>NC_083462.1:7573861-7686361 GCF_030014155.1 Tachysurus vachellii | reverse complement strand
TACAGAAGGGGATAGTAAGAAATCAGCTTCTGAAGATGCCTTGTTTCTTCATATCGGTCAGAGTATTTTTCCTGAGACTATCAGCGATGTTGCTGGATGGAAATCCGAAAAATCTGAAATAATCTGCCTTGACAACAGGAAATAATCTGACATGGATTCCGAATGTGAAATTTATATTAACGTTATATAATTTAGCTGTGAAAGACAGGATGCTTATCCCTGCCAGCTCATTTATAGTAGTTTCCCCTCCCTGCTCTCTCTCTCTCTCTCTCTCTCTCTCTCTCTCTCTCTCTCTCTCTCTCTCTCTCTCCCTCTCTCTTTCTCTAAAAATGAAAAAATTCAAATGAGCTTTACTGTTATAACTGTGTTATAGTACAATGCTCCTAAAGGACTGACTAGTATATTCAGGTGTATACATTCAGTATACATTCACATTTAAAGTGAAAAGTCTCTCTCTCTCTCTCTCTCTCTCTCTCTCTCTCTCTCTCTCTCTCTCTCTCTCTCTCTCTCGCTCTTTCTCCATCTTCCTGTTTTCGTTAATAATAATACATCTTACATCTCACAAGCCGAGAACAGCCTGGTAAATGTATTAAAGGGGCTAACCGCATGTGCATTTAAGAACATGTAGGGGGGATGTGGTAGTTCAGTGGTTGAGGTGTTCGACTACTGATCGGAAGGTCATTGCTTCGAATCCCAAGTCCATCAAGTTGCCACTGCAGGGCCCCTGAGTGAGGCCCTTAACCCTCAATTGCTCAGGTGTATAAACTGAAATAAAAAAAAATGTAAGTCACTCTGGATAAGAGTGTCTGCTAAATGCTGTAAATGTAAATGTAGATTAAATTTAATGTCTGAATATCGACTACACTACATCTAGAGTGCTGAGAAATACAGTAATCACATTGTTCACCATTGTTCACAATCAGCAGCGAGGGGCAAAACATGATAGCACCGTTTTTTATTGCCTTAACTAGATGAAAAACGTTATTGCTATTAGTACAGAAACAACACACCTACAGAGACGCTAGATTAAAACGCAGATAGGTTTCTGAGAGGTAGGACTGCGCAAGAATCCATAATTATCCATTACATGTAGGGATGCTGATCTGTAATTACTAAAAGAGAGGAGCCTGACAGATCCATCTCTATGATGTTAGCTGGCAGATAGCCACGTGGAGACTCATGTACAACTCATTAACGCACTTAGTCAGGAGAAAGGTGGACCTTCAAGCCATTAAACAGTAAGATAAGAGCAATGCAGTGAGCTAGAGGCATGCCAGGTCCTTTGGCAGGGTAGTGCACTTCCTTCCTGTCTATATTTCTAAGTAAATACCTTCAACTGTTCTGTGTCATTGACTTCCCTGGTGGGAGGAAATTGTTTGTAACCTGCACTGAAGCAGAGACTCACAGAACAATGCAGCTATTTTTAAAAAATAATTATATAATTATTGGAAAAGTCCATTATTTGTTTTCAAGAGATTACTCAAGATAGATGAATGAATAATTCGCAGTTATATTTGTTATTTTAAACAGGGTTTATTGCTGCCATGTTGTCCGTTTACTTTCCGTTTATGTCCCTTTTCTGTGTGATCAGACGACTGGATTGCATGAATGTACAACTGGATGTTGTTCCTATTAAAGTGGCCGGTGAGTGTATATGCACCAGACTACATATATATATATAGGAGGAAAAGATAGAAGGTTCACTCTCTCTCTCCATTTAGTGTCTCTCGCTCTCCTTTACTACTTCTCTTTCTCACACAGACACACACACACCCAATAGAGTCACTTTAACACTTTCTTTTGCTTAGCCTCCCTCTCTCTGAAACCCCCCCTCTCTCTGTCTCACACTCCCGCCCTCTCCCTCTTCCTCTCTCTGCCTCACTCCCAGGCGCTCACTTCATCATGTTGGCTGGAGAATGCTGCGTGCGGCCGTTCTCGCTCTGGTGCCGCAGCACCGCTCGCGCCTGGATGGCACGCTGCAGCTGAGCGCTCAGCCCGTGGAGGAAGAGCAGGAGCAGAAGCAGCAAGAGGAGGAGGAAGCTGAAGAGGAAGAGGAGGAGGAGGAAGGCTCCGGGCTCCAGGCTGGCCCCATGCCTCGGCCACAGAGAGCCTATGTGCTGGAGGAGCCGGAGGACGCGCGGGGACCCAAGTCTCAAGACTGGCTCTATGAGTCGTACTATCGCATGAGCCAGCAGCACCCGCTCATCGTCTTCCTCCTCCTCATCATCATGGGAGCGTGCGTGTCTCTCCTCGCTGTCTTCTTCGCCTCGGGACTGGTATGTGCCTTTTTCATCTTAGTAGTAGCAGAAGCTTGTCATCTGGTCAACAGGTCCTGTCACTTTGGCTTGAACCTGTCCTTTTTAATTTCATATTAACTCCAAGCCATTGACCTTGTATGACTGAACTCCTACTTTAAAAAATGTTTATAATAATAATAACGACAATCCAGAAATACTTTTGTGTCCTCGTCCTGCTCTTTGCACTTGTTATTTTCTCATTTCTCTAACATGACTGTGAAAGAGTTGTGGGGTCGAGCTTTGACATGTTTGTAGTGCACTTTAGTGTTAAAATGTTGTATCTCTCACCGTGTTTAAGTTTATACAAAAAGGGCACTTTTTATGTGCACACACGATAATAATACAGTTATACAGCTGATGTTTAGTACGAACGTTTTATTATCGTCATTAGTATCACAGAATTGGCTGTTGAGTGTGCGTATAATTGATCTAGACTCATTACACATTAACTGTAACAGATATGCAGGACTTGTTGAGTCCTGGGATAAGCAGCGGTCTGTGATTTAAATCAGAGTTATAATATTTAGTGATTTCTAATCGGTATTGATCTATTTTACTGCTCACTTGAATTAAATGCGTTGAATCCAGACATTAGAAATCATCGCTCTGTTGAAAAACAGGAATAAAACCCTTTAAAAAAAACACTATTTCGATAGTTCACAATAATGTTAATATTAGGGCATGTTGGGCATCTTATCAAAGAAAATCCATGGAAAACAAAAACCTATACAAATTTGACTTTATCTCCTTTCCTATCTTGACTGTTTTGTTTTTTATCCTTTTAACCTCCCTCCTCTAGTGCAGGAAGCTCTTTCCCTTCTGAAAAATGCTTATCTTGTGTTTCCAGAGCCAGACCACTTGTGACTCTATAGTGGCCCCTTAGAACAAAGGCGTTATTAATTCCTCCTCACTAGCGCAGTGCTTACAGAGCGCGTAATTGGAAAAGCGAATTAACATGATAAGATCAGTTGATCATTAGCTGTGTGATAAATCAGTGTGAGAGCGGGTAATCACTTAACTTGTGCATAACTTGCTTATGAAAACGAGTGAAATCATTTATCAAGACAGAGTGTAACATCGGTGGCTTAGTGGCTAGCATGTTCGCCTCACACCTCCAGGGTTGGGGGTTCGATTCCCGCCTCCACCTTGTGTGTGTGGAGTTTGCATGTTCTCCCCGTGCCTTGGGGGTTTCCTCTGGGTACTCCGGTTTCCTCCCCCGGTCCAAAGACATGCATGGTAGGTTGATTGGCATCTCTGGAAAATTGTCCATAGTGTGTGATTGCGTGAGTGAATGAGAGTGTGTGTGTGTGTGTGCCCTGCGATGGGTTGGCACTCCGTCCAGGGTGTATCCTGCCTTGATGCCCGATGTCGCCTGAGATAGGCACAGGCTCCCCGTGACCCGAGGTAGTTCGGATAAGCGGTAGAAGATGAATGAATGAGAGTGTAACATTTTTTCTGTCTCATTGTCACGTCTCGTATTTAGTGGCAGCCATGAAGTATTTGTGTTGCTCAATAAATCCTATTAGCTCATGATTATTAGCTCATAATTATTCGAGCCCAATGAGGTTTTATGGGTGAGATTTGGTTTCAAACGATCCACAGCCCTGCCTTTCTGTCCCTTTCCAATTACCTCAGACTAAAGCCATACACTTCAAACCCTTATAATGCAACACACACACACACACACACACACACTCACTCTCTGTTGACTCACTATCCGTTTTCCTTTCCGAGCTCATTTTTTTGTCCAGAGAGACAGTGCAGAAGAAGCCACTTAGCTCTTGCTCGCATCTGCATAGCTGCTAGCTTTGGAGGAGGTGTGACCGGATTGGGATTTATTGGGTTTCGCAGAGTGAGAAATCCTCCATAAACATGACCTTCTAGTGAAGGAAGTATTGCTCGTCTGAAAAACAGAGAGGATAGAGTAAAAGAGTTCAGGGTAAAGCACATGATATTTACTTATGTATAACTGTTGTTTCTTATTTCCAAGGAGGAATTATTAGAACGTACTGTACCACAAGCGATCGCATAAAGGAAGGCAGTGAGCACTTTTTAGTTTCAGTAGATGAAAGCTATCATTAGAGATTTTTTCAAAAGCCACAATCACAACAACCACATGGACGCTTCACTCTAAATCATTACAAGTCAATTACGCTGTCTCTTGGGTATTACAGTAGAAGGGAATGCGTTATACGGATTGAACAGGAACGTATTCAAAACTGTATGTATACGATACAAGTAGAGATATGAAGAAGCTTGTCAGAAAGGTTCTCAGGGCTTCTGGTTGAGAATAGAATTGTGTATTGGGATTGGAATCCTGTGTGATGCAAAAAAAGGACCCAATTCAGGTTCAAATCCAGATCAGATGTAAATATTTGGAGCAAAATTATCACCATCATCTTGCATCATCGGTGGCTTAGTGGTTAGCACGTTCGCCTCACACCTCCAGGGTTGGGGGTTCGATTCCCGCCTCCGCCTTGTGTGTGTGGAGTTTGCATGTTCTCCCCGTGCCTCTGGGGTTTCCTCCGGGTACTCCGGTTTCCTCCCCCGGTCCAAAGACATGCATGGTAGGTTGATTGGCATCTGACAATGAGAGTGTGTGTGTGCCCTGTGATGGGTTGGCACTCCGTCCAGGGTGTATCCTGCCTTGATGCCCGATGACGTCTGAGATAGGCACAGGCACAGGATAGGCACGGTAGAAAATGAATGAATGAATGATCTTGCATCATTGTAGCTAGCAAGTGTGATGAATATTAAAAGACGGTACAAGTCACCGAGTTCCATCCGTTAACAGCAGGAATGGGATTCATTGGTAAAAACATTCGGAAGTTGTCAAAGACAACAGCCTCGTTCGGTGATCTACAAAACTGTGGCAGCTTAGCGCTCCCATGTAAAAACATCTCCAAAGCTTCCATGTAAACTTCTCCAAAAGCCTTATTTTTAAGCCAGCCACATTTTTATATATTTTTTGCAGTATTTCCTTAATTAGTGATTTGTTTTCTAAAACAGAAGGCACTGCCTTTGATATGTTGCTGGTCCTGCTGAGACTTTCTAGCTGTTGAACAGCACCGGTGCGAACATCTGCTCAAAAATCCACCAAAATCAGCAGTCGGTGAGAATCAGAGCAAACAAACAAATTCAAACCCTAAACCCTGTATTAAACAAAATGATCACCGTTTATATATCATAATATTTACAGAACAACATCATTCAACTTTATTTGTACTGATGCACCTGGAACTATATCTGAAATTTAAGCACAGCATGCAAATTTACAGAGCATCACGTTTGCCTTAAAAAGCCTCCGTAGATTCGGATTGGTTTGCAAACACACAAATACACTAACGTCATTAATCCATGCAAAACATCCAACCTCTCACCCACACACTGAGGAAACTCAACCTGGGGCAGCAAGTCAGATACAGCTTCATACTGTCGGAAACTGTGGATGTGAGAAAGTATCTGTATGGTGATGCGTTTTCAATACCTGTTCTACAAACCCTCTGTTCGACATACATCTTTACATGTATGATTAATTCATCTGGGAACCTAAAGAGAGATGGAATCCAGTCCAAACAAGTTTTTGTTCAGGGGTCAAACAGTGATTCTGGTGGTTCTGGGATTCTCTGAGTCACTTGTTCAAAACCTTTTAACACTGAAACTTAAATCAGATGAGCTCTGTATCAGTTTCTTGTTTGTTTTTTTATTTTTTTTTTTACAATTAAAAGTCATAGCATATGATTTTTTATTTTTATTTAAATTAAACCATTCAGGGGGGGCACGGTGGCTTAGTGGTTATCACGTTCGCCTCACACCTCCAGGGTTGGGGGTTCGATTCCCGCCTCCACCTTGTGTGTGTGGAGTTTGCATGTTCTCCCCGTGCCTCGGGGGTTTCCTCCGGGTACTCCGGTTTCCTCCCCCGGTCCAAAGACATGCATGGTAGGTTGATTGGCATCTCTGGAAAATTGTCCCTAGTGTGTGATTGCGTGAGTGAATGAGAGTGTGTGTGTGCCCTGCGATGGGTTGGCACTCCGTCCAGGGTGTATCCTGCCTTGATGCCCGATGACGCCTGAGATAGGTACAGGCTCCCCGTGACCCGAGGTAGTTCGGATAAGCGGTAGAAAATGAATGAGTGAGAGAGTAAACCATTCAGTAAGTCCTGATATCCTGTGGATGGGACTGGAGTCACTCTGGAATAGAAAACACCCACCATGCTAGAAGGGTTTCGTCATTAACTGAAGAAGCACTTTGTTTTTTGTTTCCTTGTGTTTCTGTGCATTACAGCTTTATCACAATGTTTATATCTCGCTGCTGTGATATATCTGCTGTTGCAGGTGTGTATGTATCTGCGCTTGCATTTGTGGAAGCTGTGTGTTGGATGCACTGAACGCGGGTGAACGCTGCCTGTTTATCACCAGGGGACTCTTGAGCAGACTTTAATCCTCAGCACATGAGAGATGCATGTGGCGTCATGTGGCGAAGGTGTTAATGGGCTCCGGTTACTCCCACTCTACACCCACGCATGCAAGGTGCAGGATTAAAAATATCCTAGCAGGGGAAAAAAAAAAACACAAGTGTTTCCTTTTCAGGTTTTCTCTCATACACAGATGATAAATAATAGAGAGAGAGAGAGAGAGAGAGAGAGAGAGAGAAGACAGGCTCAATGTGTTTGCGTGTTACAGCTTGAGTCTGTGAAGTTTCGAACTGCTGACACTGGGTGACATTTTTCACATTCTTGTCCCATCAGCAGCTCTGTGGAGGTTTCCAAAACCACACACACCCACGCACAGCCATACACATACACACACATGCACACACACGGCCCAAATAGATAAAGCAGATGAACAGGAAGGACCTCTGTTGTTATAAAGCGCCTGCTTTTGTGACTGCAGGAAAATGGGGTTTAAATGGATTTAAATGAGCTCGAATGCCTAATTAGCTGTGTACACGTCCGCGGTTAGTGGAGCGGTGGCAGGATGATGAGCAAGCACTCTTGCAGCTTTAACTTTAACCCAGACAAACAGCAGGGACAGAGCTCAAAAGAGGGAGACTGGTGCTTTAGGGCTAATCATGCAATCAGTGAGTGAGAGCGCTAATTGGACTTTGATATGCGTGTTTAGCATATTCATACATGCGCCGGAAAAGCAGGTTCAATGCTGTGAATGAGTGTTCGAATCTGTGCTGGTTTGTATCCTGCAAAGCTGTAGGAGTTCCTCAGGATCTTCATTAAGATGCAGCGCGTGTGCAGTTTTCCTGAGTCCACTCGCTCCCCAGGGTGTCTCGTCTTACATCTGGTGACCCACTCGGTCTTAATGATGCTCTTTTCAACTGGTTACCTGAGAACAACTTCTTAATGAGTACTAAATAATCATTTCACATGGATCCTACACACAATGTTTTACCCAGGGAAAGTTCTCCGTATTCTATATTACACATTGACTTATTTTCTGGTGGGCAAATTTCTTATTATTGATCATTAAAATGATTATTAATAGATTATAATATAATATGTTTGTATGAAGTTCACACCTCCGATTAGACAATGTTTTCTATCAGCATCTAGACCACCACTTAAAACACAAAAAAAAAGGATAGAAAATGCTGAATAAGGATAAATTTTTTTCTTTGCTGTCAAATGTAATATGATGAAACAATAAAAGAATGTTATGTTTTTGTTTAGTTAAACACTAATATATTGACGTAAGAATGAAAAAGCATTGAAATAAACATCTAAGCGATCTCCATTCTCACCAACTGCAAGTCATTTATGCAATCAGCCAATCATTTGGCAGCATTGCAGTGCCACAGGACTGAGATCAGTGAGATGCTTTTCTGCTCAACGCGACTGTACCGAGTGGTTATTTGAGTTACCGGTACCTTACTGTCAGTTCATTCTCATCTCCTCTCACTGTTTTTATTTGGTGTTGTTTCTTTCATTGCTTTTGTTCAAACTCTATGTAATTGCATGTAAAAATTCCAGGAGATCAGCGGTTTCTGAAACCGGCCCATCTATCTCCAGTCTCTGAGATTACACTTTTCACCATTCTGATTAGACCGTTCGCCTCACACCTCCAGGGTCGGGGTTCGATTCCCGCCTCCACCTTGTGTGTGTGGAGTTTGCATGTTCTCCCCGTGCCTCGGGGGTTTCCTCCGGGTACTCCGGTTTCCTCCCCCGGTCCAAAGACATGCATGGTAGGTTGATTGGCATCTCTGGAAAATTGTCCCTAGTGTGTGATTGTGTGAGTGAATGAGTGTGTGTGCCCTGCGATGGCCCGAGGTAGTTCGGATAAGCGGTAGAAGATGAATGAATGAATGAATGAATGATTAGACCGGCTTAGTGTTAAGCACGTTGCTTCACACTTCTGGGTTAGGAGGTTCGATTTCACTCTGCATATGTAGAGTTTGTATGTTCTCCCGTGCTTCAGGGGTTTCCTCCAGGTTCTCCAGTGTAAGGCTGATTGGCATTGCCTGTGGTGTATAAGTGTATCACTGTGCCTTGTGATGGGTTGGTTCCAGCACGTTGTGCCTTGAATCCCCTGGGATATACCCCAGGCTCCCTGTGACCCTGTGTTGGATCAGCGGTACAGAAAATGGATGGCTATCTGGATGAATCAGTACTTTGTTTTTCTTTCTCAGAGACCCACAGCCTCGTGCTGTAGTGATACATTCCTCTTGAGGAGAAAGATTTTGTATATTTTAACCCACACACCGGCAGAAGAAAAATGGAATGACGTGAAAAGAGAGAAAGGGTGGAAAGGTCACGTTGGCCTCTGGATGTTCGTACACACGCTCTCCTGCCTCCTGGATGTATAGATGTTACCAGCGCAAGCTGTGGAACGGTTTTACGGTTTTCTATCTGGGCTTATAACAGTATGGATCCGCAGCATCCTGCTGTAAATCCTGTTCTAACCCGATAGGCTTCAAAGCAATTTTTGCACCTTCTTCTTTTTATTTCCTTCATATTTTATCTCACTGTATAGAATTTTTTTTTTCATATTTTATCGATCTGTTTTTCTCTTTTGTAGCTAATTGGGCATTTCTAATAACTAACAGATCACAAACAATGACCTGAAGCCTACAGTAGACTAATCCAATCAAAAACACATTTGGATTTGGTTAAATAGCCTCTTTTGTCTCCGGCTAAAATCAGTCTCTGTAGGGAAAAATATCCAGTTTTGAAAGCATTATATATGTGAGATCGTGAGCATTGTGGACTCTATCGGATTAAACCTTTAAACTCTGCTTATTATTCGGTGAAACTAATAGGAAAAGTTTCTTACAGTGTGTATAGTTCTTGGAAGTAAAGTGTCTATGTGTATTAAATATTCCTCTGGTGCAATGTCATTTTTATATTGTATGTTTGTCTATTGAGGGGGCACGGTGGCTTAGTGGTTAGCACGTTCGCCTCACACCTCCAGGGTTGAGGGTTCGATTCCCACCTCCACCTTGTGTGTGTGGAGTTTGCATGTTCTCCCCGTGCCTCGGGGGTTTCCTCCGGGTACTCCAGTTTCCTCCCCCGGTCCAAAGACATGCATGGTAGGTTGATTGGCATCTCTGGAAAAACTGTCCATAGTGTGTGAGTGCGTGAGTGAATGAGAGTGTGTGTGTGCCCTGCGATGGGTTGGCACTCCGTCCAGGGTGTATCCTGCCTTGATGCCCGATGACGCCTGAGATAGGCACAGGCTCCCCGTGACCCGAGGTAGTTCGGATAAGCGGTAATGAATGAATGAATGAATGAATGTTTGTCTATTGGTGCGTTTGTTTTTTCATCTCCTGACATCTTGTAATCAGCTTCTGCTTTTCTGCTTAATTCTTCAGCATAATGGGATAAGGGGGCATCAGTAGTAAAACACAGCAGGTATTTGGCACCATTAACAGCTTTAATTTATGCTTTCTTTTTTTTTCACTACTGTTTCTGAGCAAATATGTGACTATGTGACCTTAACACTATTTTTAATTATTTTTTAAAAAACAGAATTACTTTACCTTTAATGTTTCTTTGATTACTCAAACCCTGTTAAGCACTTTGGTTAGGAGTTTGCAATCAAATTCAGTCATTTACCTGAGCTTATCTCCCTGCTCTCTCTCTCTCTCTTTCTCTCTCTCACACTCTTCAGGCCATGGAGGACCACGTAGCCTTCCTCATCACTGTGCCCACTACACTGGCCATCTTCCTCTCCATCTTCATCCTAGTCTGCATCGAATCTGTCTTCAAGAAGCTCCTCCGTCTCTTTTCCCTGCTCATCTGGGGCTGCCTGGTTGCCATGGGTTACCTTTTCATGTTCTCCGGAGGGATCGTCTGTCCCTGGGACCAGGTGAGAGCAGAGAGCCGGTGCGACGTGCCTTTATCACTTTATCTGTCATTACACGTATCTCAAACCACATAAAAAAAAACATGTTGGTTAGTGTGGGTGAAGTTTTCTGGTTTCTACTCATGTCTTTTCCAGTCACAGTGAATTGTAACATATTGCCAATCCATGAGTATAAGTAAAGTGCTTGAGGATTACACATCACATGGCTGCACCTACTGTATTACTGTAATTATAAAAATGAAAATCGCACTGTCGCTATTTTCTCTCGCTCCTGCTCTCAGCCTCTCTGTCGTCCCCCAAACCCTCGGCACGTTCTCGTCCTCTTCATTTTTGCAGCTACTCATTTAGCTGTTACCAGCCTCACATAAGCACTGAAACACTTTTAGCTGCACATTTCATCATGCATGAGTTGCCTTGTGTGTTTATACCTGAACAATCCGCTGCCAAAAATGAACATTAATTACTGTATATAGCTGTGAATGAAGCAGTTTTATTCAGGACTGAACATGACTCTAACCGAACATGACTCATCTAATGGAACATACTGTATATCTATATATCCGAAATAAACGGTCTCGATGGATGTACATGCACATGCACAATGTATATAGCTTGCTCATTAGGCATACGTTTAAACGTCTAATTTATATCTTGAATTTATATATTTATGTACAGCTGCTTTCTAATGACATCCTTTGTTATAAGCTCTACACAAATTGACCTGAATCTGATTCAGTAGATGAC
Source organism: Tachysurus vachellii (assembly GCF_030014155.1). Taxonomy (NCBI): domain Eukaryota; kingdom Metazoa; phylum Chordata; class Actinopteri; order Siluriformes; family Bagridae; genus Tachysurus; species Tachysurus vachellii. Next base: position 7,675,008 of record NC_083462.1, on the reverse strand, counting down.
TAACTGTCACACTAGCTTGTGCTCTGGATTTTTTTTTTAGACACCATAAATCTGTTTTTTTTTTTCCCCCCACACACAGGGACGGTGCATGCAACTCCGGCACCGAAGAATGAAACACAAAAGCAATACCTGATATCCATACGCATAAATCATATAAACTTCCAAGATTTCCAGTGCATGATTTGATACGAAAATACCGCTTTTTAACACGGTCACTCAAATAACCCTGGTTCACACAAGTCTCTCACTGTGCACTGCTTCTTTGTTATTTGCGTCAGCACATGACACATGAGTTTTATTTTTATTTTTTCAAAATCTATTCACACCATTGTGAAAGTGCTCGCCTCACAGTACTGCCATTAGCACGCTCCAACATAGCATAACGATTTTGAACATTAAGGACACAAACACTGTCGATGTGACGTCATCAGTCAGTTTCACAATATTTCTAAAAAAAAAAAAAAATACAGGAAATAAAAATGAAGAGATTGAAGAATCTGCATGAAATTTGCATGCTTTCGGTTACAACATGAATACATGACTTGTAGGATATACTGTATAATGTAAATATTCCACAGCGGTGAAGGTGTTCGGGTATATTGTAGATTTTTATTGCCTCCACCACCACCGGGGGAAAAAAACGAGTGAACATTTATAGGAAGTCACAGCAAGGTCAGATGTCTGAAGAAGTTTTTTCCCTTAAACCTTTGCTTTACATGTGTACTTGTACATTAATATATTGAAACAGCATCAGGAATATCTTAGCTTTGTTAGCAGCTTGCTAGTAATCTTAGCTAGCTGGTTGTTTTAAAGATTTAGCCAAGTTCTAAGAGGATAAGTAATTCAAACAAACATCTATCAAGCCAGCTAATATTAGGCCAGCTGTTGGAGAGATAAAATCAAGTTTGGTTCAGGTTTGGTCACAGGCTAGCTAACAGTGACATAGAAAGTTGTAGCAGGGTCTTTCAATGTTAATCAGAATGAGCTAAAGCTATTATTGTGATCAGTAGGCGAACAAGGGGAATAGATTTACCCTGGATGAAGTGTCTTTGAACTTATCAGCTAGTTCCAATATAAATACGCACCAGCTCTTAATCTTGCATCATGCTAGCATTCTCATTTACATATCAATTTCAGTTTCCGAGTGTTATAGATCAGAATTCAAGCAAATTGATGCCACGTGGTCGTAAATGGTGATACTCCTCTCCATGTTCTGTTGTCTTTCAAGCTTGAAGTGGGTTAATGTCCTTCTTAAAACGTTGACCTTGTGTTAGGGTTAGGGTTAGGGTTAGGGTTAGGTTTTTTTAATGCAAGAGTTTCTTACTCATGATTATATGACGGTTGTTCAGGGAAACAGTTTCCAGCTATATTTAAATCGGGTACATCCTTTACGTCACATCTAATTTTCTCTTTTCTCTTCATTTGTTTTTCCACTTTCTCTCAATTTCAGTCTTACTTGCAGGAATATTTATACCTGTTGGCGCTGCATTATTAAAAAGCTCAACTGACGTCTTCTCTCTCTCTCTCTCTCTGCTCCTTTCTTTCTCTAACCCTTTATCACCAAAATTACTCTTTCCCCCCCACACTCCACTAAGCATACACTGCATTCAAAGTAAGCCAGCTTCATCAGGTGGCACTCTGAAGTGCTGTGGCGCTCACATAGCCCTTAGCGAGCTCTTTAGCTTATCATAGCCGGCACCTGGAAGCTGTGGTTTTGTTCACAGGGGATATTTACCACCATTCAAGAGGCTTTAGAATTTCTGTTGGAAGCGTAAATGACATAATGGACGAAATTGTGACACGGCTCCATTGGCAAGTCAGCATGCAGGTGGAAACACAATGGCGAGGTAATTGTGGCTCGGTGGCCCAGTTACCTTTGTGCCTATGTTTAGCAAGGAAGAGACCAGAGGTAGAAGTCTAATGATTTACAATTAATTGTTCTGTAGCAGGGGGCACGGTGGCTTAGTGGTTAGAACGTTCGCCTCACACCTCCAGGGTTGGGGGTTCGATTCCCGCCTCCGCCTTGTGTGTGTGGAGTTTGCATGTTCTCCCCGTGCCTCGTGGGTTTCCTCCGGGTACTCCGGTTTCCTCCCCCGGTCCAAAGACATGCATGGTAGGTTGATTGGCATCTCTAGAAAATTGTCCGTAGTGTCCGTAGTGTGTGAGTGTGTGAGTGAATGAGAGAGTGTGTGTGCCCTGTGATGGGTTGGCACTCCGTCCAGGGTGTATCCTGCCTTGATGCCCCGATGACACCTGAGATGGCACAGGCTCCCCGTGACCCGAGGTAGTTCGGATAAGCGGTAAAAAATGAGTGAGTGAGAGTGAGTGAGACAGCAGTTCTGTTCAGAAGATTCACAAGATATACAGTATAAGGATGTTTTATATCTACTGAATCTCAAGAATAATGCACAGGATGAGTGTTTGTACCTGATGAGTGTTTGTACCACACTGCTGCATACTCATCTGTACATACCTGTGGTGGAGTAAATAAGAATGATGGTCAAAATGTGCTTCTGCCATGCTAGATGACATGCTACAACACCGATCTGCCCACATGGCTATTTCTGCACGATTGAGGTGCCCTTGAGCAAGGCACCGAACCCCCCCCAATTGCTCCCCGGGCGCCGCAGCATAAATGGCTGCCCACTGCTCCGGGTGTGTGTTCACGGTGTGTGTGTGTTCACTGCTGTGTGTGTGTTCACTTTGGATGGGTTAAATGCAGAGAATGAATTCTGAGTATGGGTCACCGTACTTAGCCGTATGTCACGTCACTTCACTTCACTTCACTTTACTTCACTTTCCACTACTAGCTCTAAGATTCTTAGGATTTAGATGGAATTGTCATTCTATCTTGAAATACACTATATGGCCTAAATTACTGTACAGTATGAGGTTCTTTATGAAACTGTTGCAACAAGGTTGAAAGCACAGAATTTTCCAGAATGTCTTCATATGCTGTAGCAATACAATTTCCATTCAGTGGAACTAAGAGGCTCAAACACTGTTCCAGCATGACAGCAAAGCCCCTGTGCTCCATGAAGACATGGTGTGTTATGGTTGGTGTAGAAGATATGGAGTGGTCCTGCCTCTGACTCAACCCCAATGAACACCTTTCAGATGAACTGGAACTGGAGCCTCAACAACTTGCCAACATCAGTGTCTGATCTCACTAATGCTGTTAGAGACGAATGAGCAAACACAAATCCCACAGCCACACTCCATCATAATGGAAAGCTTTCAGAGAAGAGAAGAGTGAAGTTGAAGAAGGAATAAATTTGGAATAGGGGAGACAACTACTGTACATATGGGTTTGATGGTTAGTGGTGCACAAACTTTTGACCATATAGTGTAATTGTTCTTTAATATCTCAGATTGTAAATGTCTATTTATATGTACATATTATATATGCAGCGTAGTGTAAATGGTATGTGTTATGTTATTAAAGCAATCTTGTTGCAGTTACCAAGAGTGCTTTTCCCTCAACCTGGCCATCGCTCATGAGAAAGATCATCACGCTGTTTCACATACTTCTTCTGCCGCTGCTACGCTAACATCCATAGGCAATGCGCTAATTACGTGCAGTTGACCTGCCAAATGAACAGCGCATACACACGACAGCCATCAAAGTTAAAAGCAAGTATAACCTCGGCCTCGCTAGACGTTGATCGACTGCTTGCTACACAAGTCGAGAGTCGTAATAAACCTACAGGCGATATTTCAGCTTTTCATGCTGTCACTCTTCATAATTTCATTGCTCCAGCAAAGATGACAGGACCTAGGTGTACAGACAAGGGCTCGACACTGTAAGCAGCATTTTCTCCAGGCAGCATGTCTTCGTCTGAGCCACTTAGACACAGCTTCTTTAAAAGAGCTTTTTCGTGTTGTTTTTACAAAAGTGGCCATAATCAAACCCTTTAATCAAGAGAAGCATGGGAAGTGGATGTGACCCACCGAACTCCAATCAGTCGAGACAAACACGGAGCATATAAACATACACAGGCTCTTTTTTATTCACTCCTTTCAGTTAGAACGGTTCTTTAATCAATGGATCCTCCTATGGATCCTAATGTAGCTAGTCAGATAGAGACTAGAGACAGAATTACATCAACTTAACTTTACTGTTATTTGCTCTTGCTGACATCAAACTTGAAGAGAACACAAGTTTACTTGATTGCTGTTCTCGCATTTCACTCTCATTTTGTTTCTTCGTGTCCAGATGGATAAAACATTAACATGCGCTGTAAAATGAGGCAGGGGGAGGCGGGGCCTTGCGTAATTTGCGGGGCTCTACGCAACTTGCGTAGTGAGCGTATAGGGCAGATCGGCTCTGAGCTTATGAATGTATGCTTCACAGACTTCCTTAATAACCAACTGGCTTTTAAATCATTCTTTAAACCAATTTGCACATTTCAGATATTTACAGTCTAAATCTCCTGATCTGTAAAATTCTCAAATAATGTAGTTATATCCTGAAAGCAGGTGAAATATCTACAGTGTCTAAACCTTTCTAAGATCTGATCTCAACCCATCTTAGAAACATTTCCGATTCATTTTGTATTCATATTCATAATCCACGCCACAATTTCTCCTTAAACTTTCATTCCTTTTTTCTTCTCGGACCAAAAATAGACCAGCTCACAGTCAGACACTTATCTCTGATTAAGTTTTATAACACTCCTCAGGCTTTCGTTAATTATGAGCTAAAATTATAATCATACTTTTAATATTTGATGACTTAACTAGACAGGATTCATGATATTTTGAGACGGCGATCTTCTCGGCTGCTCTGATTAATGTTTTTCGGTACATTTACATTTCCAATGAAGGATCACGGTGTGAATGTGTGAATGTTTAGATGGGATATGATATGAGATGCTGATGATGAACACTAGTACATGTGCGTTTTATGTTTAATGAGCGTTTCTCTGTATGTGAAAACTCTCTAACTCTACAGTTAAGACCCTGCTGTAAGATGTTCTACATGGTGCACAGGGGAACAGATTCTTAGATTAGATGAGTCAGATTTGAACAATTTCACTCCAGGACAAAAAAAAAACAAGCCATGAGATCTTTTAATCACAAAGAACAAACTTTATGTTAATTCACCAAACCGAGCTCTGAGCAGTCTGTCTGTCACTCCAAGACTCTATTAAAACAAACGCACTGCCGTCTTTATTTATTTGTTTGTTTGTTTGTTTGTTTTGTTTGTTTATAAATTTTTGCATCATTCTTTACTTGTTTATAATCTTTTTCATTTCTATCTCTGTCTATTTTTTTTTTTGTCTATACATTTATGGCACTTATTTCTTCTTTTTTCAACTTTTAATTGTTGCTTCCGTCTTTTTTGGTATATTTTAACTAATAGACACAATTCCATGTACCTTTATCTATCTATCTATCTATCTATCTATCTATCTATCTATCTATCTATCTATCTAAATTTTAGAGCAAATGACTTGCTTCATTCTTTACTTCTTTATAACATTTTATATATATATTTATTTTTTATTTCTACTTCTTTCTTTCTTTCTTTCTTTCTTTCTTTCTTTCTTTCGTAATTTAATTTCTAATTCTTTAAAATATATTATACTAAAAATATTTCTTTCTTCTTCTTCTTCTTCTTCTTCTTCTTCTTCTTCTTCTTATTATTATTATTATTATTATTATTATTATTATGATTATTATTATTATTATTTTATGATTTTTTTTTACCTGCTTTTACCTCTCGATCATTTCCAGCCCCCTGCATGCACAGTGTTTTCTCCTGGTGATGTTTTATTGCAGGAGATTGCGTTAGGTGAGTCAGAAACCGTACTGTCTGCTCTTCCTCAGGAATAATGGACGGGAACTCTATTTTCAAACAAAGTCTATTTTTCTGTAACTCATGTATCATATATCAATAAGCGTAATGTGTGTGTCTCAATGAGGCAGACTCTTGATAATGAGACTGTCTCTGTATCTGCGTTTATTGATTTCCTGTGCTGTGCGTTTGGCAGATGATCAAAGTGGTGGCTCAACATTTTCCTATTCACTACCAAACTCTAAATAAATATCAGGCGCTGTGCCTTCTCTAGCGATACCCAGTGACTCGGTGAAGGAAAAGCCCAGGCAAAAAGAGCCGATTATAGCTGAGGCGGCTGAATCAGGTTTCATCTCACTCGCCTCAAAAAGACAGATTGACAATTCGAAGCGGGAGTTTCTGTATTTCATTAAGTCCTGAGTTTAAGCTGCGACCGACGGCTGGGGTTACGAGAGGTCAGTGTGGTAACTGTGTCCAGGCATCACGTATCAGTGGTCCAGCAAAATGTCTGCTCCAGCATTTCTTTATAAGGCAACATAAAGCATGTGTACAACTGTCACCATCAACCACATCATCTGACACTACTGCAAATCAAGCAGCGTAAAAACACAGCAAATAGATTCATATCAAAGATTTTTGTGTGTGTGTGTGTGTGTGTGTGTGTGTAAGCAAGCTTTAACGTTTAACCTAGATTTGATTTGAAACCTAGAAAAGTCTTTGACTTTTTGTCTGATTGTGTGACATATTAAGCCTGGAAGAACTGAGGAAATTGATTCTTTTGATTCGTTTGCCATTTTGATTCAAAACATACCTTCATTCACTGCTCAGTAATAAAGCGACGGGAAAAATGAACAATCATTAACTTGTAAAGTCACAGAGCACAGAGAACATGACGCTTAATTATTAACCTTTAGAAAAATGACTAGATTTTATTTATCATTCATTCATTCATCTTCTACCGCTTATCTGAACTACCTCGGGTCACGGGGAGCCTGTGCCTATCTCAGGCGTCATCGGGCATCAAGGCAGGATACACCCTGGACGGAGTGCCAACCCATCGCAGGGCAAGATTTTATTTAGTTATATAAATAAAATGTTTAGCACATTTTGCATTCTTTTCTTTTTTGTTCACATTTCTGAAGAACTTAGTTTGCACCGAAGGACAGATCGGTATTTCGGGTTACTTCCTGCAGTCAGAGACGAATCACTTTCTCACTGTAATCAGACCAACGCTACCTCGATCACACCTTCTCAGAGTGGTTGTTTCGATCTGTACCTGAGTTTGAATTGTTGTGTTCTCAACAGCACAAAGGGGGATCGACACCAGGGTTCAGTTCAAACCGACTAAACAGCGCATGAGCGAAAGCATCATGAGTGCTTCAGGGGATGTTGTAAGACCTGCTGCTGTAATCTTTAAGACTCTTCTGTGCTCTTATTCCCAATGTGTTCATACCGTCCGTGACCGTTTGCACCGTCAATCACTTCTGTTAACTGCAATTTTATTTATTTATTTATGTGTTTATGTACCAATCACTCCTTAAAGGGGAAATATAAAATGATCTATATCACAAACCTCGCTCTCTTTTCTCTGCTCCAGGTTACAGAGCATTTTAAGGTATTTTATTGTTTATTGTTTTTTGTTTTTTTTTTTTACTTATAACTGTTTTATTTTTGGTTTTAAATATGTCATTAGACACAGTTTCAGATGGCAGCTGATTCATTTTTTCTTTGGTCAGGCTGAAATCAGGTGATATACGTGAGCTGGAAAGATAAAATTGCATAAAACACTGACTGTGATGCCAAAAGGATTTTGAACAGGCTGATTAAATGAATATTTTATTTAATTCGCTTTGAATATGTTTAAGTCAAAAAAGTCTCTCCCTCTTTCTCTCTCTCTCTCTCTCTCTCTCTCTCTCTCTCTCTCTCTCTTTTCTCTGCTCCATCGCAGGTCTCTTTCTTTCTGTTCATAGTGTTTGTGGTTTACACCATGCTACCCTTCTGCATGCGGGACGCCATCATCGCCAGCATCCTCACGTCCTCCTCCCACACTCTGGTCCTCAGCGTCTGCCTCTCAAACGCAACGCAGCATGCCGAGCCTCTCGTCTGGCAGGTGAGTCTTTTTGTTTGCGTGGTTTTTTTTTTTTATGTTTTTTTTTTTTGGTCTGTGTGTCGCGAGCGTTCTATCTCAGCTATTTTTGTTCATTGGACAGCAACACAGATGCAAGCAGCAGAAAGTTGGGAATAGGCCATGGTTTGCTGCCAAAAAAAAAAGTGCCTTGTTGCGTTTTTATACCTTACACTATGATCCAAGAAACTCATTTTATATCTTAGCATGTGCGTATAAACGGGACGGTAATAAAAAGTGACTTTGCTGCAAAGCTGCCACGGTTCATTGTGTTCTTGTCTGTAATTTGCAGGCATGCTGCTTTCACCGTATGTAACTCTCTGCGTGCACTTTATCATTTTGCTTGTTATTGCGTTTTATATAGAACGCGGAAATTGGCAATTCACAAGAAGAAGAGTCCGCCATTAAAGCTCATCATAAATAGCCTTCGTTTTTTCACCCACGTGTTACGCTGAAAGCCAAGTATTAATGAAAATGTAAAGATTAAATTATTCTGAATTTGAAAAGATGGCCCTCGGGTATTTCTGGAATAACATTTATTTAAAGGGCCTTAAAATGAAAATATGTCCAAGGCTGTAAAGTATCAATGCATTCCCAGACTTTTATCCAAAAATGTGCTAGATTCAAGTTCAAGCATAAAACTGTACAAGTGATGCACTTGCTGTAAAACTCAATTCACTTCCTGCTTCCTGTGCAGTTGTGAGTTTATTTGAGTGGCACAACTTTACAAGCCAAAGAAATAATAGTGCTAATAGTGCTAATAATATGTATAATTACAGAGCAATTACATATTAAACACTTCTCTCACGAAGGAATGAAAAAAAAAAACATGGACGAGACACAGCAACATAAACGTCTTGTCTTTGTTGTAGAGCTGGCATTGTGATGTGGCATCGTGTGTTGGGCATGTTTCCCTGAATGAGACCAGTCTGCCAGAAGCCAACGCAGGCCAGACGGCTTCCCTGCTTTATAACAGGCTGTGTCTGTTTCACAACGACCACACAGGCATTGAGAAACCCTGAACATGTCACAGTCCAGCCTTTCTCCATCCTGAGCCCCTCGCACATGTCCCCTGATATTCTAGCAAACTACATTAGTAGTAACTCCAGAGTAATCAGAATTTATTGGTGACCCACTTAGTCCAAGAGAAATAGCCTGTAAGATCTTAAAAAATGTATCTGAATGCAAAAAAAGAAGATTTTATTGACGTGTGCCTCTGAAAGTCAAGAATATGAACGACACAAAAACGATCCCTTTACATTTCTGCCAAATCGCACCATGCAGCAAGCAAAATGGGAGCTTTTTGGAAAATGATTGTTTTAACCAGAGGTTAATCATCAGCCCGGTTACCATAGCAACTCGCCCAATACAATTCAACAAGAACGAACCGCCGGTTCTCCGTTAAGCATGGTGCACTTTATTTCTTTATTAAGAGCTATTTATGTCGTGACAACCCTTCCTTAAAAGCGAACACAATCCTCGTGGTGCGTTTGGTCCATTTTTACAGCTATTTTTATTTTATTTGTGAGCAGCTGCCATGTGCCTGTTCTCTAGCTGATTAGTCATTGCGCTGCTCTTTCATTGAAAGAAACCATTTTTAGATGAATTGGACTCTTGTATAAAAGCTAACAATCATTACGCACTTTTTTCTTTTGTGGGTTAGAATATTTTGCACATCTCGCTGTGGTAAGCTTCATTATTGCTAAAATAACTAATGGCGGCTTGTCCGCTCTCCCGCTCTCTCTTCTCCTACAGTGGTCCCATTGACACTTTAATCTTTCAGCTCATGCTTTCTGTGTTTATTTCCCCAAAAAAGAAATGAAAAGTTTCTGAATTTCGGTTTGTTAACCCTTAACACTCAGGAGCGACAGTATGACTTCATGTGCTGTACGCATGTGTCTGTGAGCCTGTCCTGATCCCGATGAGCCCTAGTGATGAGTCAGCAGTGTGAATCCATGAGCGTGTGATTACTAATTAATCCAGCGCTCTTCACTAGCCTGGATCTTGTCTGCTGCCTTTTACAGCCAGCACATGGTAATTAAAGCTAGCAGAAGTACTTATTAAAGTAGTTCTCCCATGACCCATAAACACACTTTTTTCTTTATTGAGGATGTTCCTAAGAAGCCAGAGGCCTCATTTCCAGGAAAAACCCGATTACACGCTAAATATCATCCAATTTGGGTGAGTCTGTGTCCGTTGAAGTCTCAGATTCCTGTTCTTGGCTGACAGAACTGGACCCTGATGTGGTCTTCTATTGATCTTTTCTTCAACGTTGGACATGTTTAGGTTTCTGAGATGCTTTTCAGCTCAGTGCGGTTGTAAAGTGGTTATCTGAGTTACTGTAACTGATACTGCATCTCAGCTCCGGCCAATCGGTCTTCCGATCTTTCTCATCAACAAGGTGTTTCCGTCAGCATAATTGATGCTCACCGGATGTTTTTAGGTAATCGTGTTTTTCAACCACTCTGTGCAAACTCTAAAGACTGTTATCTGTCTTACAGTTATAATTCTTGGTGATCCAACCGTATGGGTTTAATTAGCAGTTTTCTCACAGCGACTCGTTTTCCAAGTCTCTACATCATTTCACCCGCTGATGCTAAATTTTGAGTGACATTTCATCCACCAAACTGTACAACAAACTAGATATATTTCAATATAATATTTGCTTCATGCAAATGTATGTCATATGTATATATGTATTATGCAAATTAGCACTAATTAGCATAATATAGTCATTCAAGTTTTAAGTTACACTGGAATAAAAAAAATATATTGCATATCACATCCGCACTCGTATTTTTCTAGATATTCAATCATTCATCTTCTACCGCTTATCCGAACTACCTCGGGTCACGGGGAGCCTGTGCCATTCTCATGTGTCATTGGGCATCGAGGCAGGATACACCCTGGACGGAGTGCCAACCCATCGCAGGGCACACACACACACTCTCATTCACTCACGCAATCACACACTACAGACAATTTTCCAGAGATGCCAATCAACCTACCATGCATGTCTTTGGATTGGGGGAGGAAACCGGAGTACCCGGAGGAAACCCCCGAGGCACGGGGAGAACATGCAAACTCCACACACACAAGGCAGAGGCGGGATATTTTTCTAGATATTTCTCCTGCTAACTCAATCCGACAGCTAAAGAAAAAAAGGATTACTGAAAAGGACAAAAGAGACACTCAGCATCACTCAGCATCATCTTTTACATGTGACCATTAAAGGACAAACATTGTTTTCTCAGGAAAAAACACACAACTGTGACACTCCTGCTTTTGTGTGCTCTTAATTGTTGAAGAGAAGAGTGTAATTGCTGCTGCTGGGCCAGTGTAACCTGCTAATAGTGTACATCTGAGTAATAATGTCCGGAGGTCCTGGAGGCTAATTAAAATGATTGACGCTCTTAAGTGGTGTTCTTGGCTACATCCTGTCTCTGGCACCCACGTTCATTTCCCAGAGATGCCACAGTTAGGAAGGTTCATTCCTTTCTTCCTGTTGATACAAAGCAATGCCATGTAATCATGTGTGTCTGGAAGGGGAAAGTCTACAGACCTGGGCAGTTGGTGTTCTCCTGCGAGCGCCTATTTATAAAACGATGTCTCCTTAAGTCATGTATGTGCTTTAGATATCTTAACCCTTTGTTCCAGCACACTGGTGTTTCATACCTCCGCTAGAATGAAAATCAGGGATAATCTGTGGGATATTTTTAATCAGCATAAAGAAATGAGTTCTTTTGTTATCTAAAATGAGTCAGGACTCTGTTGGCTTTCAGTGTGAGACTGTTGATAACCTTACACAGAATTTTATTGGATGAAGATAAACAAGGGGGAAGTCCTGGCCTAATGGTTAGAGAGTCTGGCTCGTAACCCGAAGGATGTGTGTTCGAGTCTCGGGCCGGCCACGACTGAGGTGCCCTTGAGCAAGGCACCGAATCCCCCCCCCACTGCTCCCCGGGCACCGCAGCATAAATGGCTGCCCACTGCTCCGGGTGTGTGTTCACGGTGTGTGTGTGTGTTCACCGCTGTGTGTGTGCACTTTGGATGGGTTAAATGCAGAGAACAAATTCTGAGTATGGGTCACCGTACTTAGTGTCACCGTCACGTCACATTTCACACCTTTGTATATTCTCAGAGAGCAGAAATGGGTTTAATATTAACATTTACTATTGCGTGAAGAAAACGAACCGTGTGTTTTATTAGAACTTTTAACCCAGCTTGATTTACCCACAGTAGTCCAGGAAAAAGACAGTAAGACTTCTACTAAAATACTATAAATTCTCAAAGCGCTGAGTGTCTATTTGCATATGAGCCATTAAACACCAGTGTGGAGTGTGACATGACATGGACACACCAAAACGGGTCTAAATTCCCTTGTCCTCTCTACTCTTTCAGCGTAAGATACGACTATGTTTTTGCAAACGCCGTTTATTCTCGACCTTATGAGTCCGACTCACCCCGATAACACGATACAACACCACATGGGATTCATGCATGGGCTGATAATGTCGATACTAAAAGCAGCGATCCAGAACGTAATAAAAGCCAAAGCCTGCTTTTCTTTTGTCTCTGTGTTTACAGATGCTGGCCAACATCATCATATTTATCTGTGGGAACATGGCAGGTGCCTATCACAAACACCTGATGGATCTCGCTCTGAAACAGACCTACCAGGACATGTGTAACTGCATCAAGTCACCCATCAAACTGGAATTTGAGAAACATCAGCAGGTAAGAATTTTCTAAAGTGTCAAAAATTGTAGAATCATCTAAACTGGGAGGACATTAACTCCGTTACACCTTTGCACAGATGATTATTTTCAGTAGAATTCTGTGATTATGTTGTGTACTGATGTTATGTTTATCACGACTCATTATCCCAACTACCGCTTAAACCGGAGTACCCGGAGGAAACCCCCGAGGCACGGGGAGAACATGCAAACTCCACACACACAAGGCGGAGGCGAGAATTGAACCCCCAACCCTGGAGGTGTGAGGCGAACGTGCTAACCACTAAGCCACCGTGCCCCCCCTTCTAAATTCTCTTTTATTGTAATTTAAATTAAATTCCTAGTATATTTTTATTCATACTTTTATTGGATCTGTTTTTAAGACCCAGACAGCATTACACTACATGCTGCATATGGTTTTGTAAACAGGTTAACTTTGAATTTTGATCTTCAGGTTAAAAAAAGGTCTGGTATCTAAAAATTGTTTCAACCTGTTACACAGATATCAACCAACTGAAGGGACGAAATCTCATAAATCTCATAAAAGTGTCATAAATAAGATGTCTCTACAAACGCAACCTGACGATACTGTACTAGTGTGATGGAGTAAAAGCTGCGCAGTAGTGGACTCAAAAGGAGTAGTGGAGGTTCGAGGGTTGAGTATGAGTCATTTATGCAGTTAAAAACAAAAGAATTACTGATATTCATTGAACGGGTGGGATGGCAGAGATCTTTAGGCCAAAAACAGCTCCCTCCTTGTCCCTCCCACCCTATCCTTCCTTTCCAGGCACTGCGTGCTTTGAAACTTCCTCTTGGTTGGCCTTTGTTTGTTGATTTTATTGTGTGTCACATGATATTAAAGGTTCGGTGATACAGTTGCCCTCCTTCTGGACCAGCAACGATACCTTTTGTATTAGGATAACTTTTAGAAATAATACTAAAAATGAATAAGTTGTTAACAGAGAAATTTGGCAACGTTAGCAGCCTATTAGTGTCTTATTTTTAGTGGTGTTCTCACAAAACTGTGTTAAAAAGGTAGCTGCTTTTTCTTAATAACTACATAATTACTGTTACTGGAAATTTGCAGGATAAACAATTAATTATTAGTAAATTAATGATAAATAAATCTCTGTCCTGACACCATCTCATAGACGATCTTAATGTTTTGCATACAATAAAGAGTGAAATCCGAACACTCGGACATGTCAGTTAAAACAGTGTACATACAGTAGCAAGACGCGACAGAAAAGCGTACACACTGTTGATAGAGGATCTCAGGCTTAAATATTAATGATATCACAGCCATTTGTGTTTATCAACAGCTCATTTGTGTCTGTGAGCTCGTGTATGTAGATATTGACAGACAGCACTATGTTACACCACCCCATGATGCAGCACGAGCATCAGTTCCAAAAGAAAGCAACGGTTAGCCTTCACCTTTCCAGGGTGTTAATTGTCCTGTGATTAGAAGGCAAAAATGAAGAGAGGAATAATCATATAAAAATAATTCATTCATTCATTCATTCATTCATTCATCTTCTACCGCTTATCCGAACTACCTCGGGTCACGGGGAGCCTGTGCCTATCTCAGGATAAAAATAATTAATAATCAAAATTTTTTTTTTTAGGAATAATCAAAAACATATCATTCTATTCTGGATTTAAGCTTCTCAGTCTAGATAAACAGATCGTTTAACCTGTTCTTCGTAATGTTGCACGTTAAAAATATATCTTTACATAACATAACTTTGAAACGATTATCCTCATTGTGGATGGTGGGCACTTCCAAAATCCAGCTAATTCTAAAAAGCTTCACAATCCAGACCTGTGCATACAGAGCTGTAATTTCATTATTCTTCGCTGTGGCTTCTTCGCTGTGCAATTATGATCTACAGGTTTCCATCTCTCGCTCTAACACACACACACACACACACACACACATATGCTTTTATGTTTGACTGTAATTACAGCTGAGATGGATGGCAGCTCTCCGCTCAGTACATCGTTCATCACTCTGGGCTGCAGTGTGGCCGGTGTGTGACGGTATTTTTACTAAACAGGGACAGCAGAGACAGACGTGTCTCTGTTTTACTATGTAATCGCTCAATTTAGCTCAGGCTGCTTAATTACTTTATTTCCTCCCGAGACACAGATTGGAAAGGTGGTCCAAAACTGACTGGAATAATTTATCCTCTCTCTCTCTCTCTCTCTCTCTCTCTCTCTCTCTCTATTTAATTTTCAATTCAATTTTCCTGAGCTGATAAAAGCCCTTTACCTTCCCCATAATAAACAAGGCGATTAGCTGTCATTAGGACACTTCTTCCTCTATTTTTTTGTTAACGCTGTCCCTGTGTCATTAAAGCACACGCACCGAACCTGAAAGAGTTTGTGAGTGGATTTATTTTTGAGAACAGCGTTTTAACGGAGCAGGTCTACGTGCTTTGTTTAAAATGCCATGAAAATATGCGCACAGGTCAGGCACTCTGAGCTCCTTCATTCACGGTTTGACCTGCGCAGAACAAAGAGGACGTAGAACACTGCAAATAACAAGCACAGCTGCCTATTAACCGTATCTAATTCGAGGTGCGATTTGAAGCCGGTGTTGCTGTGATTAACTAAATGATTGGTCGTCTGTTTTGTTCAGGTAACGCTGCATACATCAGTTTTTTTCATAAATAAGCTTGACCGTCTGGAGAAAATGTCTCTTTATTGACTATTGAACTTCATTTTGACAGACGAGACATTTGAACAAATGCAGTTTTAGTAAATTAGTCTGCTTAAAGATAGTCTAAAACCTCGCTAGCTACAGCGTGTGAGATTTCCTCACAAGTTGAATGTCACGCTTTGACAAGTTGTTGAGTAGCTAAATGCCATCCTGATTTAGATATAAGCCTATTGAATGCTGTGCGTAATTAGATGCCGGATGTTAACATGTCGGGCGCACTGTGGCTTAGTGGTTAGCACGTTCGCCTCACACCGCCAGGGTCGGGGTTCGATTCCCGCCTCTACCTTGTGTGTGTGTGGAGTTTGCATGTTCTCCCCGTGCCTCGGGGGTTTCCTCCGGATATTCCGGTTTCCTCCCCCGGTCCAAAGACATGCATGGTAGGTTGATTGGCATCTCTGGAAAATTGTCCCTAGTGTGTGATTGCGTGAGTGAATGAGTGTGTGTGTGTGCCCTGCGATGGGTTGGCACTCCATCCAGGGTGTATCCTGCCTTGATGCCCGATGACGCCTGAGATAGGCACAGGCTCCCCGTGACCCGAGGTAGTTCTGATAAGCGGTAGAAAATGAATGAATGAATGAATGTTAACATGTCTGTGAAACATTACACCGAATCATACATTACACCATATCATTGAAACACAGAAGAGCGCTACCACTTTCTGGGCTTAAATGTGATATATTTTGGGCTCTCTGCACGCTATCAATCACAGCAGACATGATGGAGCTCGTGTATGCGGATGAAGGCTGAAAATGCTTTCCTCTGTGTCTGTTACGCTGAACGTGACGCAGCCTTGTGAGTTGTGTTAGCTTCGCGTGTTAGCTTTCACGCTCACAGTTTGGTCGCTGTCATTTCACAAGGGTGAATCGTTAGAGGAGGAACAGTTGGAATTTGTTGAACATTTATTGAAAAAAAGGTTATCATTTCTTATTTAGCTGTTTTTAAACAATCACTGTGTGTTGCCATCTTTCTGTGAAACTTTAAATCTTTTTAGAACCTTTCAAAAAGCTGGGCTCGTTTTCATAAAGATTTTAAGAAAGATCTCAGAGAGCACCTAAAAAGAACTTTAAAATTTCTAGCTAGGAATCTTATCCTCAGAGTGATTCAGGACCAAACTCTGAGCAACACTGAACAAAGACAATACAAAAACCTTTATCTCAGAGAGGAGGCGGGGCTAAACCCGTTACTAGGTGATAGGTTGTCCAATAAAAATAAAAAAAAAATAGTATCGCTTTTAAAATCTGGTCTATTATAAGACTTCACTTTGTCTCTATGTTAAGACATGATATGACTACATCGTGTAGGGATTCAGTTCACGACCGATCATAATAGAGATGCGCTAACATCTGCATTGTAACGTAAACGTAAATGTAAACATCTCTGACATGTTAGCTCTGATACGATTGGTCACAAAGATAATCCCTACACGATCTAATCTGTATCATCGTATTAACTCACTATCATTATTAAATATTGTATACAACACATTTCCTCTCCCTCTTCAACTTTCGGCTATTTTCTCCTAAAGAAACTCTTAAATCTCTTAAAAGTCCTCCACACGACTCCTAACGCTTTTTGACTTTAAGAGCTCTTCTAAGGATTAAGGTGTTTTGTGAATCACTTTTACCTTCATCTTTTCTTTCATTTGAAGAGAAAAACACTCACATTTCTAAGAATTTTATTAGAATTTGTCGCTAAGAATAAAACTAAGAATTTTCATGAATACGTTCCCTGTAGTTTAGAAAAGGTTTGCATGGAAACCACAATAGAAATAATGAGAAATAAATGATAGAAAACACATCTATCCAAGCTCATTTTTTCACTCTCTTCACTCTGACCGATAGGAGCGTCTCTTGCTGTCCCTTCTGCCTGCCCACATCGCTCTTGTGATGAAGTCAGAGATCATCCAAAGGCTCAAGGAGCCAAACAGCGGCCAGACGGAAAACACTAACAACTTCCACAACCTCTATGTACAGAGACACACCAACGTCAGGTAGGACTCACACTACTACACTACAATCACACACACACACACACACACACACACACACACACACACACACACACACACACACCTAGATTAACTGATGGTCTACTATTTCTGTATACCTTACAGTACAGATGCAGGTGTTTCTCACAGCTAAATAGGTCTCACTTACAGCAAGTAGGACAAAAATAAAAAAAGTTAAATAACCCAAATACGAGTAGCCTAGTTCTGTGGAAAGTTCTCTATCTCCTTAAAAGCTGATACTGATACTGAAAAAAAAAATACCACTTAAATCATGCTCACTGTGCAGGAGGACAAGAAGTGCTTTCTTTTATTTTATTAGATTTTTTTTTTTGAAGTGATATTTTTGTCCACTTCAAAGATGTAGTCTGTTTTCATCACGGTGAGAGCACGCTGAAGACATGGCGCTCGTCATTATGAGCAGCGCTCCTGATTGTTTTCTCTGATGGTTTTCTCTGAGGTTTTAGGAGTCGCAGTGCAGAGTCTCTGCTTTACTTCACATTTCGCACGTTTATTAATCCTCATCCAAACTATGTGGACTGGATGACTTTTACATGGAGTATTTATTCGTTATAATGATTAATCATTATTAGCTGAGGTTTCAGTCTGAATCTATTATCCATCACCAGTAATTATGTTCTGACTCCATGCCGATATCAAGAAATGACACTTTATTTTATCTTCTTTAAAATAACTGAAATAACAGCTGTATCCTGTTCACACAGACATGGTGTTAAAATCTTCATTATATCCAGTTGGAAAAGAGGGTTTCCAGTTGTTCTTCTAAAATTAAAAGCAAAAGCAGGGAATAATAAGATATAGACAATGTTTCTTGACGGCATCATTATTATTATTATTATTATTATTATTATTATTATTATTATTATTGAATTATTGACTTAAAATTACTGATAAAATACATTTAGAATTCATCATTTTTACTTTTTTTAAAAAGTTAAAATGATTCATTATTGACTCAGTTATTGACCGTTGATAAAAAAAAATTAAAATTGTTCTATTTTAGGAATTGTTAAAAAATTAAAATGATTGATTGTTGAGTAAAAATTATTGATGAAATTTCTGTATTATGGACTAGCGAGTTCTTAGCACAAGTACAGACTAGATGCATGTTAGGGTCATGTGACCTACTAATAATCTCGCAGGTACGGTATAAAAAGGGTCCGAACATTTGTTTGCGTGGCGATCGTTCGTACTCACGATTTATCCACAGATCCTGTGTGAATCGATCAGAATGTACAACATACACTGTGAAATATGGAGTTTCTACTGGTCCTAATTAAAAGCCTAGGCTCAGATGTGCTTCAGTAGGTGTAGTGTAGAGCAGAGATACTTTAATCCAATCACAGATTGCCTCACTCTCTCCTGCACAGTCTTAAAGGCCTCTTAACGTTTTCGGCAGCATTCTGTACGCAGACATCGTCGGGTTCACGCGTCTGGCCAGCGACTGCTCTCCAGGAGAACTGGTGCACATGCTCAATGAGCTTTTTGGCAAATTCGACCAGATAGCCAAGGTAATGCACAAATCACATCTTCTTACCGCATGAGTGACATGATTCACCGTTTCTCCTAGCTGTGTCTAATTTGATCTTTTTTAGGATAACGACTGCATGAGGATTAAAATACTGGGAGACTGTTATTACTGTGTGTCTGGACTGCCTGAGTCTTTACCGGACCACGCCAAGAACTGTGTAAAGATGGGACTGGACATGTGTGAGGCCATCAAGTAAATCAACACCTCTCTGTCTCTTTTTTCTTTGATTTGATCCTTAAACATATACAGGACTGTGCAAGAATCTTATGCACACAAACACATGCAGCGATTTTATCACAGCAAATCTACTCTGACATGGTCAGTAGTCGTTCCTGCAACTGGTTGCCATGGTAATAACGTTTATCGGTGGGTGGCACAACCAGCTCTCATTGAAAAAAAAAAGTCTTTTTTATTGATGTGAACGTTATTTTAGACTCCCAAATATTCTAATCTTAGGATTTTCATTTTTTTCACTCTGTATTCATGTATAAGTGTAAAATATAATGTTTTATATTAACAAGCGTTCATTTTTTTCTTTGTAATTAAAGAAAGTAATGTTAAGCTACTGTTTAATAACTTGCTGGATCATTTAAAAAAAAAATCATCATAAAGGTTTTCGAGGCAGAATTAACTGTGAGCCGAAATGTTCTAAAGATCTGTAGTAAGTTCTCCGAGATGCTTAGAATGTTCTTATAAAACTGCTTCACGGTGTACCTGAGAGAGCGGATGTGGGCTTCAAAGGCTAAAGGTGCTTAAAATATTGATTTCGTTTCTACTCGTTAGAGTTTACTGCTTTTGCATACTGTATATAGAAATGTTGCGATTTATTATTTATTTCATGAAAGCACCTGAATTTACCAACATGAGCGTCCGGCGTTTGCAGTGTAAGACTTAGAGACAAAGATTTTGCATATTTTGCATAAGCTTTTCATGTCAAAATAGCGAATTAGGATGAAGTACAGTTTAAAGTGCAAAATAATGATCTACATTCCAGGTTTTTGACATTGACATGTATACAATACACTTGAAATTTTGTGTATTGAAACCAAAATACTGTCTAACAAGAAGAAAATGTCAATATATAAAAAATGATGAACAACAATAACAACAACAACAACAACAATAATAATAATAATAATAATTATTATAGATCCGATGGCCGGGGAGGAAGTTGGACAGACTTGGCAGACCCAAACGTACTGTGAGGGTCCGCTGGGAACGTTTGGCAGAGTCTCCGGTCAGAGAGATCTTCAACTCCCACCTCCGGCAGAGCTTCAACCAGATCCCGAGGGAGGTTGGAGACGTTGAGTCTGAGTGGACCATGTTCTCCACCTCCATTGTCGATGCGGCCACGCGGAGCTGTGGCCGTAAGGTCTCTGGTGCCTGTCGTGGCGGCAATCCCCGAACCCGGTGGTGGACACCGGAAGTAAGGGATGCCGTCAAGCTGAAGAAGGAGTCCTATCGAGCCTGGTTGGCTCGGGGGACTCCGGAGGCAGCTGATAGGTACCGGAGGGCCAAGCGAGCTTCAGCCCAGGTGGTTGCAGAGGCAAAAACTCGGGTCTGGGAAGAGTTCGGTGAGGCCATGGAGAAGGACTATAGGTTGGCCTCGAAGAAATTCTGGCAAACCGTCCGGCGCCTCAGGAAGGGGAAGCAGTGCCCTGCTCACACTGTTTACAGTGAGAGTGGGAATCTGCTGACTTCGACTGGGGACATTCTCGGACGGTGGAAGGAGTACTTCGAGGATCTCCTCAACCCCACCGACATGTCTTCCACTGAGGAAGCAGAGGCAGAGGGCTCAGTTGAGGACTCATCGATCCCCCAAGCTGAGGTCACTGAGGTGGTTGAGAAGCTCCTCAGTGGCAAGGCACCGGGGGTGGATGAGATCCGCCCTGAGTACCTCAAGTCTCTGGATGTTGTGGGGCTGTCTTGGTTGACACGCCTCTGCAACATCGCGTGGCGGCTGGGGACAGTGCCTCTGGACTGGCAGACTGGGGTGGTGGTCCCTCTGTTTAAGAAGGGGGACCGGAGGGTGTGTTCCAACTACAGGGGGATCACACTCCTCAGCCTCCCCGGAAAAGTCTATGCCAGGGTACTGGAGAGGAGAATTCGGCCGATAGTCGAACCTCGGATTCAGGAGGAACAATGTGGGTTTCGTCCCGGTCGTGGAACACTGGACCATCTCTATACCCTCACCAGGTTGCTGGAGGGTTCATGGGAGTTTGCCCAACCAGTCCACATGTGCTTTGTGGATCTGGAGAAGGCATTCGACTGTGTCCCTCGTGGTGATCTGTGGGGGGTGCTCTGGGAGTATGGGGTCCGGGGCCCTTTGCTAAGGGCTGTTCGGTCCCTATATGACCGGAGCAGGAGTTTGGTTCGCATTGCCGGCAGTAAGTCAGACTTGTTCCCGGAGCATGTTGGACTCCGGCAGGGCTGCCCTTTGTCACCGGTCCTGTTCATTATTTATATGGACAGGATTTCTAGGCGCAGTCAGGGGCCGGAGGGAGTCCGGTTTGGGGACCACGGGATTTCGTCTCTGCTTTTTGCAGATGATGTTGTCCTGTTGGCTTCTTCAAATCAGGACCTTCAGCGTGCACTGGGACGGTTTGCAGCCGAGTGTGAAGCGGCAGGGATGAGAATCAGCACCTCCAAGTCCGAGGCCATGGTTCTCAGCCGGAAAAGGGTGGCTTGTCCCCTTCGGGTTGGTGGAAAGCTCCTGCCTCAAGTGGAGGAGTTTAAGTATCTTGGGGTCTTGTTCACGAGTGAGGGAAGGATGGAGCGGGAGATCGACAGGCGGATCGGTGTATCTTCTGCAGTGATGCGGTCGATATACCGGTCTGTTGTGGTGAAGAAAGAGCTGAGCCGCAAGGCGAAGCTCTCTATTTACCAGTCGATCTACGTTCCTACCCTTACCTATGGTCATGAGCTTTGGGTCATGACCGAAAGGACAAGATCCCGGATACAGGCGGCCGAAATGAGTTTCCTCCGCAGGGTGGCTGGGCGCTCCCTTAGAGATAGGGTGAGGAGCTCGGTCACTCGGGAGGAGCTCAGAGTAGAGCCGCTGCTCCTCCACATCGAGAGGAGTCAGCTGAGGTGGCTCGGGCATCTGTTCCGGATGCCTCCTGGACGCCTCCCTGGGGAGGTGTTCCGGGCATGTCCAACCGGAAGGAGGCCCCGGGGAAGACCTAGGACACGCTGGAGGGACTATGTCTCTCGGCTGGCCTGGGAACGCCTCGGTATTCCCCCGGAGGAGCTGGAGGAAGTGTCTGGGGAGAGGGAAGTCTGGGTGTCCCTGCTCAGACTGCTGCCCCCGCGACCCGGCCCCGGATAAGCGGTAGAAGATGGATGGATGGATGGATAATAATAATAATAATAATAATAGCAATTCGGGGGCACGGTGGCTTAGTGGTTAGCACGTTCGCCTCACACCTCTAGGGTTCGGGGTTCGATTCCCCCCTCCGCCTTGTGTGTGTGGAGTTTGCATGTTCTCCCCGTGCCTCGGGGGTTTCCTCCGGGTACTCCGGTTTCCTCCCCCGGTCCAAAGACATGCATGGTAGGTTGATTGGCATCTCTGGAAAATTGTCCCTAGTGTGTGATTGCGTGAGTGAATGAGAGTGTGTGTGTGTGTGCCCTGTGATGGGTTGGCACTCCGTCCAGGGTGTATCCTGCCTTGATGCCCAATGACGCCTGAGATAGGCACAGGCTCCCCGTGACCCGAGGTAGTTCGGATAAGCGGTAGAAGATGAATGAATGAATGAATGAATGAATAATAGCAACTCATTGTGAAGAGGCTTCATTGTATATCTGATTAAGGGAAACTTTAATAAGCTTTCAGCTCCATACTGAAGTGTGTAGTCTTACTGTCTCTCTCAAAATGCCTCTCTGGCTCAGAAAAACTACCTATTTTCCGACTTCATTTTTTATTGAAGTACTAACCTCATTTTGTTGGAATGCCGACTCACTCATGCTCAGCCTCAGCGATAACAAGCCTGTAGTGTTATCACATGGGTTGAGTCACAGTGGCACTGGGGATGTACAGTACATCCAATCACCTGAAACTCCACACACTATATATCAGAATTTCTGATGGATTCTTCACGGTCTCTTTACCAAACACTGTTCATTTGTACAGACCAGTTTAGACAGTGGCACCAGTCTGTATCATTTACTCTCCAGTATTATTAAGAAGTACTAGTTTCTCATAAAGTAGGTTTAAATTAGTCATCCAAAAAACCGGACGTAACCAACTGACACGGCCATCCAGAAAGAAATCAGCTCCAGCCTCATTCTAATAAAACTTGCCAAAGTTCAAAGTTCAACATTATTTTTATTTTTGAATTTTGTGATATTTTGCCTTGCTCTATTTATACTATATAATTTATGCTAACTGGTCCTGAAAAGTTTCATTTAAAATACACACACTATTAACTTCGCTTTATTTTGATAGTCTGGGTTATAGCTTGTGAGAGATGGAGGATCATTTGTACACTCGTCCGTAGTCGTGATGACATTTTCTCATATCTTATGCAGTCTCCATGTGGAATGCAATGCCACTATCTGTGAATTAAATCCAAAGTAGGTGTGGCGTAAAGGTTTTATTTTGTTTACCTTTATGCCTGTGGGAATACTTGCAAGGGTGGGTTGGGGTTGTGTTTGGGGGCATGTCGGTGGGCATGGTGGTGGGCATGGCGGTGGGCATCCCAGCGATGTCAAATGAATTTTTGCTTTAACGGTTCCTCGACTTCAGCTACGTCACTCCAGATCAGAATAGGTCTCAACTCGAGATGACAGTGGGACTGTTTTTTTTCCCACCCTCTCACTATATTCTAACAAATCGTTCAATTTCCCAACTACTAGTAGTCTAATTTATATCACATGTCACTGACCAGACAGTGACTATGGATTAAAAACTTAATTAAAAAAGGCTCATATCTGACTGCAGTGAAAACACCTACACTCATCTCACGACTGTTGCAACATCCAGTCATGATACACACCTCTAGGCTAAACCAAACTTTCCCGATGTGGTTGCTGAGTATCATTTGTTACGTTGCTCTATGACTGACTGTAGATGGCTAAAGTGCCTAAAGTGGACTAACCAAAAACAATTCTAGTGCTGAGTGGGATGAAATGCATTAGTCAACCAGTAAAGTGCACTGGGAAAGCAAAGCGAAAGAAAAAGAGCAAAACGAGTATCAATTATCACACAAGAAAATGTCTCTATGACAATCTTGGGCAAGCTAGAGTGCTGAAATGTGTCGTGTTGTTGCAGGAAGGTGCGAGATGCCACAGGCGTTGACATTAACATGCGTGTTGGAGTGCATTCTGGCAACGTGCTCTGCGGTGTAATTGGCCTCCAGAAATGGCAGTATGATGTTTGGTCACATGATGTCACTCTGGCCAATCACATGGAGGCTGGAGGTGTACCTGGGTGAGCTTTTGTGTGTGTTTTTTGTCGTGATCCCTTTCTTTGTGCATGTGTTTTTACATCTGTTATCAACAGTGCGAAATCTAACAAGGGCTCTTCATGTTCAGCCAAACACACTGTGGAGAGCGCTGTGAAAGGTGCTTGTGGCTGATGAGTTTTTTGTTCAGCAACAAAACAATGTACACTGCCCTGGGTCTTTTATTACATCACTGCCTTGTTTGTATTATATATATATAAATAAAATATATATACCATCCTCTGTGCGGGCTGCATGAGAGGACGTAATGTTTTACGTGTGTGTTGATATTGAAGTGCTCTGTCATGTCCTGTTTGTCCTCCACAGCCGAGTTCACATCTCCTCTGTGACGCTGGAACATTTGAAAGGGGCCTACAAAGTGGAGGCGGGAGACGGACAGGTCCGAGACTCGTACCTGAAAGAGCACGGCATTGTCACATACCTCGTCATCAATCCAAAGGTACAAACCATCAAAACATTTGTTTTTTACAGTATATGTACTGTACGGAACATTAAAAGCGTATATTTCCATTTTAGCTACATTATGGTTAGGTTTACAATTTTTCAATATGATAAAAAATGAGGGGGGGCACGATGGCGTAGTGGTTAGCACGTTCGCCTCACACCTCCAGGGTTGGGGGTTCGATTCCCACCTCCGCCTTGTGTGTGTGGAGTTTGCATGTTCTCCCCGTGCCTCGGGGGTTTCCTCCGGGTACTCCGGTTTCCTCCCCCGGTCCAAAGACATGCATGGTAGGTTGAGTGGCATCTCTGGAAAATTGTCCCTGGTGTGTGATTGCGTGAGTGAATGAGAGTGTGTGTGTGTGTGCCCTGCGATGGGTTGGCACTCCATCCAGGGTGTATCCTGCCTTGATGCCCGATGACGCCTGAGATAGGCACAGGCTCCCCGTGACCCGAGGTAGTTCGGATAAGCGGTAGAAGATGAGTGAGTGAGTGAGTGAGTGAGTGAGTGAGTGAGTGAGTGAGTGATAAGAAATGAACATGTAACATACAAGGTTTTATAATATTGTGTCATGGTCTAAGTCAAAATGTGTTGATTTAGAATTGCAGTGGACTCTTTGATCCAGACTGTCAAACCCCTACATTCTGCCCATGTGGTTGTGTTCCATTGTGTAGCACACGGTTCGGCAAACTGTTAAAAGGTGTCGTATAAACAGCATCATCGCTTCTTATGATTCCCTTTAAACACCTACCATAATGTTTTACAGTCCCTGTGTCTGGCAGCAACTTTACAGCAATTTACCGTACCATCAGCTTCAACATAAGCCGTCCTCCGTAAACGCTCACTTTGAAACGTGTCTATTTACAGTACAACTTGGCACAACACGGGATGTAACTCAGCCAATTTCAGGCTGCCTATCGCTTTAGACATGTATCTGTGCGTGGGTTTTCTCTCTGCCCACAGAGATCACTCTGCTTGCCAACATTTTAACAGCATCTATTTCATTTTAAAATACGGCCATTTATTTTAGATGTGCCGGTGCATGGGGTGGTTCTGTTTTCTTGACCCGGTGTGTGCACTAAATTAGAGATGAGGTTGATTTGATTTGATTTGCATCAGAGCTGAAAATATTGATTATACTCTTGTAAAGTGTTATTTGGTTCACTGAACGTTGACACTGTTTCCTTGAACACTGCCTACATTATGTTGGGTTTGGTGTGTGTGTATATATATATGTGTGTATATAAGTAAAAGAAATGTTAATTAATGCTGTGAGTCAGCTTCCAATCCCTTTTTATATCCAGCTGAAACATAATATACTGCAGAATTATAACACATGCTTATCATCTGTTTCCTATATACATATGTGTATTTGTGCCATAAGTCTTAATTGTTTTTATAAGCTTATTACTTAATCATGTCTCATAATATTCACTTTATTATAGACACTTTTTGTGTCTATGTCATTTTCATGTCTGTCCTATTTGAGTTATATGGACATATTTGATTGTGTGTGATGTTTTTATCACTCAGGGAGAGAGACGCAGCCCGCATCTTCACTGCCGTCCTCGTCCGGTTCTTTATGGGGCGAAGATGCGAGCGTCTGTGCGTATGACTCAATACCTGGAGTCCTGGGGGGCAGCAAAGCCCTTCGCCAACCTGCACCACAGAGACAGCATGACCAACGAGAACGGCAAGATCAACACACACGTGAGTCCACTGAGGCACACAGAATAGTGACAGCAATAGAAAGAGAAAAGAGTTCGCGTGTTCAAATCCCAAAAATGCCACAGCCACTGTGGATGATGTGGTATGATTGCTACTCAGAGCTGGAGAGATTATAGGGGATAAATTGGGGGGAATGTTAAGGGAACGTTTCATCATTTCTGTCTTCTGAAGGTGTAAAGTATATACAATTACCACTTTTTTTTGGGCTAGTATTTTGACTGAGAAAAGAAAAGAGAACCTTCATACTCTCAGTATGGAAGCCTAAGGGCAGTTGCTGAACTAACAATGAAGGTTATAAAATATAAAGTCAAACTGGAGTAAAAGCCAAACTAATGCTGTACCTTTCTGGTGTTCCTATACAGATTTAAGACTTACTCTCTTCTACAAATACAGCTGACCAAATAATTCATCAATGTTCTACCAAAGCCTTTATTACCTGACTTCAACTACTGCCCTTTTTCTTTCAGTATTAAATGTTGTTACATAACATGCAGCAATGAAAGTTCTCTGTGTACTTACTGACTCCAGTCCCTGGTGTAAAGCTCATGCAGATAATAATACAGAGCTGCCTTATTCCATCTCACCCTAAGAAACGTAATGATATTAAATGATACATAATCTCTTCATGCTTTTATTGCATCCAGATTGGACATGTGTAATGCGTCGAAGCACGAACAAGCTCCTGTTAGTCTAGAGATCGTACTAGAAGGATAAAGTCTAACGCTATTGTCCCGGTGTAGCACTTTAACAGAGTACTTGAGCGAACTATTATGATCCTTCATGTGTGTTGTTCAAAATGTGCAAGCTCTTTATTAGTACCTAGAATAATCAGGACTACAGCAGAGAGCAGGTCTTTCTTTTAGAAATCCCCCCAATAACCCTTCTAGTTATTATTTGAGTCTCACAGTGATACCTCGAGATACGTCGAGATATAAGTGCATTGACATACGAATTTTTTGAGATACGAGCTATGTGATTCGACCAAATTTTTGCCTTGAGATATGAACAAATTTTTGAGATACGAGCATCCAAGCCGCCGCCGGAACAAAGTTTCCCCCGCCTCAGCTTCCCGCGTTTCACTCGGTTAGTGTTTGTGTAGCTCGCTTTGTTAACACTTGTGTAAAGCTGTGCTCGTATGTTGCGCTTTTATTTTGCGTACAGAACAACTTTATCACATTTAAAACCATGGGTTCATTAATTAAGTTCATTCATTTTAGTGAAGTTTAGTTAAGTTCCATTTAAGTGTAAAGTAGCATTAAGAGTGTACAGTAGCGAGTAAGTGAACGAAAGTGAAAGTGTAATTCCTCCTAACTCCTCCGCCTGCTTATTCCTCCCTCAACATCTCCAAGGTAAATAATACACTTTATAGTAAAACCAGTTTATTTTTTTAACATTCTCTTTTATTACTGTATGTTTTTATACAATATTTGTCATTTATAAATACATGTACTGCACATTTTTCATATTCAAAACACATAAACAAAACAACTGGAGTGGAAATTATGCGAGCTGGAACGGATTAATGGGATTTCGATTCATTTAAATGGGGAAAATTGCTTTGAGACACGAGCAAATTGAGATACGAGCAAGGTCACTGAACGAATTAAACTCGTATCTCGAGGTATCACTGTATAGTAATAATCATGATGCGCGGGTGGAGAACCTGTTTGCGTTTGGTTAAGTAGCTCTGGTATTAGGAAACAATGTAGATCCGGGGTGAACCGGGATGTTTTGACGTTGTTGCCCCACAGATTTCCGTTATAAGTGAGTTTGGAGTAAACAGGATTTCTGTGCCTTTCTCTGTACAGGGAACGTGTTGAAAATCTTGTCCCTGTTAACGATGACACTTACTCTACAGAAGCAGTAGATTAGATTACAGGCACTGTAATATTCCTTTGATTGCCTCGTCTAGGCCCAATGTAAATATGACTGTCATAAAATGCAGTATTCAGTATTCTCTTTTTAGTTCTTTTTATATCTTCTGCATGGTTGAATTAAGCACTCGATTAAAGGATATCGCAGATATTAAAACTTAAAAAACTCATTTAGATATTATTGCTCGTTGGTTAATAAGCATACACAAACACAGACCATTTCGGTATTGGATTATTTGTCGTTCATTTTGAAATGATATGATGATGATTTAGAAGTACCTGATGTTCAAGTGAAACCCCTTGGCTTTTCATTATCACCATGTTCATCATTAGAACCTGGCATTCTCTAAGCATTATTATTATTATTATTATTATTATTATTACATGCTTCTCGTTTGTCCCACCTTTTTTTAGGATGTGCCAATGGGACACTATCATTTTACCGGGAGATCAGAAAGGTCAGTCCTTCATCCGTCAGTGAGAAACTCATCACCGTCCTGATCCGTCTTTCTCTGACTGCTCACGAGTCACTTTTCTTCTTCTTCAGAACAAAATCCCAGAAGAAGAGGTTCCAGGAAGAGCTGAACGAGCGGATGATTCGTACAATCGACGGCATCAATGCACAAAAGTGACCGGCCCTACTTTTCTCCCTGAGCTCATTTATATAGCGAAATCCTTTCACGCTTTCAAACACTATTAAAGAGCAAAGTCAGAAGATTTTCCACTGCTGCAGGACTCGTTATATCTACTAGACCTTTACTTAGGGTAAAGTATGAGTCCTCATCTTTTTTTGTTCTTTCTCTTGTCAGACAGTGGCTGAAATCTGAGGATATCGAAAGGATATCTCTGTTCTTTCATAATAAGACTCTGGAGAAAGAGGTATGGATTGTTACGAGTCATCATGTATGCAAAATAATGGCATTCTATACATGTCTTAGTATTTATTATGTCTCAGTTAAAGATCTCTGTCTCTGTCTCTGTCTCTGTCTCTCATATCTCTGATGTTAAAGATGCAATGTTTTAGGTTTTGGGTGATACTTTACATAAGGTTGTGATCATAAGGCTGATCAACACCTTGGTAAACCTTTGACACATCACGTTAATCGACATAAACCTTTATGAAGGATTATTCAAACATGCATTAGCTTGTTTCCGACGTCTGAAGTTGACACAACACCCAAGTCATGTGACATGGATTCAGAAGTGTGATGAAGCCTTACGAACACTTGCTTAGGAAAGTTCTTGGTATTTATTTAAGGATTTTGTCATGATAACATGTTTTGTTATATTTTTATACATTACAGTATAGAGCAACAGCCTTGCCAGCCTTTAAGTACTACGTCACTTGCTCATGTTTCATCTTCTTCTGCATTTTCATCGTGCAAGTTTTAGTTTTGCCAAAGTAAGTACTACCTCTCTCTCTATCTCACTCCCTCACTCACTCCCTCACTCACTCTCTATCTCACTCCCTCTCTCATACCCTTCCTTCCTCCCTCCCTCCCTCCCTCTCTCCTTCACTCATAACATCCCTCCCTCCCTCACTCATACATCCCGCCCTCCCTCTCTCCTTCACTCATACCATCCCTCCCTTCCTCCCTCACCCATATCCTCTCTTCCCGCCTCACTTCCTCACGCTCTCATTCCGTCCATCCCTCCCTCCCTCACTCATACCCTCCCTCCCTCCCTCTTGCATACCCCATACCCTCCCTCACTACCTCACTCCCTCACTCCCTCCCTCGTTCTTTCATAACCTTTCATAAACTCCCTCTCTTGCTCACTCTCTCACTCCCTTTTCTTCCTCACGCATACCCTCCCTCCCTCCCTCCCTCCCTCACTCATTCACTCACTCACTTTGCCCTATAATCATAAAATAATTAGCAGAAGCCATTTAGCTCTACGTAAAAGCCACATTAGCTACTATAATATCACATTAGCCATGCAGTCTGAGCCGGAGCGAGGCGAAGACATCGACCCAAAACCACAATGAAAAGATTGATGTGTGATAGTGACATATAGATGTAGGTTGATATGGATTTTTAAATAAGAGCCCGAAAATTATGCCCTTTTGAATGTAGGGAGTCAGACAGAAAACTCTTTTGCTCGACTTCTTCATCATGCTAATGAAGTGCACGTGTGTCAGCCAGAAACACATTCAGACTTCTGAAAGCACACATTGATTTTCTCTCTCTAGTCTCCTTAATGCGTCTTCACTTCCTCACTCTGCCGTTATATATACATTTTATAGCAGCATTAAACGAGCTGCGTGACAGACCGTGACACTTTTATTTCTTGCCTGGTCTTTTTATTAACAGTGACATTAGTGTCAGAGTGTAGTGAAGTCAAATTCAACAGAAAAATTATCATTCCTGTTCAGATGGCATTCATAACACTATCCATAATAAAGCTACTGGGGAATGAATATTATGACCTGATCACACATTTTATTCAATAACTTTTTTTGTTTTGTCTTCAGAGAAAGAAATAAAGTCTTCAGCTGTTTATCATGAGATTGAGTCAATAAATTCTGCTGTGTAATATAATAATGGGTGGATTTTTATTTATGCTCCTATTTCCAGCTGAAAAAGAGAAAAAATGCAGAATTATGCTTTTCAATGTCACCATAAATAATCTGTGTGTGTGTGTTTTTGTGTGTGTGTGTGTGTGTGTGTGTGTGTGCATGCTTCCTCATTTTACCTGTTTCATCTCATACAGGACCGCTGTGCTTAGTGTTTCTTTCGGGACGACCTTCCTGTTGCTCACTCTTATCCTCATCCTGTGTTTCGCTAGTCGCATCCTGGTGAGTGAACTTCTAATGTTAATCTGGGTTTAGTCAGGTTTCTGTGAGGATTGTGGTGTGATGCGTTCCAAAGCGGCCACCACAAAGTTCCTAACAGGACAACACTGGGTGTTTTATTTCTCTTATACTGCACCAGAGATTACAAAACAGTTCTTAAAAACAAGTTTATTCCTGTTAGCTCATACACCCTAACACTAATAATCAGTTGTCAAGATTCCGAGTGAACGTAAAGCTATATTTTTTTTTGTCCTGAAGACTTTCCTTTTGTTACAAAGCCCTGAGACTCCTTCCAAAGCCACTAAATAAAAGTGTGTTTTTTCCATGTTACAGATATTGCTATGCAAACAATAACTTTTGCAATAAAAATCTACACTTAATCTATGCCTTCCAGCCCAACATTCATTCATTCATTCATCTTCTACCGCTTATCCGAACTACCTCGGGTCACGGGGAGCCTGTGCTTATCTCAACCTACCATGCATGTCTTTGGACCGGGGGAGGAAACCGGAGTACCCGGAGGAAACCCCCGAGGCACGGGGAGAACATGCAAACTCCACACACACACACACAAGGCGGAGGCGGGAATCGAACCCACAACCCTGGAGGTGTGAGGCGAACGTGCTAACCACTAAGCCACCGTGCCCCACTCCGGCCCAACATATTTCAGAATAAAAGAACTCTGGGTCATAAAGTACTTAATTTATCACTGACTTATTATTAGAGGTTTATGAGGCATTACAATGCCTTAACAATGAAATATTACCAATGTACACAGATATTTACAGTCAGATGGATGAAAGAAACAAAATGTATTGTTTATACTTTAATTAAAAAAAAATTGTACTGAATTATATTAAATTAAATCTAAGTTTATTGAGGTTATTTGTAGGCAAGCTGGGAATGGCAAAGCAAAAATCTACCAAAAGAATGAGAACATTTTAAGCTTGAGATTAGTAAAAGAAAATGTCTAGAAATAGGTTCAGTAAACTTATATTTGGGGGGCACGGTGGCTTAGCGGTTAGCATGTTCGCCTCACACCTCCAGGTTTCGAAGTTTGGGGGTTCGATTCCCACCTCCACCTTGTGTGTGTGGAGTTTGCATGTTCTC
This sequence comes from Tachysurus vachellii, assembly GCF_030014155.1. Lineage (NCBI taxonomy): Eukaryota > Metazoa > Chordata > Actinopteri > Siluriformes > Bagridae > Tachysurus > Tachysurus vachellii. The sequence continues at coordinate 7,642,658 of NC_083462.1, read as the reverse complement.
CCCGTGCCTCGGGGGTTTCCTCCGGGTACTCCGGTTTCCTCCCCCGGTCCAAAGACATGCATGGTAGGTTGATTGGCATCTCTGGAAAATTGTCCGTAGTGTGTGAGTGTGTGAGTGAATGAGAGTGTGTGTGTGCCCTGTGATGGGTTGGCACTCCGTCCAGGGTGTATCCTGCCTTGATGCCCGATGACGCCTGAGATAGGCACAGGCTCCCCGTGACCCGAGGTAGTTCGGATAAGCGGTAGAAGATGAGAGAACTTATATTTGGTTTAGTTTAAATCTACTATTCACTAAGAAATTGACTATAGTCAAAATATATATGTAGATTTTTTGTGGTTCTCAGACCAGAAGACCATAAAAATGTTCCACCGTACAGCACCAACCAATTATAACAGCAGAAAATCCTAAGAATAAGCTAATAGTAAATAATAGGAAAGTTTGGTAGAATAGTAGACGTTAATCCGTTATCAGGGTTTACTTGGCAAAGAATATGTCATCTTGAGTGTTCCTGTTTTTCTTCTGCATTTATTGGATGCAGGATGTCTTGGACACTCGATGAAATAAAAGTTTTTTTTTTTATTTCAAATGCACATGCTCAGAGGAAGGCCGCTGTTCTGCAGAAAAATAAGCGGTAAATGTTAATAAGCGTCGAGCTAAGAAGCATTCGAGAGCTGCAGATTGTTAGGAAAAGAAAACAACACAAGTACCGTTGGATCAAGGTCATTTTGTTTCTCGCTCTTCTGTACAAATAATACATCACGTACAAGGACAATACTCTCAGATCTCCACAGACAAGACTTGAAGGAAGGAAATGACGTGATTCACTTGGAAACTGTTATTGTTTTCTCTAATTAAGTCCCTCAATCTGTCCTTTATATCACTAATAGAGAGTTGTGATACTTTTCTCTGTATTTATCCACAAATACAGTGCATTTAATGTAAAACGTGTCAAAGCGTATCTATAACTATAGTGCATTTGGGTGCATTGTCACGTAAATTATAATATTAAGCCTGTCTTATGCTTTTGTTAGATCACCTCCATCTTCTAGGACATTTGTGATCTATTATTTGCCCTGCTGCTCTGTGAACTGCCTGATGATACGAGGATATGTTTACATTTGTACATTTGGCTGAAGCTCACATCCAAAGTGACTATCAGCTGATGCAGGATTCACCCGAGCACTTGAAGGCTTTGCTCAATGAGCCGACTGCGACGCTCCTGATTAATAACCCAGATTTACACTGAGATTATTGACAGCCTGTGTTAATAATGTGTTCTCCATATCAAATTATACTATGAAGATCCTGTTACAATAGAGAAAGAAGAAAGTGACTGCTCGCTGTTGATGACATTATTCTGGCAGGCGAGGAGCTGGTAGGTGAATATGTGGCTGGGTGAAAGAGGACAGCATGAAATGTCCATCCTTCAAAATGAGCTTAAGGTATAAGGATGTTTTTCTGACCATTAGCATACTTAGTTTCATAATAACTCACAAATCAAGGAGACAGGCACGTTTTTTTCTTCCTATGCTTATTCCTATTCCTAATTTTCCGACACCAACAGAACTTTTTTGTCGGCTGTCTTTGGTCACAGTGGCACTACATTTACATTTACAGCATTTAGCAGACAGCCTTATCCAGAGCGACTTACATTTTATCTCATTTTTTTATACAACTGAGCGATTGAGGTTTAAGGGCCTTGCTCAGGGGCCCAGCAGTGGCAGCTTGGTGGATGTAGGAATTGAACTCACAACCTTCTGATTAGTAGCCCAACACCTAACCACTAGGCTACTGTGAGCGTGTCACATTACGCGCTCTAAGGCCGATCATAGGATCTTTTTACAATGGAAGAGTTAGATTTGCAACAGGCTGCATATCTTGCAGCGTAAACACAGCTTTCATTCGTCAGCCACCAGTTACAAATAGACAAACGTACGTTAGGGTTTGTGTGACAAATCCAGCTCAATAATCTAGTCCAAAAATAATCCCTGTGTTCAGAAAAAAACAGTCCAATGACAAATCTGACACTGTGAAATCCTGTTCATGTTCAAAGTTCATATATGTAGTGCTGTTTATTTACCTATTTGACTTAATAATGGATGGCTTGGATTATTATTTCCTGCCTGTACACCAGGGGGAGTACCAGCAGGGGTTTATGTCTTGTGCAATGTGCTCACGTGTGTTTGCCCCACCCGATCGTTATCCCCTTCCACCTTAGGTTGCTTTAATTATCTCCCCATTTATACCAGTTGTTTGTGTGTATTGATAGCTGAGTCCTTGTAGTTGTGTGTAGTTGTTCACGTATCCTGTTTTGTATTGTTGTTGCTTAGTTTTCTTGCTAGTGTTTTCCTGTGTATCATAAAAATGTAAAGTTTAATTCCAAAAAAGAAGCTTGACATTATGAATGGTGCTTTCATTCATGCTGCACTTTGTGACATGGTTTACACTTCTCCTATTTTATTTTATTAATACTGCTTTTTTTTTTTTTTTTACAACTCCGTCTGCGCTTCTGTGAACCAAATCTGTCTAAGCTCAAGCGGGTACCTCAATGAGCGTACGTCTGACGTTCACATGTCCCAGGTGAACAGATCTTCGTCGTTTTCGTGCTCTTGATGTCTCTGAGCCTCGTTATACAGTCACTGTGAATGGAGAGCTTCAGACATGAACAGATGGTCCGAGTGCGGTTTAGCAGAGCCCTGTCAAACATGACACAACATCAAATGCATAAAAGGGGAGGAAAAAGGCCAGCTTATCCCAGGGTAGTGAAAGTGGAACGTATTTTCACGAAAATAGAACCGAATCCCTTGTTAACGGATCAGCATCTGATTATAAAACTTTCTGAATTGCATATGTAATGTGATGTGGTATACAGCACGTTTGAAGTGTCTCCTATTGCCTCATATTTTTTAGGATGTTTTTTATTGTGCACTTTCAGATGATTGAAATCAGTCACTGAAATGCAGATAGGATTTAGACACCTTGATTATTATCTTCCAAATACACACACCGTACATCTGATATTTTGTAATCTTGTTGTTTAGCAGAAGAGCAAATATGCTAATGACATTAGTGGGAGTTCAAATATGTTTCCTTGTTGCCGTAGCGATCGGGTGGCGTGACCTCCTGCTCTCTCTTCCCGAGCTCGTCCTTGCTCAGTGCCAACAAGCCCTGCGTCCGGCTTGTCCTCACCATGGCAACCACCGCGCTCGTCCTCGTCATGGCCGTCTTCAACATGGTGAGTTTCGTGACTGCCGGAGGGCTTAGCCGAGGTCTCTGATTTCACTCGGTGAGATTTGAGTGCCCGGAGTCCATGATATTCCATCTATTTGCACTTACCCCACCATTGTGCATGTTGAGTAGCAGTGAGTCAGCTGCTCAGAAAAACCCTAGAGGAATACTAATGCCTTAGAGCTGCTAGTGATCAGCCGTCAAGCGCAGTTCTGCTGCCGCTTCTGTTCGGTTCACATAAAAGACGCCTCAAGAGCAGCAGCTTACGCAGGTCAGAATAACAATAATAACCCAGCAGAGTCATTAAAATGTTCAGGTTATTCTTTTGCATCATTATCACACCATCTTAAGTCCTTATTTTCTACACTATACTGTGCAGGGCTTCTCTTAAATTAATAACATACATTATTGCTAAATAAATTCAAGGGGTCTTGCTCTCAGTACAGAATTATTTCATGTAATAATTGTACAAATGTACATTCGTTAACGTCCTCCAGCAGGACATGTTAATTATAATTAACTATAAGAATTCAATAATAAATATAATTTCAAAACTAACCACAAGGCTACACTACACTGAACCCTGGAGTTCCCCAGACTCCGCCGTGAGAAGCTCTGCTCATCCTGCTAGACTGTTTTAGAGCCGAGTAGAGAGCATTTACTAATGAATCCCACGATGTATTGCAATAAGTAGCATCATCATGAATAGCCTTAATAACTCTCTGTGCTATTCAGAGACTCTCTGTGCAGTATTAAGCCCATACCTGACCATATCAGGATGTGGTTTCAGTCACGAGTCCAATGAGCAGAGCCACAGACCCTTTCTCATAGCATTCAATCACACAAATGAATCTGTTCCTTCACCACTAAAAACTTTTCACTCTGTTGACGTTTTAGTTGAAATCCAGCGCACAGAAAATCGGAAAGCTAATCAGAGTGCAGTGTTCAGGATTCTGAAGCTTGTGGCCAGATCCTCTGGGAGCCATGGAGCAGCGTGGATAGATAGATACTATGTACTGTGTAGTGAAAAGAAAAGAAAAAAAAAATGTATAAAAGAAAGTTAATTATTAAAGTAAAAAATTCGTTAAGTAAAAAAAAGTTAATGAATTAGTAGTAATTAGTAGTTCTTTATTAGTAGTAATAATAAAGAACTAAAATAATTAAACACAGACAGACACATGGATAGATGGGTGAAACAAATGCATAAATAAATAAATAAATAAATAAATAAATAACAGAACAAAACTATAAAAGGTTTATATTTCTGGTTTGTTAGCATTTTAAAATGTATGAAGAGTCTCTGCTCTTTTAGTAGCAAAGCTTATACTTTTAGAAGCTCATACAACATTATCAGGCAGGTTTAGAGCACTAATAACTATCATTTTTGCTTCTCATTTTTTTATAAATCATCATCCGGACAGGACAGTTCAACGAAACAAAGGCTCCTTATAAAAAACTCCAAAAAATTCAGTAAAAAGTCAGGCCTTCTTAATTAATATATGGATATTTCTGATTGAAGAATCAAAGAATCAGTCACTCCTTATTTTTTCCTCTCTGTGTGTGTATGTATGTGTCTCTTTGCTAGTGATATTGTTCAGGTCCCATTATTTATAACAGATAAATATCATGACTGCATTTTATTTTGAGCAGAATTAGAACTGGAAATGTTTTGTAGATAAAGAGCTTAAAAAAGTGACATATTCTTCACTTTTTGGTGCCCAGTTCTTTCTAGAGGATGAGAAGGTGACACCAGTGGCTGCACCAATGAACATCTCCAATGAGACCGTCTACGGGGTTTATGGCCAAACTACTCAGTCCTCAGACAAGTTCTACTTACCTGTGAGTTATTCATTCCTCATAAATAAACCAATATAACAATCAGATAAGAGCAGATAAGATACAGACACTTAAAACCTCTTTTTTTTAGCTAACAGATGGTTGTCTGTTATTATATAATTATATGAATATATTATTATTCATTCATTCATCTTTTCATTCATTCATTCATCTTCTACCGCTTTATCCGAACTACCTCGGGTCACGGGGAGCCTGTGCCTATCTCAGGCGTCATCGGGCATCAAGGCAGGATACACCCTGGACGGAGTGCCAACCCATCGCAGGGCACACACACACTCTCATTCACTCACGCAATCACACACTACGGACAATTTTCCAGAGATGCCAATCAACCTACCATGCATGTCTTTGGACCGGGGGAGGAAACCGGAGTACCCGGAGGAAACCCCCGAGGCACGGGGAGAACATGCAAACTCCACACACACAAGGCGGAGGTGGGAATCGAACCCCCAACCCTGGAGGTGTGAGGCGAACGTGCTAACCACCAAGCCACCGTGCCCCCTAAATTATATATATATGTATATAAAAATACATAAGCATTAAAAAATAAAATAATCATTTAGACAAACCAGAGCTGTAATAGTATACTGGATGCTTGAGTAGGAAAACGATCCCAAACAACACAGTTTCACAGTCCACTATTAGAGTTCTTCCAAAATGTAGCTTTTGAATCTCACCAGTATTCAATGGAACTGCATCTAGAATAATGTGGTTAGTTGTTAAGAACAAAACCTTTTTGTCCCTGAGACTATGAACACCATCACTAGTTTGGTGGTGGTGGTGGTGTTTGGGGGATTTGCCTCAAGTCTAAATGAAAACTACAGGATTAGGGGAATAAATTATGTTTGTTTTTTTAACCCTTTTTACCAGTCAGTACACTGGTGGACTTTTCTGCAGGCAGAATGGACATGTGGGACTTTTTATATCAGCTAAATGATTTTCTGTCTGTGAGTCTGATCTAAAACGAGTCAGGACTCTGTAGTCTTGTGTGAGACGTGTGTTTTTCCCTCTGTTGATAACCTTATACAGAATTTTAGTGGATGAAGATAAACACCTTCACATTTTAGATGTTTATGAGCAAGAAATCAGTGAGCAGAAATGGGTTTGTGTGAAAAAAAATAACTTCTCTCTCTCTCTATATATATATATATATATATATATATATATATATATATATATATATATAGCCCTAGTAATCTAGAGAAAAAAAGTTTAATATACAAAGATTAATATACAACAAAAATTCAAGATTAATATTAGACTTATATTTAAATGTGTTTGTATTTATCCCTAATGAACAGTCATGAGGTGACTGAGGTGAGGAAAAACTCCCTTAGATGGAAGAGGAAGAAACCTTAAGAGGAACCAGACTCAAAAGTGAACCTCATCCTCATTTGGGTGACACTGAAGGGTGTGATTATAAATATACAATCCAACAATTATAAAACAAATATTTATGAAACACTAAAAAGTCCTGAGTATTTACTTTCATATTGTAGTGGTGAGGCAAAGGCGAGTGAGGATCCAAATGCAGTTCAATCTTTTATTAAACCAAAGCAAGAAACAGGCAAAACAGGGCAGACCACTGAGCAAACGGGAAACAGGAACATAGACACAAACATCCAACAATGACCAACCCCAGGGAAGTGAACAAACAGAGTAGATATAACAAACAGGAACCAATCACGACGCAGAGACAATCAGAGACTAAGACGATACACCTGGGGGGGAGATAGAGTGCAATTAGTGTCCATGGTAACATGAGTGGGCGGAGCAAACAATTAACAGCAAGGCAGACCAGCAGACAGAAACAGGCCAAAACACAGACAGACTCATTACACATATGAGCTTCATATTAAGCACCACTGTGAAGTAAGACATGATAAAGACATTCAGTACTGAACATGGACACAACCGCAGGAGGAAACTCCTTTTTTTTTGGTAGACTTAAGACTAAATAAAAAGCTCCTTTTTATAAATACATTTTGATCAAGAAATGAATTTGCACCTGGCCATTTTACTTTACTGTGTGCTTTTGTCTTGGAAATATATTTTATTTTTATTTGACATTTTATTATATTAAGCCTTATCAGTTCAAATCCAGATGTCCTCTACACAGAGGTGTAGGACATATAGACATGTCGTCCATTGGATTTGTTTGGGTGCAACAGGACGTGAATCAACAACAAATCACAGTGAAGTGAAAGACACAGACAGCAAATCCTGGAAAAGATAGCGTGTAGGCCCGGAGAGCGGAACAAACAGCGTTGCTTCAAATTCCAGAGTGGTTTTTGGCACAGTACTACAAAGAGAAGGTCCGTGGCACTGCCTTTAGGATTGATCTCAGAATTCTTCTATTGATTTTAAAGCTTTCATCTCCAGTCCTTGAACATACTTGTACCTTCAGACGAGCGTGTTTTATGACAGAAGAAAAATGAGCCGTGTCGCATCTTTAGCGACTTTAGACTTTTAGATCAAATATCCAAAGATGCATAGAGCGCATTTCCTCTGGACATTTTGTCCACATGTCTTTATTTTACCGTAATGTTTTTTTACATACATTTTACTTCTTATGTCTTTGCTTGATTTATAAATCTCTTTTATATATATATATATATATATATATATATATATATATATATATATATATATATATGTGTCATTTATTGCTGAAAAATTCTTAAGCAACGATTAACTCTTCAAAATCACCCCATTTTTTTGGCATTTTTTTTTGTTCTCTGCGTCACATCGAAGTCATGCTTCACAGATTGTTGATGGGTTTTGATGAACATGGAGCTCATGCTGAATGATGGAACTCCTCGTGTCAAGAAAAGATTCAGCAGAGCAAAACGCACTGATGTGTTTTTACATTTTAAAAACAATTGGCAAGTGTTGAATAATGAGGATACATTCGTCTGTTCCTTCATGTTTGTTCTCAGATCATTAAAATAATTAAATAAATAAATATGTCTGTTTGGCCCTGAGTTATACTGCATTGTTCTCATTAAACCAGTTTTAGATTAAAGAATGTAATAATGAATGTAATTATTTAGTCTGAAGGTGAGGGGGATGACAGAAGAATGACTTTTCAAGCCGCTTTGAAAACGACGTTATTCAATAAGAGAAAACATTCGCAGAAGACGTGCTTTCTATACAAGCTGTGGAGATAAATTTCTCAACTATTATCAACGTGTCGTCACGCCAGTCAGTCTTTCGACTATATGGCACGATTTTTTGCCGAATCGGTTCTTGAAATACATTATCCATCAGCCCCTGCATGCTTCCTTGTGACATACAGTATGTCCTGTTCACCCAGACCTGTTGTCCAGTTTCACACTCATATAAGCTCTGGTGCTTCAGCGTGTTTTTGTCATACTTCTGCTGATGTGTTTTGTTCGTTTCTTTGCCATCCATATATTTCATTTTGAATTCTTTAAATATCTTTAATTCTAAAACATGAATTCTCTTCTGAGAGTCTGCTTTCCTCTCCTCACACACTGAACGTCACGCTTTGTCAAGTTGTTCTCCTACAGCTCCACAATCCTAATCACTTCATACTGTAATGAGATACAGATTTTTAAAAATATATATATATATATACATTTATTTATTTATTTATTTTACAAATGCTGGAGCTTTACTTATTTTAGTTCAAGGAAGTTTACCATGTGAAGGGTTTTCACACATGCAGTATATATGAAGTGGATAGAGTTTAGGATGAAAAACTCTCGAGTGTTTCTTTAACCATGTTAGCCTGTACTTTATCGTCTACCATGACAACACCCGACTAGATCAAACCGCCTCAGACTCTGCGTTCTAGAAGCTGTCTGTCTGAGTAGCTTATTATTCAGATCAAGTTTCAACAAAGTATTCAGGACTGCACTTTGTCCTTTTTTTTCAGAAATTAAACTTGATTAGTCGCCTTTTTCTCTTTCAGTACTTCATCTACAGCTGCATCCTGGGACTCGTTTCCTGTTCTGTGTTCCTGAGGATCAATTATGAGCTGAAGATGGTGATCATGTTGGCTGCTGTGGTGGCCTACAACATCATCATACTCCAGACCCATGCTGCAGTGCTGGACGAGTATAGCATGGCCCTCTATAAGACCCAGCCTTTAGACAGGTAACACACACACACACACACACAGGAGCACAGAGGTGAGACAAAAAATTGGCAGGCAGTTTAACAAGGTAGCAAAAAAAAACCCTATCCTTCAGTAAGTCTCAGGATTATGAGTGACAGATGTTGAGATAGCAGGCTTACTGTAAATTGCCTTGAATCGATCTGTTTTCAGATGACTGACAGCAGAGCTGTTTGGTTCTGCACAGGTAATTTAAACTGCTTTTCTTTAAGCCAGACCACTTGTGAAAATCTTTTACTCCGTTCGATTTCCTTCTGTCAGTTTGTCTTCATTTGTTTCTACTTCACTCTTATTTTTTTTACTGTTCAGACCTCTGGTGTCTGATCAGCGATGCAGGCAAACGTCTGTACTCCAAAACACTGAGTACAATATAAATACAGTCAGAATAAAAACTGACAAAAGTTGCAAACACAGCAGTAAACAATCCACAAACTGTCCCCAGACCCTTCAATCGATTGCATAGTTTAAAACTAACCAAAACGTCAAACAAAGCTTTCCGCTTTTTTTTTTTTTGCTAGATTGGCAGGAGGTCATAGTATTTTGAGGGATCACCAAGTTTAAACTAGAAGAAAGCCTTTTTACTGCTGGAACATTGTTTTGCAGTCCCAAATGAGAGCAAAATATGTTATTGAGCAACAAGAACTGAAAGTGGGTTTAGAGTAAAAAAGAATTATGATCATATAGAAAAGAACCTGATCCCTGCTGTTAAACAGGATGAAGCATCTGTGATCCTTTCAGGCGATTTGACCTCTAAAAGCCTCAGGAACCTTGATAGGATACATGGCACCATGGTTTTAATGTAATAAGGGATTTTAAAGAAAATCTGACAACATCTACCAAGAAGCTGCAACTGGTTGATGGTTGAAACTTGCATTTAAATTTACACAAGAAAAAACACAGAATCAAGCTCCTGACATACTGAGTAATCCCAGCTGCCTAAACTAAACCCCTTTAAAATGCAAGTGGGATGAATTGAACAGATCTCAGTAGTCTACATTTCCAATCCAATCTAATCATGCTTTACAAGAGAAGACTGATAATATTGGCAAAAGAAGCTACCTAAAAGTACTAAAATTGTGATATCCCTATGCGGTTGTATTTGCGGTGGGTGTCTGTTATTTGTTCTTGGATAACAAAGACTTTTAACATGAGATATAAAAGGATTAGATTTTAGACAATATATTCATACAAGCATTGCCACGGGTGCCAATACTTATGGAACCGACTGATCTGTTTGATGACTTTTGCTTTTTTGTTGTTTTTTTTTTGTTTGTTTTTCTGTTACATTAATTAACAGTCACTTGTTCCTTTTCCTGGAAGTACTTTGTTCCAGTAGGTTCACTGAGGAGAAGATGTCACCGAGTGCATTCTCTCTTGCCTCTCTTTCATTCTGCTTTTCTCCTACTGTACACTCTCTTTCCCGATGACTCAGAGACGGCATCCGGTAAAAAAAAAAGACCTATGTAGATTTGTGTCTCTGATATTGCTCTGCTGACCGAGGCACTTATAAACCCACATCCATCAAACCCACCCAAAGCGCTGTTGAAATGATCTATCCCTTTAGTCAACCCGCTGGAACAAAAGATCACCTTTTTTTTTTCTTCTCACTGCTATTTTTTTTTTGTCTCGTTTTTGTAGACCCGGTGTTCTGAAAGACTTGAAGACAATGGGTTCTGTGTCTCTTTTCATCTTCTTCGTCACGCTGCTTGTGCTAGCGAGGCAGGTGAGTTGCCATTTTAACACAACATACTAATGAAGTCCAACATACTCGTTCTGTAGAGCACAACCCTTTAACTAAATGTCCCTTGTTAGTTTTGGAGTGTTGGATTTATTATTTATTTATTTATTTTTACAAATTCAGGATAGTCATGTGTGTCTCATCGGTATGTTATTTATAATACAGAAGCATAGCAGATACAGTCAGTCTTCTGAGTCTAGTCACGCTAGTCGTCAATTTATTCTATTATTGCACAAAGCCAAACAATATAAGGGGCACATAATGTCACGACATTAAGAGAGGAGTGCCGATACAGACTTCTGGTGCAAAACTAGCAGAACTCAACCACCAATTACAGCACTGACCTTTAAAGTCTAGGTCTGATGTCGTTTGTTCACAACGATGCCCTGATATACCAGAGAAAGGTCACCAATGTACTGTATAGAATTAATGGGTGTGTATTGAGTTGTCTCTATTTTTCTTGTAACAGAATGAATATTACTGTAGGTTAGACTTCCTGTGGAGGAACAAGTTCAAGCGGGAGTGTGAGGAAATCGAAACCATGGAGAACCTAAACCGCGTGCTGCTGGAGAACGTTCTTCCGGCCCACGTTGCCGAGCATTTTCTGGGTCGAAACTGGAAAAATGAGGTAAATAAAATCATTACAGGCGAAAAAAAACACACACTTACTAAATAACATCATTCATTCTTTCAAGCTGAGAACCTGAGAAGTGGGAAAAGATGCACCTGCTGTATATGATACCTAAAGTAGAACGTGAGCACAATATAATTATATCAGTAATACAGAAAAACATTGCTGTTCATCATCAGTGTAGAGACATCGACTCAGCACCCTGATTATGTATTACTCAAGTAAATGCTTTTTGGCATGATTGCTAATTCATAAAATCATCGCCATCATGCCCCATCCCTCCTCCCCGCATTTGCTAATGGTACCTTATCTCTCTTTTTTTTTTTTCAGGATCTCTATCACCAGTCATACGATCTGGTGTGTGTCATGTTCGCCTCCATCCCAGACTTTAAGGAATTCTACACAGAGTCGGACGTGAACAAGGAGGGACTGGAGTGTCTCAGGCTCCTCAACGAGATTATAGCAGATTTTGATGAGGTACAGGATGCTGTTGACACACTCACTGTAAATCTCACTGCTGTCGCTTTCGGTTTCAATTACGCTCTGAAACGCTGCATGAGGAATGAACGCGGTAGGGTCGAGCTGCCATCAGTGCTCTCTCAAACCACAAGCTGATATTTATGTGAATTTTTGTGGAAACAAAAATGATCTTTTACTTAAATTTATATTGGAGTAACATCAGCGTGAACTATATTCTTATGAACAGCTATTAATAAAGATAAGTGAAACAAGTACATATATTTTTAAATGGTATGTAAATTGGGAAATGATCGAACAGTCTAACTCGGTCCAAAGCCGAACTCTTTAGCACTCTAATTAGTCACCAGCAGCACATATTTATGCTTAGCAGTTTTATACGTTTATATTTTTTGTACAGATTTTACAGCTTTACCCTGCAAGCGTCAACTCATTTAAGTTCATTTGAGGATCTGAGAGCGAGCAGTTAATAAGTTCCATAAAGATTTAGCTTTCTTTAATTGCTGCTCTGTATCGTTTAGCTCGGTGGCTTTTATAATGATAAAACTATAATAAAACATGACATTTTGACTGACAGTGGATATGCACTGTGCACTTTTTCATAATTATTTTCCCTTTTGTTAATGTCATGGAATTATGTCCCTTTTCTCTCACACAGCTTTCCGCCAATTATGATGCAGTTATGTATTTGCAATCTATTATACATACAGTATGTCGTATTTACTGTTACTAATCATTATGAATGTTTTTGAAAAGCCTTATGCATGTCTCTATAATGTCCCTTCAAATCTCTCTTAATGCCAGTTACTGTCCAAACCCAAGTTCAGTGGAGTGGAGAAGATAAAAACCATTGGTAGCACCTACATGGCTGCGACTGGACTAAACATTCCTCCTGGACAGGATTATGCACATGTGAGTTTTTATTACTGAATGCTTTTAAAAACCATTTTTTTATCCTCTGTTTGTCGTGGGTTTGTTGCCGCTGTCCTTGGTGCTGAACTTTCTGATTAGAAGCATAGAAGCCTTTATTTGTCACATATACATTAAAGCACAGTGAAATTCTTTCCTTGCATATTCGAACTTTGAAAGTTGGGTCAGTATCAGCCAAGACACAGCACACATGGAGCAGAGAGGGTTAAGGGCCTTGCTTAAGGGCCCAACAGTGGCAGCTTGGCAGTGCTGGGGCTTGAACCTGATCCTCTACCCGACAACCCAAAGTCTTAAACCCTAGAGCCACCGCATGACAATTTAATTTATTTCTTGCCATGATCATATCGAGATCCATATTGCCAAAGCATTTTGAACATTCTTCTAAGTACCGGACAGGAAAATCCTGTTCAAACATTTTTTAACTTCGATCTGAATTTGAATCTCGTTCTGTTTTTTTAAGGACCATGACCGGCAGTACATGCACATTGGCACAATGGTTGAGTTTGCCTTCGCGCTGGTGGGAAAACTTGATGTTATTAATAAACATTCCTTCAATGACTTCAGGATGCGTGTGGGTAAGGAAGAGAAATGTCCAAGCAGGTTCACGGATGGGTTATACAATAGATCTGTTGAATTTTGCAACCTGAAGGAGTGAAATAATTTTCTATAACAGCACAGCTCTAATAGTTACAGCCGTGACACGCTCCTACTCTTACTAATATGTTATTGCTTCTCTAGTAACAGCTCGTTGTACTACAAACACGACACATAATCAAAGGCTAATAATAAACCGAATTTAAATGTGTTTTTATAAACCTTTATGTCATGAAGCTTTTAGTTAGAAATATGTCATATTTATGGAAGGAGACTCCAGTGTCAGTGTTTAATTCATTTAACAAGAGGACTAACTATTTTTCTATAATAGCAGTCGGTCTCATGTTTTATTCTGTTATGTTGCACTTCTTAACTTGCACTTGCCACAACGGAAAGATGTTACAAGTTACATTCACTATTCACTTAAAAGTATGTAAACATTTGACCATAACATTCACAACTGCTTGTTGAACATCCCATTCCAGATTTATTCTATCTATCTATGAATCTATCTATCAATGTTCCACTCTTCTGGAAAGGATAATCCACTAGATGATGCATTGTGGCTGTGGGGATTTGTGATCATTCAGCTAGAAGAGCATTAGTTAGATCAGAAGCTGATGTTGTAAGGGTGAGGAGGTCTGAGGTTCAGTCTGTGTTTCAGTTCATCCCAAAGGTGTTCAGTGGGGTTGAGTCAGAGTCAGGGCTCTGTGCAGGACACTCGAGTTTTTTCCACTCCAACCTTAACGCAACATGTCTTCATGGAGCTCAGGGACTTTGTTCACAGAGGCATTGTCATGCTAGAAAAGAGTCTGAGCCTTTTAGATCCAGTAAAGCTACAGCATACAGAGACAATTGTGTGCGTTCAACTTGGATAAAGAACCACATATGGCTGTGATGGTCATGAGATTTTTGGCCATATAGCTTCATCACTGACCATTCCACTGTAAATGATGTCTGTTCAGCTGTCATACTTTTGGGTTCATGCCCTCTCAGGATGCAGGATGGGTAATCAGATAGCACTGTAGTCCACTGGCACAAAGCATCATCAAAGCTCAGCACAGAGCTGTAAGACCTTTTGTTCTGTTCCAGTACAAATAACCCATTTAAAGTGTTTACTGGGAGTAGAGCAGGGAGCCGACCAACAACCAACAGGAAAAATCATTTTTTATGTTGCGCTGATTATATTCACGTCACAGAAATGAACTATATAAACTAAATAAAAATATCTGGAGTCGGAAAGCAAAAAGGTGATTCTAAATTTAGTCACGTTCCCTGGGTCTTTTATTACACTCCCACCTGCACACAGCAGCAGTGGAAGGTTTTTTTTCTTCAGATCTATTTCTAGAAATACTGTTAAATTAAGCAGAAAAAAAACCCAAAGCTCTGACACTGGAAACTTCCAAAATAAACCAAAATCACCACAGAAAACCGAAGTGATTATATGCTTCTTTTTGTTATACACCACCTTTTTTTTTAATCCACTTGTTATTATACTCTTATGTAGAACTTCCAGCATACAAGTCCCTGTGAACTGTTACTATAGGAACAATAATGTATTCGAACAAGCTCAATAAGGCAAATCTATTTTTAATGTTACAGCTGGAACTATTGTCTCAGCTGTGCTGTTATATATAAAATTACACTTTCTGCTTCAGATATTTCATCTGTTATAAGATCATGTTATAAGAACTGTATTTTGAAATGATTATATAATTGTATCGCTATATTACATCCATTTATAAGTACTGAACGGAACTCGAAGTTTAACGAGTCATGTGTTTGATTCTCGTCAGGAATAAACCATGGTCCCGTAATTGCAGGGGTAATCGGGGCACAAAAACCGCAGTATGATATCTGGGGTAACACGGTGAATGTGGCCAGCAGGATGGAAAGCACGGGGGTTCTGGGTAAAATCCAGGTACATTTTGTTCTGCTTAGAATAAACTATATTTTCATTTTTCTTTTTGTTTGTTATGAAGCTCAACACTGAGAATGAATCAAATCTAAATTTGATGTCTAAATGTAAAAGTCTAATGATGTCTTAAAGTAAAAAAAAAAAGCATAATTTAAACCATTTGTAGATCTTTGATTATTTTGTTCTTGTTAAATTCCAGGTGACAGAAGAAACGAGTCGGATCCTGCAGACACTGGGCTACATGTGCTCGTGTCGAGGGATCATCAACGTGAAGGGGAAAGGTGACCTGAAAACTTTCTTTGTACATACTGAGATGAGCAGATCCTTATCACAGGGAACTGTAATGCCTTGACCGTCTCATCTCGCTTTTTCTTTTTGTTCCACTCTCTCTGTTTCTCTCTCTCTCACACACACAAAACATACATACAAAAGGGACATTTGTACAGCAAACCTCATCTCAACTAGTAATAACCTCAGTACACAGACCATTCGTTTCTCACCACGGATTGTATGGTGTGTGTGTGTGTGTGTGTGTGTCCCGTTGTCGCCATTTTCTTATCCATTAAAAAGTTTCTATACAAACATCTCTGTGTTCATTTATACATGTGAGCTTTTGCAAATAAAAAAGCTTGACAATCACGAGCACGATAACTGATGAGCAATATTTGTATTTATATCAGCTGCAGTAATCATCACAATAAAAACATTCATCTCTGCTATTAAGATTTGCTCTTTGGGTTTTTTTTTCTCAAATGGGAAAGACCGAGCCATAGCCTTCCTCCACCGATTTGCTAATGCCGTTTTTTCTGTAAAACTCTGCGCGTATGTGAGCGACACGAGCAAACTGACGATTCAGATTGTCCAGTGGCAGCGGCGGTCGTCGGCCGTATCCGGATGAGGTGAGCACAGGTACGGGTCTGCAGCATTCCTAACAAAGGAGTGCAAAAACAATCTGAGTGAGAGAAGATCATATATATGCAAAAATATTCATGAGAGAAATGAACAAATTAGAAATAAAAAGTTTTACAAAAATGTGTTCAAAAACGCTACACAAAAAGAAATCGTTAAATTTGCATGGGTTTGACGTGGTGTAATGTTTTTGTCCCATCTCTAAGAGAGGTGTGAGCTCCTTAACATGTGTCGTGGCCTAATTAATGTGTTAGAGAGTCTGACTCCTAACCCTAAGGTTGTGGGTTCGAGTCTCGAGCCAGCCACGACTGAGTTGCCCTTGAGCAAGGCACCGAACACCCCCAACTGCTCCCCGGGCGCCGCAGCATAAATGGCTGCCCACTGCTCCGGGTGTGTGTTCACGGTGTGTGTGGTTCACTGCTGTGTGTGTGTGTGCACTCTGGATTCACTTTTGGATGCACTTCACTTTCACTTTTTCACTTTAAAGGTGTAATTAGCAACATGCTGTTCACTCACTCTCTCTCACTCACTCACTCATTTTCTACCGCTTATCCGAACTACCTCGGGTCACGGGGAGCCTGTGCCTATCTCAGGCGTCATCGGGCATCAAGGCAGGATACACCCTGGACGGAGTGCCAACCCATCACAGGGCACACACACACTCTCATTCACTCACGCAATCACACACTACGGACAATTTTCCAGAGATGCCAATCAACCTACCATGCATGTCTTGGACCGGGGGAGGAAACCGGAGTACCCGGAGGAAACCCCCGAGGCACGGGGAGAACATGCAAACTCCACACACACAAGGTGGAGGCGGGAATCGAACCCCCAACCCTGGAGGTGTGAGGCGAACGTGCTAACCACTAAGCCACCGTGCCCCCACATGCTGTTCAAGTGTTGGATATATTGTGAATATGACATGGTAACGTTAAGTCCATTTCAGTTCTAGGTAATAACTAAAAATGCTGAAAAGCTCAAGGGGGTGAATATTTATGGTCAATATGTACAGTATGAGAGTAGGACAGAGTAGTGTTAAGACAAGGGTTTCGATCCATCATGCTCAGGGATAAAATAATGTCCATCAAGAAAATAGAAGGCTCTCATGACGTGATTGTTCTTAGAAGCCTTCAAAAATGTTTAGAAAATTTAAAGTGCCTTGAACAAAATAGGTAAACGCTATACAGTAGGTTGCAAAATGTGTCCTTTAAAAAGGACATTTTTACTGTGGGACAAGGACAAGCTGATACAATTGAGAAAAGATCTACAATACACTTCTGGGCAGAATGAGGGACATTGCCCTGTTGGAATGGAGTTATTACTCATCCACTGGACATATTACACCAACTGTGATGTGATTTCATATCGAGCATTTCATGCAGCTATACGAGCCAGTGAGGTAGACACTCGTCTCAGCTTGTTCGTCTATGAGATGAGTGTGATGCTGTTTGCAGAGGAATTAACATTAAATAATCAACTGTAATTAATTATCTTCCCATATCTGTCTCTCTCTCGTGTGTGCTTTCTGTCTTGTCTCTCTCGGAAAGATAGTGAGTGAGTTTCTGTGTATTTCAGTGCGTGTTCATCTCTCTCTTTGTGTCTGTGTTACACTCTGTTCCTCTGTCTGTTTCTCTCTCTCTCTCTCTCTCTCTCTCTCTCTGCGTGTGTGTGTGTTTGCATCTGTGTTTCTCTCTCTTTGTGTCTGTGTTTCACTCTGTTCCTCTCTCTCTCTCTCTCTCTCTCTCTCTCTGTGTGTGTGTGTGTGTTTGCATATGTCTTTCTGGGTGTCTGTGTTACACTCTGTTTCTCTGTCTTTATCTCTCTCGCTGTGTGTGTGTGTGTGTGAGTGTGTGTGTGTGTGTGTGTGTGTGTGTGTGTGTGTGTGTGAATGTGTGTGTGTTTGCATCTGTGTTTCTCTCTCTTTGTGTCTGTGTTTCACTCTGTTCCTCTCTCTCTCTCTCTCTCGCTCTCTCGCTCTCTCGCTCTCTGTGTTTGTGTGTTTATCTTTTTCACATTGTAAAGTTATTCACAAACTTCCTTTAATAGTGAATATTTAGTAACAATAGAGTTTGGCTACAAACCTTCACTATGTGATTTAAAAAGTTATGAAGGACTGACTGTACTCGTGTGGGATGAAGGAGATGAAGGAGTTCATCAGGGATGAGTGTTAAGTGTGTGAGGACAGTGACTCACCTCTGTGTGAATGTGGGATGAGTGTTTGGTGTGTGTGAGGACAGTAAGTGTTAAGTGTGTGTGAGGACAGTGAGTGTTAAGTGTGTGTGTGAGGACAGTGAGTGTTAAGTGTGTGTGTGAGGACAGTGAGTGTTAAGTGTGTGTGAGGACAGTGAGTGTTAAGTGTGTGAGGACAGTGAGTGTTACTGTATGTGTGTGTGAGGACAGTGAGTGTTAAGTGTGTGTGAGGACGGTGAGTGTTAAGTGTGTGTGTGAGGACAGTGAGTGTTAAGTGTGTGTGAGGACAGTGAGTGTTAAGTGTGTGTGAGGACAGTGAGTGTTAAGTGTGTGAGGACAGTGAGTGTTAAGTGTGTGTGTGAGGACAGTGAGTGTTAAGTGTGTGAGGACAGTGAGTGTTACTGTAAGTGTGTGTGAGGACAGTGAGTGTTAAGTGTGTGTGTGAGGACAGTGAGTGTTAAGTGTGTGTGTGAGGACAGTGAGTGTTAAGTGTGTGAGGACAGTGAGTGTTAAGTGTGTGAGGACAGTGAGTGTTAAGTGTGTGTGAGGACAGTGAGTGTTAAGTGTGTGTGAGGACAGTGAGTGTTAAGTGTGTGTGAGGACAGTGAGTGTTACTGTAAGTGTTTGTGAGGACAGTGAGTGTTAAGTGTGTGTGAGGACAGTGAGTGTTAAGTGTGTGAGGACAGTGAGTGTTACTGTAAGTGTGTGTGAGGACAGTGAGTGTTAAGTGTGTGAGGACAGTGAGTGTTACTGTAAGTGTGTGTGAGGACAGTGAGTGTTAAGTGTGTGTGAGGACAGTGAGTGTTACTGTAAGTGTGTGAGGACAGTGAGTGTTAAGTGTGTGTGAGGACAGTGAGTGTTACTGTAAGTGTGTGTGAGGACAGTGAGTGTTAAGTGTGTGTGAGGACAGTGAGTGTTAAGTGTGTGTGTGAGGACAGTGAGTGTTAAAAGTGTGTGAGGACAGTGAGTGTTACTGTAAGTGTGTGTGAGGACAGTGTGTTAAGTGTGTGTGAGGACAGTGAGTGTTAAGTGTGTGTGTGAGGACAGTGAGTGTTAAAAGTGTGTGAGGACAGTGAGTGTTAAGTGTGTGTGAGGACAGTGTGTTAAGTGTGTGTGAGGACAGTGAGTGTTAAGTGTGTGTGAGGACAGTGAGTGTTAAGTGTGTGTGAGGACAGTGAGTGTTATGTGTGTGAGGACAGTGAGTGTTAAGTGTGTGAGGACAGTGAGTGTTAAGTGTGTGTGAGGACAGTGAGTGTTAAGTGTGTGTGAGGACAGTGAGTGTTAAGTGTGTGAGGACAGTGAGTGTTAAGTGTCTGAGGACAGTGAGTGTTAAGTGTGTGTGAGGACAGTGAGTGTTACTGTAAGTGTTTGTGAGGACAGTGAGTGTTAAGTGTGTGTGAGGACAGTGAGTGTTAAGTGTGTGTGAGGACAGTGAGTGTTAAGTGTGTGTGAGGACAGTGAGTGTTAAGTGTGTGTGAGGACAGTGAGTGTTAAGTGTGTGTGAGGACAGTGAGTGTTAAGTGTGTGTGAGGACAGTGAGTGTTAAGTGTGTGAGGACAGTGAGTGTTAAGTGTGTGTGAGGACAGTGAGTGTTACTGTAAGTGTTTGTGAGGACAGTGAGTGTTAAGTGTGTGTGAGGACAGTGAGTGTTAAGTGTGTGTGAGGACAGTGAGTGTTACTGTAAGTGTGTGTGAGGACAGTGAGTGTTAAGTGTGTGTGAGGACAGTGAGTGTTAAGTGTGTGTGAGGACAGTGAGTGTTAAGTGTGTGTGAGGACAGTGAGTGTTAAGTGTGTGTGAGGACAGTGAGTGTTAAGTGTGTGTGAGGACAGTGAGTGTTAAGTGTGTGTGAGGACAGTGAGTGTTATGTGTGTGTGAGGACAGTGAGTGTTAAGTGTGTGTGAGGACAGTGAGTGTTAAGTGTGTGTGAGGACAGTGAGTGTTAAGTGTGTGTGAGGACAGTGAGTGTTAAGTGTGTGAGGACAGTGAGTGTTAAGTGTGTGTGAGGACAGTGAGTGTTAAGTGTGTGAGGACAGTGAGTGTTACTGTAAGTGTGTGTGAGGACAGTGAGTGTTAAGTGTGTGTGAGGACAGTGAGTGTTAAGTGTGTGTGAGGACAGTGAGTGTTAAGTGTGTGTGAGGACAGTGAGTGTTAAGTGTGTGTGAGGACAGTGAGTGTTAAGTGTGTGTGAGGACAGTGAGTGTTAAGTGTGTGTGAGGACAGTGAGTGTTAAGTGTGTGTGAGGACAGTGAGTGTTAAGTGTGTGTGAGGACAGTGAGTGTTAAGTGTGTGTGAGGACAGTGAGTGTTAAGTGTGTGTGAGGACAGTGAGTGTTAAGTGTGTGTGAGGACAGTGAGTGTTAAGTGTGTGTGAGGACAGTGAGTGTTAAGTGTGTGAGGACAGTGAGTGTTAAGTGTGTGTGAGGACAGTGAGTGTTAAGTGTGTGTGAGGACAGTGAGTGTTAAGTGTGTGTGAGGACAGTGAGTGTTAAGTGTGTGTGAGGACAGTGAGTGTTAAGTGTGTGTGAGGACAGTGAGTGTTAAGTGTGTGTGAGGACAGTGAGTGTTAAGTGTGTGTGAGGACAGTGAGTGTTAAGTGTGTGTGAGGACAGTGAGTGTTACTGTAAGTGTGTGTGAGGACAGTGAGTGTTAAGTGTGTGTGAGGACAGTGAGTGTTAAGTGTGTGTGAGGACAGTGAGTGTTAAGTGTGTGTGAGGACAGTGAGTGTTAAGTGTGTGTGAGGACAGTGAGTGTTAAGTGTGTGTGAGGACAGTGAGTGTTAAGTGTGTGTGAGGACAGTGAGTGTTAAGTGTGTGTGAGGACAGTGAGTGTTAAGTGTGTGTGAGGACAGTGAGTGTTAAGTGTGTGAGGACAGTGAGTGTTAAGTGTGTGAGGACAGTGAGTGTTAAGTGTGTGTGAGGACAGTGAGTGTTAAGTGTGTGAGGACAGTGAGTGTTAAGTGTCTGAGGACAGTGAGTGTTAAGTGTGTGAGGACAGTGAGTGTTAAGTGTGTGTGAGGACAGTGAGTGTTACTGTAAGTGTTTGTGAGGACAGTGAGTGTTAAGTGTGTGTGAGGACAGTGAGTGTTAAGTGTGTGTGAGGACAGTGAGTGTTAAGTGTGTGTGAGGACAGTGAGTGTTAAGTGTGTGTGAGGACAGTGAGTGTTAAGTGTGTGTGAGGACAGTGAGTGTTAAGTGTGTGTGAGGACAGTGAGTGTTAAGTGTGTGTGAGGACAGTGAGTGTTAAGTGTGTGTGAGGACAGTGAGTGTTAAGTGTGTGTGAGGACAGTGAGTGTTAAGTGTGTGTGAGGACAGTGAGTGTTAAGTGTGTGTGAGGACAGTGAGTGTTAAGTGTGTGTGAGGACAGTGAGTGTTAAGTGTGTGTGAGGACAGTGAGTGTTAAGTGTGTGTGAGGACAGTGAGTGTTAAGTGTGTGTGAGGACAGTGAGTGTTAAGTGTGTGTGAGGACAGTGAGTGTTAAGTGTGTGTGAGGACAGTGAGTGTTAAGTGTGTGTGAGGACAGTGAGTGTTAAGTGTGTGTGTGAGGACAGTGAGTGTTAAGTGTGTGTGAGGACAGTGAGTGTTAAGTGTGTGTGAGGACAGTGAGTGTTAAGTGTGTGTGAGGACAGTGAGTGTTAAGTGTGTGTGAGGACAGTGAGTGTTAAGTGTGTGTGAGGACAGTGAGTGTTAAGTGTGTGTGAGGACAGTGAGTGTTAAGTGTGTGTGAGGACAGTGAGTGTTATGTGTGTGTGAGGACAGTGAGTGTTAAGTGTGTGTGTGAGGACAGTGAGTGTTAAGTGTGTGTGAGGACAGTGAGTGTTAAGTGTGTGTGAGGACAGTGAGTGTTAAGTGTGTGAGGACAGTGAGTGTTAAGTGTGTGAGGACAGTGAGTGTTACTGTAAGTGTGTGTGAGGACAGTGAGTGTTACTGTAAGTGTGTGTGAGGACAGTGAGTGTTATGTGTGTGAGGACAGTGAGTGTTAAGTGTGTGTGTGAGGACAGTGAGTGTTACTGTAAGTGTTTGTGAGGACAGTGAGTGTTAAGTGTTTGTGAGGACAGTGAGTGTTAAGTGTGTGTGAGGACAGTGAGTGTTATGTGTGTGTGAGGACAGTGAGTGTTACTGTAAGTGTGTGTGAGGACAGTGAGTGTTACTGTAAGTGTGTGTGAGGACAGTGAGTGTTAAGTGTGTGTGAGGACAGTGAGTGTTAAGTGTGTGTGTGGACAGTGAGTGTTAAGTGTGTGTGAGGACAGTGAGTGTTAAGTGTGTGTGAGGACAGTGAGTGTTAAGTGTGTGTGAGGACAGTGAGTATTAAGTGTGTGTGAGGACAGTGAGTGTTACTGTAAGTGTGTGTGAGGACAGTGAGTGTTAAGTGTGTGTGAGGACAGTGAGTGTTAAGTGTGTGTGTGAGGACAGTGAGTGTTAAGTGTGTGTGAGGACAGTGAGTGTTACTGTAAGTGTGTGTGAGGACAGTGAGTGTTAAGTGTGTGAGGACAGTGAGTGTTAAGTGTGTGTGAGGACAGTGACTCACCTCTGTGTAAATGTCCAGTCCATGTCTATTGGCGTGCTCTCTGTCATCACGGTGTAACTTCATATTATATCCTTCAGCTCGCCGATAAATACAATCGTACAGATGTCTCTCTGGAGCCTTAAGGGAATATTTCAAGGGAAATGTTCATATGACAATGTGACGTCACTTCTGAGGAAAGTTCGAAAGTTTTAGCTTCATTGTTTTGCTACCTTTGGAATCGTGTTGAAATATCTTCTCTCTTTCGGTTCGTTTCGTCTTGGCGGTATAAAGCTGAACACAGACAGTGTAGAAGGTGGTTGTGACTCCGTTTTGATTAATTCCTCCATTTTTCTCTCTTAAGGAATAAACAGTTGCAAAATCCACTGGAATGAACGTTACGTGTGGTTGCTAGGATACGAGCGTTCGTGTTGCGCATGCGTCGTAAAGAGTACGCGCATGCGCTGTAGAGAGTTCGCGCTCCAAAATAGAAATATAGTGCACTAAATTGAATTACTTTAGAACATATATACAGAGTACGGAGATAGAAAGTCATTTGGTATTTGCTACACGTAAAGTTTAGAATGTAAGCAAAAAAATTAGGAAACTATAATTATTTGTCATTTACTGAAGAGGATTTGGGCCCAAAAGTGCAATTAAAATTGCTCTTACAGCATTAAAAAACATCATCCATCAGTTGGACTCCATCACAAGAGGAGTCAAGATCTTTATAAATAGCTTTTTTCATGCAATAACTGTGAGCTCTTAATGAAAGTGTTTGAATAGACAAACACAAGCTATTCTTTTGTTGTTGTTGGTTTTGACATTTCCGAGAAGTGCTCTCAGAAAGTGCTTATGGAGTGCTTACTTCATCACAGTGCCACTTTATATCATTATTTCACAAACCTGTGTGTGTGTGTGTGTGTGTGGGAAGGCAGGCTGGAGGGGCTTGGTGGGAGAGAAAGGTAGAAAATGGGCAAGTACACTCAAGTGTACAAGAACATTTAAGATAATAGGAGAGAGAGAGAGAGAGAGAGAGAGAGAGAGAGAGAGAGAGAGAGAGAGAGAGAGATACAGAAAGTGGGAGAGAGACAGACAGACAGAAAGAGAGAGAGAGACAGAAAGAGAGAGAGAGGGAGAGAGAGAGAGAGAGAGAGAGAGAGAGAGAGAGAAAGGTCCTGGTGCCAGATACCAAAGCACATCTTCAGTGGTCTTGTGTAGTCTATGCCTCAAGGGGTCAGAGCTGTTTGGTGTCAAAGCCACTTTTATAGAAGATGAATCAACATATTCCATCGATAATCCAACACCTTTGTGGTACAAAAAAGAGAACAATCGCTTGCTCTATAAGGATAAATTAAATGGACCGTTTTTTAATCGGGGCACGGTGGCTTAGTGGTTAGCACGTTTGCCTCACACCTCCAGGGTTGGGGGTTCGATTCCCGCCTCCACCTTGTGTGTGTGGAGTTTGCATGTTCTCCCCGTGCCTCGGGGGTTTCCTCCGGGTACTCCGGTTTCCTCCCCCGGTCCAAAGACATGCATGGTAGGTTGATTGGCATCTCTGGAAAATTGTCTATAGTGTGTGAATGAGAGTGTGTGTGTGTGCCCTGCGATGGGTTGGCACTCCGTCCAGGGTGTATCCTGCCTTGATACCTGATGACGCCTGAGATAGACACAGGCTCCCCGTGACCCGAGGTAGTTCAGATAAGCGGTAGAAAATGAGTGAGAGAGAGAGTGAGTGAGTTTTGTAATCCTGCAGCTCCAAACCGGTAGCTCCATAATACACTCTTCAGGTGATGAAAAAGTTCAAGCAGAAGATTTGGATAATGAACTGTATAATCTTTATTAAAGTAAGTTAAGTTCTGCTGTTTAAGAAGGTTGTGATTTAAAAGAGCCGTGGTTATGTCCTTAAACCTAACCCTTAACTCTAGATAAAAGTGTGAACTGAAAAATAATAAAATAAGGTGTTAATAAAAGTGTCATAGTGAAATAACTCTTGGTATTAATTCTACAACAGTGATTATCTTCGCATGAGTGAGCATTACCATCTCACAGCACCAGGTTTCTTCATGGTCCTAAGGTTTTCCCCTTTCTACCTGCTTCCTACGTCTGTATTCCCACCTCACACGCAAGGAGGAGAGAGCAACCTCACACAGAGCAACCCCCGAGCCCTGCTAAAACGAATGCAGCCTGTGAATTGCTCTGATTACGTTGTAATTATGTATGATCTTTGTTAGAAAATGTAAACAATATGTTAGCACTGCAGACTCACCTTAGTTTAATTACTTAATTATATTCTCATTCTGCAAGCGCAGCACAATAACCAGCATTCAAGCCTCTGGCTCTCTTTTCAAATCTAAACAGGTTTCTCAAATTTATTTTTTTCTTAGGCCTTAAATGAAACTTCAGGAGTCCTCTTAAAGACATGAATGTGCCTGTTATAAAGTCAGCAGCTTCCAGCATTTGCATGCAGATTGAAGGCATTGAAAAAATGTCCAATCAAGGAAAGTGCACAGCTCATTCAGCTGGAACTGTAAAGGAAAAACGAGCAGCTGAGGGACAGAATCATTGAAATATCACTAAAATATTGGAGAGGATATACATCCATGCATCTCACATTTCTTTCCTTTTGCCCTTTTATCCCACATACACCTACAGGATATATCCCTATAGATTGTAATATGGTTTAAACACAAACACTGATCTAATGGTGGTTAGACATAAGAGGAGAAAATAGATTTTCTTCCCACCCTATATCAATTCATGGATTCATGTCCATCAAAAAACAATCAAGGACTATCTATAATGTTTTAGTTATAATGTAAGCAATAAATAGTTAATAATAATCAGTCAAGTTCAAGCTCAGGTTTGTTCTGTTTTTTTTTTTTATCTCATCAGCAGTTTCTTTTACTTTTTAAGGAAAAAAAAAGAAAGAAACCGTGTATTAGTCTATAGCGCCCTCTGCTGGTCTGAATGTGTAAATCCAGAGTAAATAAAGGGCCACTCCTTATTTGATTTAAAATAATGGTATGTGTCTAAGTGTGTCTTGCCCTTTGAGGAAACAAGAAGAAGAAGAGGATGAACAAAATAGAAAAACAAAAAGTAAAACAAGAAGGGGAAACATATATATTTCTATATTTATTTACTTACTTTTTTATGGACCATCACTTATTTATTTAAAAAAATGTTCTTAGCTTAGTCACTTCCTTATGTGTACTTTAGCATTTTCCATTAGGGATTAATAAAGTAAAAATATTCAGTCTGTTTACACTACAAACTAGTGTGTGTGTGTGTGTGTGTGTGTGTGTGTGTGTGTGTGTGTGTGTGTGTGTGTGTGTGTGTGTGTGTGTGTATAAAAGTAAAAGGCCCACTCCTTTTTTACACTGATATTAAATGTATGTAAATAAGCAAAGCCATTTGAGAAGAAGAAGAAAAAGAAGAAGAAGAAGAAGAAGAAGAAGAAGAAGAAGAAGATTTAAAAATCATATACAGGAACAAACATAAATCAAGATATACAAATTGATGTGAATAATGTGACAGATATATTTAAGAAAACGTTTAAAATGTATTTGATGTCTAATAAAATGATAGGCATGTCAGTGAGGTAGTGTGTTAGTGAGGTAGTGTCTCAATGAGGTAGTGTGTCAGTGAGGTAGTGTGTCAGTGAGGTATTGTGTCAGTGAGGTATTGTGTTAGTGACTTAGTGTGTCAGTGAGGTAGTGTGTCAGTGAGGTAGTGTGTCAGTGAGATAGTGTGTAAGTGAGGTAGTGTGTCAGTGAGGTAGTGTGTTAGTAAGGTAGTGTGTCAGTGAGGTAGTGTGTCAGTGAGGTAGTGTGTTAGTAAGGTAGTGTGTCAGTGAGGTAGTGTGTGAGGTAGTGTGTCAGTGAGGTAGTGTGTCAGTGAGGTAGTGTGTCAGTGAGGTATTGTGTTAGTGAGGTAGTGTGTCAGTGAGGTAGTGTGTCAGTGAGGTATTGTGTTAGTGAGGTAGTGTGTTAGTGAGGTAGTGTGTCAGTGAGGTAGTGTGTTAGTGAGGTAGTGTGTCAGTGAGGTATTGTGTTAGTGAGGTAGTGTGTTAGTGAGGTAGTGTGTCAGTATGAAGACTTGGATGGAGCCCAACACAATGTTTATTTCCATGTAGGATTAATATGTATCTTCTGCTGCATGTTAAACAGGAAGGATTTTGTGTACTGTACACTTTAACATGCCTGAAATGTGGAATAACTCGTAAAAAGTAAAACAAGAAGGGGGGAAAATATATAATAACTCGTCCTAAAGTAACTCGTCCTAAACCGTATCTAATATTTCCTGTCGCTATGGAAGTATGAAAAAAAAAGGAACACACAACGTCAGTCGTCAGTCGCTGGAACGCAGACAGGTTCGTACTGGATCCAGCAGTGGGCGTGGCCTAAAGTCAAGAGGGCGTGGTCTCTTTTTTTTTTCTTTTTTTTTGTATTCACGAGAAACACTAAACATAAGAATGTGCAGAGCTTCAGGGAGTTAGTGTTATATACTCCGGCTACTGGTTAGCTGTTACAACGTAGCATGGTTATGTGTTAGAGGGTCGTTTTGAACAACAGGATTGTGTATTTAATAATATTTAACCAATCAAAGTTCAGGATACTTTGAAACTGTCAGAGGAAGTTGAGAAAGACTCGCACGCGCGCGTTTGTGTGGTGTGTGTGTGTGTGTATATATATGTGTGTGTGTGTATGTGTGTATGTATATACATATGTATGTATGTATGTGTGTGTGTGTAAAAAAAGCCTCAAGCATTTGAGAGAGACCTTGCCATGTGGAGAAGAAGCCTGGAGTCATTATAAGGTATTGTTCATAAACAAATATCTATAATAATAATAATTATTATTATTATTATTATTATTATAATAATGTATTTTATTACTTTAAAAGTACGTTTTTTGTGTGTTTTTTTTTTGGTACCAATTTCCCTAAAGTGCTGAATAGTAATTCATTAAATACATTGAGGTCCAGCTTTAAACCAATGTGAACACTTGTGCTTGTAAAAGCCACCTGTGAGGTGTGTAAATGTTTCACACAGGTTAGTTTTCCTCTACACAACTGTATACATCTAACTGTGATGTCCTATAATGCCAATGCGAATCTGTTCAGTTCAGTTTTATTTGTATAGCATGTTTAACAATGGACATTGTCTTAAAGCAACTTTACAGAACATGAGAAACATAATACAAAAAGTTTCATATTAAACAAAGATTAATATACAACAAAAATGAAAGATTAATATTAGATATATTTGTTTGTATTCATACCCAATGAGCAAGTCTGAGGTGACTCAGGTGACTGTGGGGAGGAAAACCCTTGGATGATAAAAGAAGGAACCTTGAGAGGAACCAGACTCAAAGGGGGACCTCATCCTCATATGGGTGACACTGGAGGGTGTGATTTATAAATATAAAATCTGATAAATGTTGTATTGATGAGGAGATTGTTGTCCTCAAAGACCACATGGACACGTTGACATCTCCTCTTTAGTATAGCAGTGTGTGTGAGTCTAACTGGAGCTGGTAGATCTCTAGATGTCTCAGGATCCTCACAGAGTCGCCCTCATCTCAGTGGAGTTCCAAAATCTTCATGTCACGGAAGATAATCGGTGCTGGTACAATTTAAGTAAAGTGAGAAAAAAAAGAGGAAAAAACAGATTGTACAGCTGATATTTATAGTAATTCCCCTTTGAGCCTTGGGCTCATTTTCCTAGATTATAAATTGACTACAAGAAACCTACTTCAGTAAAATCACTCAGTACTTGAAAATCTCTGTCCTCAATTTGATATCAGTCTTTTACCTAATTTTCCCAGACCTCTGGTATTTCCTTAAAGTTTTTAATCTTTCTCAATCTCTCTCTCACAGGACAAGTAATCATGCGTCGCTTCAGTTCAGAAGGATCTCTCCTGGGCCTGGACCTCATTCACTGGAACAGTGTGTCTCACAGGAATGACCACTCTGATGTAGTAAACACAGCCCGCACTTATAAAACCCCACCACGGCGGGGGGACGAAGTGGATAACAGAGCGGCGTCTCTGCCCACTACACCAGCTGCTTTGCAGGACCCCATGAGCAAATCAGCGAAGGATCTTTCCAAGGAGCTCAGCTTTAGTGTTGAGGATCTTACAGATCAAAACATACCAGCTGGCTTGCTCAAGGTCACCAATCTTAACGAGAGTTTCAAAGCATATAGTGACAGTCAGTTGGCACCACATTCCGTCAGCAGCGATGAGAGTGTAGAGAAAGATGACGGTCAATCCCCATCCCCGTCGTCCACGCCCTTCTGTTTTCACTCGGGCTCTGGGACACACCATAATAGGCATCATGTTCGGGCCAAGCTGTCGTCTGCCAAATTACATCTGAAGAGTCTGTTTGGACAGGTAAGAGGAGAAGTGAACTCAAAATGGAAAGTGTTTAACAATTTTATGCATGTTAGAAGATTTCTTTTAGTTCATTAACCAGTAGAGATCTTAACGGAACGATCCAGACGTGACGGTGGAAAGAAAAAAAAACTCCCCGAGACAACATGACGAAGAGCCACTGGATCAGTTTTAAATCGTTACAGTATCAAGGTGCAGAAGAGTAAAGATAAGTGTGTCGAAATGGATTATCTGTAGGAATACGTCGTGAATTTGAGTCACGGGATGTGCACAAGACAGTCTTAATGATGACAGCAGCTTCTTGGGAGCTGCGAGTGTTGAGTCTGATTAGGAGCGCTGCAAATCTTTAGGGAATCCGTTTAGGATGTTTTCTCTGAACGGAAATGTACCGTATGTTTGCTCTAAACAGCAGCTGTTGGCTCTCGGGTAATAAGGATGTTGCTCAGGTAGTCTGAAACGGGTGAAACCCATTTAGCTCAGGTATTGCTCAGTCTCAGCCTCTCAGAATTTTTCTTCTGGTATTTTTGTTTCCTTCAACATTTGTTTTTAAATTGATAGCCGTGTTAAAGTGCGCTCATGTGTGCCATCACTTCATTCATTCTGTTGACACAGCACTGAAGCAGAAGCCGCTAAATAACCCTTGACACGAAGATTGATTTAGCGAAGAGCCGCATCAAGTGGAACTAATAAGCAAACAATTGAAAGGCCATTTTAAGGAGCCTTCATTTCTATTCAATGCACGTTAACGCTTTTCCTGTTCTCGTGTCCTACTTTCTCCATGACGTTAATGAAGCTGAAGTGTTATGTAATCGCTACTTGAATCTCATCCCCTGTGGAAGAAAAAAAGAGAACTGAAGAAAGAAATTTGACCTGATTTGCTTTTCTTTGAACGATCGCTTCCTCCTTTTTCTTTCTCTTTCTCCGTAGAGCCCCCACACTTCCAGTCCCAGTCTCACAGTACCAGACCCCAAAGAGCAGGAAAGCAGGTAGGATCAGTTTGAATATCAATAGTTTGGATTTTGCTCTTCCTCATGCAATGTAAACACTTTCCTTCAGAAGTTAAATTGTGGTGTCTGTGGGTGAGGACTCACATTTTTATACAGTTCATGTCATACTCTGTTTTGTCCATTATTTTAGGTTTGTACTCAATCGTCTTAACGTTTCTTTCCTCGCATCTTTATTTGACCCTTATTTATCTCTCTCTCTTATTCTGCCAAATAATTTCTCATCCCCTGTTTATTATGCTCAGCACCAAACAGCGACGATCCCGATTCACAAAGCAGTGGAGTGAGGTTGGTCACGCGAAGACACTGCTCAGCAGGGCAGAGCTGGAGAAATGGGCCGAGTCCCTCGATGTCGTTATCAACAGCAGAGGTAAAACAAGCAACAGTATTCGTTTTAAGTTACTTTCCAGCTAATTCAATGGTACCTGTGTAGCTTACAGAGTATTAGTGAAGCGTTTGTGGACTGCAGTGATCTGTTGATGACATCAGAGCTTACAGGCTTACCCTTTCCACTTGTTTTACCGGTTATTCTTGGAGCGAGTACAGATCGGGTATGATGGCTTTTGTAAGCCTGCAGGCTATCTAGTTTAAAAAAAAAAAAAAAAAAAACTTAAATCTGTAAAAGGAATCCAGAGAAGTCCAGAACAGATTCCTCTGTAGGACTCTTAGCCCTTTGCTCTCAAAACGTCTCCGGTTAATTCATCATGGCATGGGTTCTGCAAGACCATGGAAATCTTCCTTTGATTAACGTGTTTGCGTCACATAATTGCTGCAGATTTGTCAGCTGTTATTTTAAGCAATTCTGCAACGTGGAATCGGAGCTCTGTCCGATTTAGAGCTGATTCCTGCCGAGGCAATTAAAGTACGCAGAACTCATTGCTGTGTTCGTGGAAAATAGGCATTATTAGATCGGGAAATCGTTGCTGTAAAGAGATGCACACAGACCGACATTTAAGCAATAATCGATTGGGGTTAAGAGGCCTATTGTGTGGCAAGAAAACATTTCTCACACCATCACACCTGCTCCACCAGACTGGACTGTTAAACATGAGGCAGATTGATGCCAAATTATGACCTTGTGCGTCCCAGAAGAAATCGATCCCCAGCAAATGTTATTCCAGTCATCACCTGTGAGTTGTTTGAGCCTGTACCCACTATAAGAGTGGAACCTGATGTGGTCTTCTGCTGTTTCACGGTTTAACTTATTATATGCATTTTGAAATGGCGCTGTTGTAAAGAGTGGAGTGTATCTGAGTTACTGTAACCTTCCCGTCAGCTTGAAACAGTCTGACCGTTCTCTTCAGACCTTTCTTAACCACAAACTTCTGCTCACTGGATGTTTTTCATTTTTGGGTGGTTTTTTATGTGTAAACTGAAAACTCTAAACATTAAGTGAAACTCCTGACCCATGTGTATGTTTTTATGCTTGGATATATTTGGATAGTTATAGAAATGTTCAAGTGCACAGGCGTTTGGAGTTGAGTTGAGTTGAGGATGAGCTTGTTCTTGTCTCCAAGTAGCTTTTAAATTGTCTTAACAGACCATTTTCTCCTGTCTGGTGACGGGAAAGTATAGATAAGAGGGTTTTTTTTTGTTGTCTGTGATTTCACTTACATCGTTTAGCGAAATGGCTCCTGTGTATCTTGGGAACATATTTAACTGTAAATTAAATTTAATTTTGCTTCCACTCAGTACAGATGTTTGATGTAAAATATTTCAAAATGTACAATAATGCTTTGACTGTTTACTAGGAGCCACAAATGTTTCTATTCCTGGACTTTCCACCAGCTGAACACATTACATCTCCTAAATGATATTATTTGCATATTATTTATGCAATTACATGCACAACACCAGATGTGTGAACACAAGTCCATCATGCGTGAGGAGAGATGACTGAGTGTGTGAGAGTGTGTGTGTGTAAGTGTGTGTGTGAGTGAGTGAGTGTAAGTGTGTGTAAAATGCAAGGGTAACTGTGTAGTTTCTAACACCGTGTAGTTTCTGAGTTCTCATGACCTGAGTGTGTGTGTGTGTGTGTGAGAGAGAGTGTGAGAGAGTGTGTGTGTGGGTGTATAGTACATGCATACACACTTATTTTATGTGTTCTGGTGGTTCCCAGGTCATACATCAAGCACTTCTACAGTATGTTGTAATAACTGCATTAGCAATACCCTCCACCCCTTCCGTTCTCCACCCCTTAGTTTCTCTTCCTGGAGAAAAAGTAGCAATCAACACTGTGAGGACAAACGGGAAAGGAAAAAAATAATAAAATATCAAAGTTAAAATGTCAGCTGTTTGGTGTACTGCATTTTTAAATATTGTCTGTGTGTGTGTGTGTGTGTGTGTGTGTGTGTACACTGTGTGAACGTCCCATCTGTGTCTCCTCTCTGCTGACCTCCCCCCCCAGTCCTCTGAGACTCTGTTTAGTGACAATAGACACCCATTAAAACCTTCTCCCTTCCTCTCGCTCCTTCTCCCTCAGTGGCCCTATCTGTGTTTGGTGCATTCCTGCGCTCACAGTTCTCCGAAGAGAACCTGCAGTTCTACATGGCCTGCGAGCAATACAGACATTCGTCCAACACCTTCAGCCTGGGCCGCCGCGCCAAGGAGATCACCGCTACCTACATTCAGGCCGGTGCGCCTCGTGAGGTCGGTCTGCACCACCATAACCGCTTATAAGATGTGCTATAACACACAAAACACACAATACGGTTCTTCTGAATAGATCGGAAATGACGTATCGAAAGTTGTGTCATGTGATACGTGTTCATCCTACATATTCTTGTGTTATTATGGAAACACTAACGTATTAGAACAAGGTGTTACAGACATTTAATCAGAAATAAGCATTTACTGCATGTTCTAATTTAGTTTTTAATACCTGATTATTTTGGCTACATTTATTTTAATTACATTCTATTTATCATTATGACTCTTCGAATTTTTAAGTAAGTTAAAAAAAAATATATTAAAATGCAAATTCTATAAAATATTAGCATGTTTATACATAATCAACTTTTATCTAATTTGCCTAGAATTAATTTTTAAAATATAATTAAAAAAGCTTTAAGTATGTTTATATTTTTATTCGTTTATACTTTTTAATTCAGCTGTTTTTTTTTTTTGTTTGTTTTTTTTTTGTTTTTGTTTTTTTTGCTTTTTTTCGGCAGCTGAGTCTGTTTGACAAACACCGTGTCTGTTCGTCATGCACAACAGATAACACAGGATTACTGCTCGCATGAGAAAGTGGACGTGTTAGCTACACACTGCAGGCTTTGCATAAACACAGAGACGGTTTAGCAAAGCGTACGTTTACTCAAGAACTGCAAACACTCTTCCTGGCTAAGACTCACGTGACGCACGTTTTTTTTTTTTTTTGGTTTTTTTTTTTCTAAAATACTAGAAACAGCTTTGAAGATATCTGTTGACATCCTAGATAAGGGTGCCTACTTTTATTCTTAGGGGCAAAACTTTGTTTACCTTTTTGCTTGGCATTAAAATGGCATTAAACATCTGCTCATGCAGCATCAAATGCAGCGTTAACACACTCTGGAAATGGCTATCTGCCCTCTTACTCATACATGAGCTGACAGACAGCCATGATTGGCTGATGTCTCTGTGATTGACACAGTAGAGATGGTAACGCCGTCGTTTCTGTTGCAAACTAAATGCAACAGAATAGCAAACAAATCATAAGGATCCTTTTATTTTCTTTGATTCAGTTACTACACATGGACTTCTAGGTCAGACGGTGTAACAAATATTAGGTATCAGGTATTTAGTTAACCTTTGACTGATATTCTGTGTGTGTGTGTGTGTGTGTGTGTGTAGAGCTGTGAAGCAGTACCCACATCATACCCCCATGGAAATATTATGCGAGTGTCAGTCTGTTGTCCTAACTCTGTCTTGTCGTCACTTTCAGGTAAATCTGGACAGTAAGACTCGAGATTTGACTCTGCAGCTGCTGAAAGCTCCCTCTCGCAGCTCCCTGTGTCACGCTCAGAAACGTATCCGTGCCCTACTGGAATTCGACTGTTACCCTCGCTTCCTGCAGTCCAGCATCTACCTCACGCTCCTACAGGACGCTCATTAAGAACACGAGTCACGGAGGCATTCTGAGGGCATTTAACAGACTGATGAAGACAACA
Source organism: Tachysurus vachellii (assembly GCF_030014155.1). NCBI lineage: Eukaryota > Metazoa > Chordata > Actinopteri > Siluriformes > Bagridae > Tachysurus > Tachysurus vachellii. Next base: position 7,607,995 of record NC_083462.1, on the reverse strand, counting down.
GCACAGACGGTGCCGATTGTGGACTCTAGCTTGGAAATAATCAAGAATTAATAACGATAGAATAATCAAAACTTCTTTTTCTGCTCTTAAGTTAAGATATTGACAGAAATAGTGTAGCGGATTAAATGAACAGGGAGGGGGAGCGCCGATGTTTTCTTTACTCTGTAGTCAGCCAGCAGTCTTAGGTTAGCTCATGCGTGCACTAACTTGTAATCATTACCTAAGTTGTTCCCTCCCATCATGCTTCAGTGAGCTTACAGAAAGCAACAACTCGTCAGGCCAGATCGGCCTCCTCTCCTAGGGTCACGGCACTGGAAGTACAGGAATATCAGGACATTTTTCCAGGAATTCCTTCCTACCTGTGTCAACATGCACGCTTGGCAGAAGACCAGTGACGGTTGTAAAGTGACCCAAAGCGCGTTGTGTATAGAATTCCTTACTGTTGTTTATGTCTCTAATGGTTTGGGATATTAAGAAATAAATCATGTTTTTCTGAAGAATCTGATCCCTAAACAGAAGTCGGAGCATGTTTTATTATTTGTGATCCTTCTGCATTAGTCACAAGATACCGCTGTCATGTTTTTACGTCCTCGTTTCCGTTACTGTCTCTCACGAGTACACAACGTTGCTGCAGGATGGATCCACACAAGTGAATGTTAGAGAGTGAGATTGCAGCTTTCAAGAATTTCCCTAGTTGTTACCGTGCATGTTGACTGCGCGAAATCCCACACCGACGAACCTTTTTGTCTTTTGTTTTGCTTCACAAAAGCGGCCGCATGAAGAGACGCAAGAGTTTCGTTTTCTTGACTGTAGAACTCAGTATCATTTTCAGGATGTCTGACATGTCTATCCTTCAAAGCATAGCACGTTGATAAGATTGTCATGATTTGTGTGAATTAACGTAACGGTGGTTGAATAAATAAATATAATAAAGTTGATTCACTTGCTTTTTAGTTTATTTTGAAATAATAAAAAAAAATCCCTGATTTTACACAATACTGCTTAAAGAGGTACAAAATTCTGGCATTTAATGCGTGGCTACAAACGTTTGTAAAACTCTAGCCGGCGCACTGCGAGGTCACATCTTGTGTGCTGTATGGCTTCATTTTTCTTGTCCTGTTTTAGCTTTCTACGGGAAGCTCTTCATCTCGTTCTTTTCTTGTAACTGTTCTTTTCTTGTTTTGCTCCCCCCCTTCTCGTATCTTAGATTTCCCGTCTTCTCTCAGATCTCCAACCAGCTTTTCTTCTTGTGCTCACGTCACCACGGCCGCGTGCTGCGAAATTCATGTTTCTGTCTGACCCACTGGGCCGTGCATTGCTTTCCACCCACAGTCCAGGAAGACCCGTCGTCTCTCTCCGTCTCGTTCTCTGTCGTTCGTTCTTCATTCCTCGCTGTCCTGGTATCCGCCGTGCCGTTTAAAGCCGTGTGGTTGGAAGCTTGCTGCCTGAGTACCCCCTGGAGCGGGGGCAGGACTACAGAGGTGCCCTGGATGTGTGTTCTACAAAGAGAGAAGAAACTCTGAGAGAAATTCTGAAAGAGACTGGTTGCGAGGGAAAAGACATATAAGAGAAATAAACAAATAAAAGGACTCTAAACTCTTACGCCAAACTTTCTGCTGTGTTTGTGTGTCCCATTGCTTCACACACACTCTCACTGAGCACTGGCTTCAGCCCTGAGGAAGCGCGCATACATACACACACACACACACACAAAACCACTGACAAGTAAATACCTAGGAAATGGAGTGCTCTGTGGATCACAGTAGCCTTGCCACCCACACACACACCCACGCAAACACACACACACTTATACACTCTACACAGTGCCAGTTCACTTGTAGTTTAAAGGTGCAATTACCTGGCAGCTTCAGCTGTTCTGCCATTAAGAGCCCGAGGCCTCTGCTGTTCACATGACGACTGTAGAGGTTGTTTCTTGCAACCAAACCCTGAGCACTAAAGGTGATGACAGGGAAAGTGGACACACATGGAGGGGAAGGGATGAAGGAATGGAGGGTCATGCCGTAAAGAAAGAGGATGACCGGAGATAAGAGGAAAAATAAAAATAAATAAATAAATAAACAATTAGAAAACTCAAACTTGTTATACTTCATGGACATAAGAAATAAGAAGGAATGCAATGACTGTGGAACGTTTCAACTTAACTTTAACATCCCACTTTGTGTACTCTTCAGTATTACGAGTCTTCTTTAATGAGCTCAGTGAAGCACAGACTGACTTCTTAGTGACATTTTTATTGAACTGTTTTTATTGGAGATCGAAGTGTTAGGAGTTAAAAGCAGAAGTAGCCACAGGTTCAGGACAGATTTATTAAACATAAACCTCAGTGAGGATTTTAGGGAGATTTGACACGTTTGTAATTACTAACAGGTTTGTTCCTTGATGAAGTAAACACAGGGAAATTTCAAAAACCTATCTACTCTTAAGTTACAACTTACTTCCTTTTCTCATTCGGTGCCATATTATAAAAAAAAAAAAAAAAAACAGGGTTCGTATTTTCACATCCCTGAAAGAACGATTTCAACGATTTCCACATCCTTATATGACCTAAATCACACAACCAAACAACAAACACTAAAAAGGTTCAAATGTGACCATCTTCAAGCTCGGAAAAGTTCTATGTTAAAAGTTTAAAGGTCAGTGAAAGCCGAGCTGAGATCTATTTAGAGAACTGTGGAGATACGAGCCAAAAAGAACGTAGCATTGTGTAAGATGGGAATCGAATGCATCGGAGAAGAAAAGGTTGGGTTGTGTGCAACGGGGCAGGGCGGGATTGGAGGAGGGAATCGTGCACAAAATGACAATGTCAAAGCAGGGACAAAAGTGGAAGAGAAAAAGAGAGAGAAAAGGGAAGAGAAGCTGTTTAGAAAGAGTAGAAAATGATTCACTGGAAGAGCCGATGTAAGCAATGAAACTCTAATGAGAGGAAATTCCATCTGCTGTTGACCGAATCAGTCACAGGCTGCGTTCCAACACTGATTTTATTGCACCACTCGCCGTCTTGAGGGCGATGCTAATACTTTAACAGCTCAGTGGAAGTTTAAGTGACCTTTAAATAAGGGATGAGTCAACATGACTGTAAACTAAAGGAGCAGAGACTTTGCACTCTCGTGTCATATCCTTTTCAGTTCGAGTGAGATTTATGTAGCCAACTAGTCCATATATGTTTATACCACAGCACTGCTGACGTCTCAGATCTGACTGGTCAGTGGTTAGTGGTTAGTTTTTATAATAGCAGCTCTAACAAGGCAAGTCACAGGTTTATATTCATGTACTTTGATTGGTTGCTTTAGCAGACATGCCAGAATAACAATAACATAAGGTTAATAATAAATGGAAAATTAAGGAGATGTTTCTTTAACCGTTATGGAAGGAGTCCTCGAGCTCAGCGTTCGCTAACAGGCGTTAAGTTTTCCGTTATGGGAAAATATTTATGATTTTGCTCTTTCGGGTTACTTGGTAAAATCACATGGTGTGTTTTTTTTTGCCTTATTCATTTGAAGCGAGTAAAAAAGAGAGACTAGTAGGGGAAAGATTTAAAACTGTTATAAGCGATAAAAGGAATAAACTTGTCTTTTCTAGAACTTTCTATCAAAAGTATTGCTGCGGTTGAAGAAATATTTGCTTTAATAGAAAGTAAATCGACACCATGGCTGGTAACAATAATTAGTAATCCGTTTAATCGCAACAATCCATTACCGATTAATTTTCCTAAATCGGAACATCTTCAAGAGTTTTAGTTCTATTAGGTAGTGAGTGCAGATGGATAGACATGTGATTTGAACTTGATCATCATTTTGGATTTGTCTGATGTAATGCTTCAAGACATTATTCATCTAGCGAGTTAACAAGGCAGATAGTTAGTATGCTAGTTAGGTAGTTAGCAAAATGATAGCGAATGTAGTTCAAAAGGAAACGAACAGCGAGTTCATACAAAACGTATCCGCTCGCTGTTTCGTACTCTTGCGACGCAACTGGCCGTCTTGTCGATAGAGGTGTTTAGAACTGAAGGGAAGTCTGTGAGGGATTTAAACTCAGAAGCTGCAGGAATCTCTAAGTACAGTAACCAATCCTAAAACTGCTCTGAATTCAGAGGGTGTTACTGTACATGTCAGAAGCGTTGTGTACCTGGTGCGTTTTGTCCGGAAGTTTTCGGCCAGGTGTGGAGGGATGTGAGGTTGAGGATGAGGAGTGCGGTTGGGGGACGAGCCCACGCTCAGGGAGCGAGAGAACGGGGAGGATGCCACCAGAGGAGGAGATTGAGGAACGGCCGTGGAGCGGATGAAAGGCCACGGGAGAGCCTTCTGCTCCTCTCTCACAGCTTTGAGCAAGGAGATAGAAAAAGAGAGAGTCTGTGTTGTCAGATCACTTCAGAAACCATCGATATCACCAGAAATAACGTTCTTCTCCAAGAAATATGAGGAGGTAGAAGAAACCTAAACAGGATGTGAACACATATGGATTCATCTGTGCTCATTTCATACTTTGACTAGCTGTACATTCTTAAAACTATTAAGCATTGCTATTATTGTTGCATCATATTTTTACACTTTGCTAAGAGAAATGGTTTCTATTCTATTCTATTTCTATTCGTGTGTCATTTTGTGAGTTTGTGTGTGTGTGTGTGTGTGTGTGTGCAATTTTCAATTCTGTTAAACTGGATATTAAAAATAACACAAGCATGCTAAACTTTAGTTTTACTACATTTTTCACTTCATAACATCAGTCAATAAAACAAATTTAGCTCAAATCATTTGACGATCTCTCGCACGATTATTTGTTCCTTTGCCCATTTTCCTACTCGTTCTCCTCTTTACACTCTTACGCTTCTTACCAGTTCTCTGTTCACACTAGATTTTTGCGCAGAGGTGTTTTTAATCCCCAATGCACGCGATATTTTAGACACATTTAGACAGCTATAGTTCTAATTATCGTAAACATATGAATAATTGAAAGCGCCGTGCCCTTAACAAATACAATAAAGCATTATATTTATTTAAAAAGCAATGAATGAATGTAATAAATGAGTCACCATGCGACATACTGTACTCACCCTCTCTCTCCATTAGTGAATAGGGTTTGATCTCTCCCTCTGGCTTTTTTGGAGGAGCTTTTCTCAACTGAGCCGCTACAAAAACAACAATCCTGTTACAAACAGCATCCCAGCTGTGCCAATATCTACAACACAATGCTACACATTAATATTTACTCTATATTCATATCCATGTTTCTTATGTGTACGTCTACGCAGGAGATCATTCAGCTACGGCATGAATCTAAACATTAAGCTTGTTTGGATTTTTTTTTTGCTTTGCCGTTTTTGGGAATATTTGTATCTTTAGGGACACACTGCATTAGCACAAGCAAGGTGTGGATGCTGTTTCAGAAGGTGGAGTAAACAGCGAGCAAGACAGATATCGCACTAAGAATGTGACTTAGTGCTTAAAAAAAAAACGCACAGAAGCATGGGTGAAGTGGGATAGCTTTCACACCGAGATGCTGCAAGTGTAAAAGGTTTCGCAATGAGAAAACAGGGACAAGGCTGCTGGCTAGGTGCAAAGGGAAAAGGGAGGGAGTAGAAAGTGAGCGTTCTTACAAAAAGCCGTACATCCCCTGATCCGTCACAGGGGAAGATGGAGCGCCTGGAAGTTTGACGAAACAAAATTGGAGCCATCATGACATAAGAACAGTTCCCTTTACTATCCTTATTCTATAATTAGTAGCATTTACAAGGCAAAAAAATGGCAAGGGGGGAAAAAAGGTGAATTTATCTACCATCATGAGATCGTTAAAACAAATACAAGTTTATTAAGCTTATTCATTTTTAAGTTCGAAATTGTCAAGTTTAAATTCTTCCCACTGCTTCAGGTAAAAGTATTTGTCAAAAATTACAAATGAATAAATAAAACAAAAGTAAGAAATGTGCTTAATCTTCTAGCAAATCGGTAATTTCTGTGACATCGGTAGTTGAACTGCAGCCGAAAGCAGAGTTGCCTGGTGTCGTGCTTTGTGTTATGACATACCGCGCGTCATGTAACACGTTGTCGCATGTACAGGCTTGTTCAGGTGCAGTGTTTCCATTGTGAAAAAGAAAAAAAACCAACACAGGTTCTGCCTATCTGGAATTTAATCTTAATGCCACATGCCTGAGTCACTATTCCCATTCCCAGCCTCCATTCTATCACGCACAGCCACACACAAGCAGCCTGTAAATGTCAGAAAAAAACGAGCTAGGCGTGTTTTATAACTTTGGTTCAACGTAATGGGAAGGTGCCTTCGTATTAGCATGTATCCGGCTTTAGCGGTCCGACTGGTGTGTAATCTCAAACTGTTACGCATATTTGCTTTACTAAAAATAATATCGTGAACCTGCAGGTCTGAGGAAGCTCTGATGAAGCTCTGCAATAAGTCAAGCATTTTGATAGAGTTAAAAAAAAAAAAAAAAAAAAAAGGAGGAACAAGTACTGAGAAGGGATTTTTTTAAATGTCATAATAATACTGGGATGTTACATCAGAGGAAAAAACACTTACTGTACAGCGACTATTAACAAACTAACTGAGAAATGATCATCATATTTATAAAAAAAAATAAATCAAAATATTAATGAGATCATAAATCGATTATATGTTCAATTTAATGCAAATCATGGGAAATAAAATAAGCCGTCATGTCAAATAATCATGTTTGAATCAGATTTAACGTCCAATAGAGCTACTGAGGGGGGCACGGTGGCTTAGTGGTTAGCACGTTTGCCTCACACCTCCAGGGTCGGGGGTTCGATTCCCGCCTCCACCTTGTGTGTGTGGAGTTTGCATGTTCTCCCCGTGCCTCGGGGGTTTCCTCCGGGTACTCCGGTTTCCTCCCCCGGTCCAAAGACATGCATGGTAGGTTGATTGGCATCTCCGGAAAATTGTCCGTAGTGTGTGATTGTGTGAGTGAATGAGTGTGTGTGTGTGCCCTGCGATGGGTTGGCACTCCGTCCAGGGTGTATCCTGCCTTGATGCCCGATGACGCCTGAGATAGGCACAGGCTCCCCGTGACCCGAGGTAGTTCAGATAAGCGGTAGAAGATGAATGAGTGAGTGAGTGAGTGAGTGAGTGAGTGAGTGAGTGAGTGAGTGAGTGAGCATTTGGTTTAGAGATGTAAAAAAACATGTTTGTCACTGACTAAGCCACGGCTGATCCTCTGGATTCACAAGCTCAGCTGAGTGAAGTGTTTGTGAGAGGTTATAGTGTTTCAGGAGATCAGCAAGATAAGCCTGAGCTAAACTATTCAGCGCTTCAAACACGATACGCTAACGCTTAGCAAACGTCTTTTGAAAAGCTCCACATCCAGTGTGAAAAATACGTGTAAAATTCTGTCAGCTTGCACAAAACCACTGCGTCTGAACCATGTTCTCTGTACTGATAACTGAAGGACCTGAAGGTAACACATATCATCTTATAGCCCGAAGTAAAACTTTGGTTTGATGTGTGAGTTCTTACCTGATCTGTTCCTGAAGAAACCCTCAAACACCACAAAGTTATTCACCTGACGCAGGAAAAAATGAGACAGACGAGAGGACATTTATTGATATATTAGAAAGTTATGGCACTCAGCACAGTGGGCAATATATACTGAAGTGGCCAAAAGTATGTGGACACCCATGTGATTCTTCCCCAAACTAATGAATGTAAACAGAATGTCTTCAGATGCTGAAGCATTACAATTGCCCTTCACTGGAACTAACTCTTTACCCACTGAACACCTTCAGGATGAAGTTGGAACTCCAACTGAACCCCAGAACTCCTCGGTCTTACAACAGTGTCCGATCTCACTAATGCTCTTGGGGTAGTGGTGGCTCAAGTGGTTAAGGCATTGGGTTGTTGATTGGCGGATCAAGATTCAAGATTCAGCACTTCCAAGCTGCCACTGTTGGGCACTTGAGCAAGGCCTTTAACCCTCACCCTCAATGATCGCAAATCCCCACAGACACGCTCCAACTTCTAGTGAAAATCTTCCCAGAAGAGAAGAAAAGAGTGGAGCTTATTATAACAGTCAAGAAGGGATAAATCTGTAAAAGGATGTTCATCAAGAACACAGGGGTGCACAAACTTTTGGTCATATAGCATATATACAGTACAGGATAGTGTAGGATGGAAATTATTTAAAAAAAAATAACACCATAATCCATATTTTAAACTACTGACTGAGTTTCCTTTTACGTGAAATTTTAAATCCCACAACTTTAGGAGCTTTGACAGGAACCGAAAGTTTTATCAAACTAACTAAGTTTTCATGACTAGCAAATTTCTTGTGAAGCATTTAGAAAAACATGAGATCTGAGATCTCCCACTGCTGGAGAAATGAGGTCGTAAAAATCCTTATTTCAAAACAACGTCCTGTAAAATCTCCCTGAGAACAGTAGGAATAAGCCTGAAGTGAGAAATAAACCTCAAAAAAATAAAATAAATAAATAAATAAATAAAAACATGACGCAACATGACGGTCTTTTCACCTTGTAACTAAACCCAGGATGTGGATTTAAATGCGTAGTTTATGCTGTATGTTTCTGTCCGGTGTGTAATTAACAGTTTATATTAATATTTTTTTGTTTATGTATTTTTTGAGGTTTCTTTTCTTATCTAGATAGTCATTCTTTAGCTTGTAGGCGGGGAGGAGGACGAACGTCTCTGACATTTTCAGCTGCTTTCTTTTTCTTTTTCCTGTTCTTTCTTTCTTTCTTTCTTTCTTTCTTTCTTTTTCTGTTTTCCCTGTCCCTTTTAGGCGGGACGTATTCAGGGGATTTGGTGATTGTTTGTAAAGGCTAAGCTCAGATAACAGGTGGTGTGGAGGTAAGATAATACAGGTAAATCATACCTGAGGTACACTGTGCTTAAGATCGAAGTGTTTCTCTAGAAAGGCCAGGAATTTCGAGGAAGGTCTGTCATACGCCATCTGTTCAGGCTCCACCTTCTTGTGCTGGAAAAAAAAAAAACACACACACACACAAAACGTATAAAAAGGTGAGTGAAAATGAGGACACAGAGATATCCATTATACTGTATATTACACTCTAAAAATAGATTATTATGGCCTTATGTAGCTTTTTAAATGTTTATATAATAACATATATTATCTCTTTATATTATCTCTTTATATTGATTAAAATATTATATTTTAATCAATGATATTTTTCTTTTTATTTCTAAATGAGACCTGGGTTTTTTTTGTGCTTTGGTCAAAATGATGTCTGGAACAATGTTAAATTTAAAGAATAACTGCTGGGCTTCGATGAGCAACTGAGATGTTGTTCAGTCTTTGTGCACTGATTCAGTCATCAGGAGCTTGTTAATGTTCAGTCTTTGTTCCTTTGTTGTCCCAGGAGCTTGTTAAATGCCTATTTTCATATCCGTTGCTGTCCATTTTATTAGGAACATATGCGCATCTGCTGATTTATGCAATTCTCTAATGAGCCAATCAGGTAGCAGAAGTCTTCGTCTGTCTAGTGTCAGTGATCCTGTTCGTGGCTGACATGAAGGGAACACGCTGTAGCCCATCCACTTCAGGGCTAAACGTTTTGTGCGTTCTGAGTTGTTTTTCTGCTCACCACGGTTGTAAAGTGTGCTTATATGAGTTAAATCAAACCTCTGATCTCTCTCTCTTATCAACAACGTGTTTCCCACCAGATCTGCTGTTTACTGGAGGTTTTTTTTTTTTTTTTCCACACGATTCTGTTCAAATTCAAGAGACATTTTATATATTGTATAAAATATTTTATTGTATTTATTTTATTGTATTTATTTTATTATATTATATTGTATAAGATATTTCTGGCAGTTTCTGAAATATTCACATTCTCTGTATAGCAGCGATAAAGTGACTCAGATGGCATATTCTCCTCATTCTGACGTGGCTGATTGGACAATAGCATTACATTGTATAGGTGTTCCTAATAAAGTGGACAGTGAGTATATATTGTTCATATTGATATCATGATGAGAATGAGACGTCTGCTATTTAATAATCAATAAAGAAAACACGTTAAAATGCTTTAATGATCGTATTACTGTAGACTGTATAGAGAATATAATATGTTATATGTAAATATAAACTGTTATATGTAACACTATATAACATGTATAATTAAATCACAATTCGCTGTTATCCAAGTTATACAGGTTATTATTATAAAATTCTAATTAGTTAGTTGCCTTTTTGACAAATTAAAAGCATTTAATTTAAATATTTATATTTGGAAATTTAAAAAAAAAAGTGAACGTACCGATCGATTTGAAATATACGTTATTACTAAGTTATACTAAATTTGTGTATTAGTAGGTATGTATTACTTAGGCATTAGTACAGTTTGTGTGTTTGTGGTACTGGGGACTGACTTCCAGCATGAAGTGGAACAGCTCCAAACCGTATCCGTGTCTCTGCAAACTCTCAGTCACATAAAAATCCAGCACACACAAAGGCTCGGTCTCCAAATGCGCCCCCCTCTGGTCCTACAAGGAATGCGAAAGAGGGTCACACCCTGTCATTGACGTACTGTACACAAACAACACGCTCAAATCTTCCTCTATATCACTGTACACTTTCAAATATTTCATGTCAAATTGACAGACTTTTACTGGCAGTGGAGTTACCAGTGTGAAACAAACTTACACTAAAGTGCTGTATTATCTTTACACATCATTCCTGTTATTTTTTTTACAGCGTATTAATGTTTTCAGTAAAATCCCGTAGATAACACATAAAGACATTTTGATGTCCAGTGACTAATCTTTTAGTCAACTAAAATTAATTCATAAAAAAAAATGTAAATCAAATTTCATAATTTTAATGACCCTGAAGATTTTCATATTAAGTTTAAGATTATTTTTTTTAGCTAAATACACGTGGTTAGTATATTCCTCATTCCTGTGTATTAAAGAATTCTTTGTGGTTTGGTTCATGTTAATTAATTAAGAGAATCTAAAAAAATAAAAAAATGTGTGAAAAGCAGAATGCAGTGAAATTACCAACAAGAAATTATAATTCGGATTATAATTCGCTTTTGTGTTTAAAAAGGCATCGATTCGGTACTTTTAAGCTGTTTTTAAGGAACAGAAGAAATTGCAGGTTTTATTACTGACACGGTTTATTCCTGATTGTGCTTATATTCCATGCTTCATCATTTACAAAAAATATATACAAAATTTATATTTTTTATATAAAAAGTACGTATATACACAAACAAACAGACAGTGAAAAAGGAAACCACCTACAAGCAGAAAGAGCTTCTTGTATCCGACCTTCAGATATCCTACAGCAACTCCACGGCCTCTGTTTGAGAAAGAGAGAGAGAGAGAGAGAGAGAGAGAGAGAGAGAGAGAGAGAGAGAGAGAGAGAGAGAGAGAGAGAGAGAGAGAGAGAGAGAGAGAGAGAGAGAGAGAGAGAGAGAGAGAGAGAGAGAGAGAGAGAGAGAGAGAGAGAGAGAGAGAGAGAGAGAGAGAGAGAGAGAGAGAGAGAGAGAGAGAGACAGGTGTTACTGACAGCCAAGAGGTGGGCACCAAGAAAGAAAAGAAAGCACAATGACTTGTTACCGCATCTACAACGTCATTTCATTTAATTCAGATGTGAAATTTGAATTTTTTTTCCAGCTGGGAAGAAAAAGTTAAAACACGCAGTTTACCCGTTTCTCTCTCCGTCTTTCAGCAGGTAGAGGTAGTGTCTGTTGGCCTGAAGCTTTTCTGCACTTGTTATTGGTGCAGGCAGATTCTGGGCCTAAAATAGCAATTGTTATAAAGTTTAAGCACATCATAACACTATAGGTGACTTAAAATGACTTATAGATATACTGTAAATCACCTTGGCTGAAGCTTTCCCTAATTCATTAATAACCGTGGTAATCTGATTCAGGGCTTCAGGTCTGAAATACAAAAGCACATGAGGAGAAGAAATAATTATTACTATGTTACGGTATATATAAACGTTATGGAATATTTATTACGGAGATGAAAGTGAAAGAGATGAAGGCTGGTGCTTATATTTAAGAAGATTTTTTTTTATTTAACTTTAAATTGGTTTGAGTCATAAAAGTGACTGTACCATGATGTGTCAAACAGAAACAGTCTATAAACATGAAATTTGACCAGTAGTAGTAGTAGTAGTTGTAGTAGCAGTATTCATTTATGCACATCTGCATAATGACACATGAGAATGGTCATACAGCCTGGCTCTTACACCGGTTCGTTGCAGGGCACACATTCACAGTGTAAGGGTTTCCTCTGGATTTTCTGAATTCATCCCATTTCCCAAAAACATGCCAAACTGACTACGCTAAACTGCCCCAAAAAAAATTGACCAGAAACTTTTTCTATAGTTTTATATTTATTTACTTATATTCGATGGACCATCACTTATTCATTCAGTATTTTTTATATAGTTACAGGATTATGTGTACTTTAAGTACACATAAGTATTCAGTCTATCTACACTACAGACTAGGTGTGTGTGTGTGTGTGTGTGTGTGTGTGTGTGTGTGTGTGTGTGTGTTGCCCTGTAATGGACTGATGTACCATCCAGGAAGTAGATAAAGCATGTTCAAAAATTGTGATGTAAAATGCATGTTAATTGTTTCTTAAGAATGATTATTTAATTACAAAGTACAGTACGTACAGAAGGAAGATTTTCTTAGAGACTTAGAATACAAGACAATTAAAGCTGAATATAGCTTTATGATAATAATAATAATAATAATTATTATTATTATTATTATTATTATTATTATAAAAATAATAATAGTAGCTGATACTTTATTTCTGATAGAAAACTTTACAAAATACTATATTTTTTAGTAAGAAGTCATGAAATAGACAAAACTGTGTGTGTGTGTGTGTGTGTGTGTGTGTGTGTGTGTGTGTGTGTGTGTGTGTGTGTGTGTGTGTTGCCCTGTAATGGACTGATGTACCATCCAGGAAGTAGATAAAGCATGTTCAAAAATTGTGATGTAAAATGCATGTTAATTGTTTCTTAAGAATGATTATTTAATTACAAAGTACAGTATGTATCGAAGGAAGATTTTCTTAGAGACTTAGAATACAAGACAATTAAAGCTGAATATAGCTTTATGATTATAATAATAATAATTATTATTATTATTATTATTATTATTATTATTATTATAAAAATAATAATAGTAGCTGATACTTTATTTCTGATAGAAAACTTTACAAAATACTATATTTTTTAGTAAGAAGTCATGAAATAGACAAAACTGTGTGTGTGTGTGTGTGTGTGTGTGTGTGTGTGTGTGTGTGTGTGTGTGTGTGTGTGTGTGTGTTGCCCTGTAATGGACTAATGTACCATCCAGGATGTGTCTCTGTTGCACACCCAGTGTTACTGGAATAATCTTCGAATAGATTACAACCCTGATCTAGATAAAATGTTTTATTAAAGATAAAATTATTATTGTTGTTAATAATAATAATAACAATAATAATAATAACAACAACAACAACAAGAACAATAATTTATAATAATATTCATAACAATCATCTTTAATAATTCGTACTACTACTAATACTAATACTAATAATAATATTAATAATAATAATAATACAATATAAAAAGTACTTTTTTATTAATGTTACTTTAATAAAAAATAATGTAAATAAATAACAAGAGGAAAAGGGAAAGGTTTAAGATGTGGATCATAATCTAATCAACAGAAGTCATTCAGTGGAAAACAACAATGGAGACAAACAGCTCTTAAACCACACCTCATAAAGACTGACAGATGTTTTTGTATTTGGATCAAGAAGGAAATCATTAAACATAAAGAAACATAAAGAAACAGTTACCTTCCTTTCCGGACAGCACACAGATTGTGATCCAGCACTGAGATTCTCTCCAGAAACAAAGAGTTCAGGTCGAAAGGAAAATCCATAGCAATAAATATATAAATATGTGTGTGTGTATGTGTGTGTGAGTGTGTGTGTGTGTATGTGTGTGTGTGTGTGTATAGAGTAACAGACCCACAGAAGACACTACACAGACACTACACCTTACACATTAATGGTGCTGAGACTGAATAACATCTCGGGAGACTAAAAACCCTTATAATACTTGTATCAGCTTATAAAAAATACAAATAAAATCCTGCACTAATTTGATCCCAGGATCCTTCTGTCCTTCATTGTGTTCCAGTCAAAGGCCATAATACAAATACAATAAACCATCAGCTCTGTATATGAGTCGCTTTAACTCCAAATGTAGAGATTACATACTAAAATACAAAAAAATAAAAAATATATAAATATACGTATATATATGTATATATATACTGATTTAGGTTAAAAAAAAAGTGGCCTATAAAACGTAAAACCAGCCTTAATCAGAGGATAGATGTAGAGGCAAGCTTTCAACAGACTCAATTACACATTGAAGTGCACTAGTCAGGTTGCGGAAAGCGTTCTTTTCATACCCTACATAGTGCACTTATGTAGGGAGCACTAGGGTTTTTGAAATCACGCCTGTTTTAGTCCCGTACTTCCGCTTCCTCCGTGACAAAGACGAGCGTTGCGTGGCAACCAGAACACAGAGCCATTTTCGTTTATTAACGATAAACATTGTTAATAAACAAATAGCAATTAAACAGCGTGAAAAATGCAGCTAACGTAGCTCGAACAAAGCAGATAAGGATGTTAAAAAATATATCGTGATTTAATATGCATATTAATTGTTTCGTCGGAATGCATATTTAATTACAAATTCAAGTAATACAAGAATACAGGACAATTATAACTGAATATAGCTTTAAATAAAATAATAATAATAATAATAATAATAATAATTATCTATTATAATTATCTATTATATTATATTATATCTATTATAATTATTATTATTATTATTATTATTATTATTATTATTAAAAACACTAATAATAAAATACTAATAATAATAATAATTTAGAAGAAAAAGAAGAAGAATTGTTGTTATTATTAATAATAATAATAATTCATAATAATCATCATCTTTAATAATACGTAATAATAATAATAATAATAATAATAATAATAATAATAATAATAGTTGTTATTAATGAATAATAATAATAATAATTATTATTATTATTATTATTATTAATATTATTATTATTATTATTAAAAACACTAATAATAAAATACTACTAATAATAATAATTTAGAAGAAAAAGAAGAATTGTTGTTGTTATTATTAATAATAATAATAATTTATAATAATCATCGTCTTTAATAATACGTAATAATAATAATAATAATAATAATAATAATAATAATAATAATAATAATAATAATAATAATAGCTGAAACTTTATTTCTGATAGAAAGGTTTACAAAATACTACATATTTTAGTTAGAAATCGTGAAATAGACACAACAGAAATGGTTAAGGATGGAATAACGAAATAAAATAGAGTCTGAGACACATAACAAAATAAATAATAATTGTTTGGTTCAGAGAGCAGAACTAATTTAATTTTAATTTTAATTTCCAGTAAAGTATCTTAATGGATTGTTTCACATAAAGGTTCCTAAAACATTCTCGTATATTAAAATATCCTAAAATATTCTCGTAATCTTTGAAAAAAAAACTTAAATCATTTGAACTTTGTACTAAATCAGGATTTATTATAAGAATTAATTTTACTCAGGCATTTGATTGGACAGCCCTGATACTGAGGGAGGACCCCAATAAAGTCTCGCGCACGTTTCTTTTCTCGTTCTCTTCGTCTCTGGTGCTTAGTGTACTAAAGGAGGTCAGTAGAGTAGACTTGGGTTTTTCGGTGTGTTAATCTGCATTGTTATACTGCTTTATAAATGTTTGCATGGTGTGTTATTTAACGCTTATTTGTTCACGTGCACGGTAGCGGTTAGAAAGCCATGTGCTTTTACGAAATGGCGTCCACCACGTGGCTTAATATTTAACTACATGTTATAACTGTATGAATTGTTTTGTTTTTTTTGTTTTTGTTTTTTTACAACTGATCATTTTGTTTTGTGTCAGTGTAGGTTTGCTGATATGGACCTCGGATGCAGACGTGTTGAAAATGGTTTGTAATTTACTCCAGTGTTTTGAGCTTTATTTGTATCTGAACATGTGCTGATGATTCATTAGACTAGAGTCTCTGAATGCAACATGAAGCTCTTCACAGTAAACTGAACATGTTTTGCTGTGTGATAATGAAATCAATACTTTTCCCAACAAGTCTTTTAAAAAAACGTGCTTTCTTTTTAAGGCTTTACTGATTGGTCTGAAGATGGAACCTAGATGTTTTTCTTACCTGGTAAGTTCCTTTATTTTTTTTCTTTATCATTGATGGTGTGGTCTAGTACCTACCCTGAATGTGAGTATTTTCTCATGGTCACATGTGAGTTAACTTTTTTTTTTCTTGCACTACAGTGGTTTGAAATCTACTACATGAATCATCCACTAATCTAGTCGGTTCCTAGTTACCACATGAAGTGAGCTCCTGTGAATCCTGATGGAGGTTTGTACTGTTGAATATTGTTTAATATAATAATTTTCCAGCATGTGTAATGATGATTCATTAGACTAGAGTCTCTGAGAACATGATGTCCTTTTATCACGCTGAACACATCTGCAAGTAAAAGCAAGTATTTGTTTGTTTGAGTTATTTGTAAAAATCGCATCTTATTCTTTAATAGATTGGTGTCTAGAACCTGCTGAGCTTTCACCAGGATGGACCCCTTTGCACCCGGAGTGCAAAAGCTTTTCATTCAGTATGTACTGATTTACACTCCACCCCCTCGATTTTGGCATTTTCATTGTGTTAATGATGATCTGCTTTGTTCGGTTCGACTGAAATGGAATGAAGATTACTCGCAGCGCTCTGAAACGCACATGAGTTCAGGCTAGTGCCTTATTTTGTATTGTTAAATGTTTACCACTTTTTTTTTTTGTCTGTTTTTAGGACTTGTGCATCAGTGGGGCGAGGATGAGAGACGTGCTGTTCATTTTATTCATGATTCTTTAAAAAATAATAATGCCAAGTTGGTGTTGATGCAAATAAAGCTTTAAAATGTTCCTCGGGACTCGGGTCTTTTTTTTTTTTTTTTTTTTTTTTTTTTTAAAAACTATCCCATGAAGCCATTTTGGCTTTGAGGTTTGATCTAAATTTTAGAGGTTTGTTTTCGTTGTTCACCTACAACCCCTTGTCATCTTGGTGTTGCAGGATGTTTTTCCTGCTATTACAATTGCACAAATTCTGTCCAATTAATTGCCTTTGCTGGACTTGGTATCTCCCCCTGGGGGCATGTATGACTTCCAGTTTTACCCTTTTGTTGGACTCGTATGATGTGCCACAGGTGGTTCTCATAAGAGTGTCTGCTTAATTTGTAGGCAAATTAATCTTTTTTCAGCACAGAAAAATTCTTGCCTGGAATTTTTTATTTTTTCTCCTCCAATTTAAATCATTTCCCTTTTTTCCCTGCTGTCAATATCTTGGGGCAAAAATGTTACTTAAAGACTCAAACAGATTTCCACGATTCTAAAGTGAATTTAAAATAAACTATAGTTAATATAGGACTTTTATGGGGGGGGGAGCAGGGGCGTAGATTACACTTTCTTTAAAAAGTAAATTCGTCCCCCTCACTTTTTTAGTGTAGAGTTGTGTTCACTACATGTTGAGGTTTTAATGGAGCAATGTATATAAATGCAGAGTGATTTTAAAATTCAGAGAGACAAGAAAGTTTAAGATCGTCTATACAGGACGTTCACGGCAATCAGTCACTCACTTGTCACGTCATCATCACGCGCCCACAGTACTGTAGCTCGAGTCGCACCCGCGGTCCAGCATTCGGTTACGGATGAGCTCAAAGCGGCAAAAAACGTTTCAGTCCTTTTTTTTATAAAAATTGTCAAGCAGTGTAAGTTTGCATACGGTATCCGAATTGTGTTGCACAATGTTTAGTAACTCTGCCTGTTGCTCTTGTTGAATAATTAGCGAGTTTTAATTTAAAGGATTATGAGGAAAAATATTTGCTTTGACGTTATATAAACTTTTATAACGTCTTTTGTTTTAACAAGTGTGTCATCAAAACCCTTCAAATAAGAATAAAGATCATGTTGAACTTGAGATTTTACAGCATGTTTAACTCTGCCAATTCTACATAATATCAAGTATGTGTCACTGTATGTACACGACAGAGACGAGGACGACGAATAGTGACGTTAAAGATGTCATTTTAATAATAAGGAGCAGGTAAATCACACATACATACAACGTAGTAAAGACGATAACCGACAATGAGTGAAGACAGTGGTGATGAGTATAAATAGAGTCCGGGTGAAGACGGGAAACAAACATGGTGGATGACGGGGTGCAAAGGATGATGGGTAATGTAAAAAAATGTAAATAAGGTACAAAGATGTCCTTTTAAGGGTACTGTACCAGTGGCAAGCTGTTCTATTTCTTTCTTTCTTTCTGTTTTATAATCATATATAATCATAACGCATATAAAGCATGATTAAAAATAAAACCTGTCATTTACACAAGGGTTAACTTAAAAGAAACAAAACATAACACTAGACATTTCGTCCCCCCCCCCACTTTTTAAATGATGGCTACGCCCCTGGGGGAGAGAATAGGACTGTTTAGACATCTAATGTTAAATTCGATTTTATTATCCTGTATAGCCAGTAATTGTACTGGTTCTGAAATATTTCCAAAAAAAAACACCTGTATTTATACCGTGTAAATCTCTCGATCTTATAAACTTCAAGCTGAAGTGCGAATCGTGAAGAGAAATCTGATTCTTTAGTTGAATCGTCTCATCTGGTTAATGGGTCGACTCATTCGACTCGTCAATTTCATGCCTTCAGTATCGCGTTCTTAATACAAAATAATCAAATTAAAAAAAAAAAAACCCAATACTTATGGCATGTCACTGACGCCATAGCATAGCACTGCTTAGCATGTACTTAGCATGTACGAGAAATAAACTTGCCTCATATATTCGAGTCACCTGAAAGAATCGGTTTAAAGAGCTGACTCATTGCTGAACGAACCATTCCTCATGCGCGTGAAGTTGGCAACACTGGAGCTAGTCTTTGCTAGCTAGCCTCCAGTTAGCTTGCAGCTAGCTTAACAAAACTGCTCAGAAACTGTCCCTAATGACTTATTTTTTCATAGTTATTTAGCTGACACGGTGAAAAGCGGTTTATTTAGTTAATATTTCGAATAATTTCCATAACGTTAGCTTGATAAACATCGAACTGGTGAAGACGCTAAAATAGATAGCTTTAAAAAATCAACACCGGCTCTTTAATCAATCAGTTTTTGTCCTTTATGTGTTCAGACTGAAGAATAACACGTAAGTTGTTCGGCAGCGTTTGTTTATTCGTTTTAATGAGTTGTTAACTATTAGCTAGCCGCAGTGCTGTTGTTGTTTTTGGGGCGTTTGCGTTCTAAATTAGTGTCTCTTCCTGACAACAAAGCACAGGTGTGGTAACTTCACGTTTTACTGGACTGCTGACACGTTTCCTGAAGCATTCACGTCAAAGCCGAAAGCACTACATGATGCTTATATAACTCATATAGTCATAGAGATGTTTTATGAGTTCAGGATTAATATAACTATCTTATAAGTCTATAAGCGAATAA
The DNA here is from genome assembly GCF_030014155.1 of Tachysurus vachellii. Lineage (NCBI taxonomy): Eukaryota > Metazoa > Chordata > Actinopteri > Siluriformes > Bagridae > Tachysurus > Tachysurus vachellii. Next base: position 7,588,340 of record NC_083462.1, on the reverse strand, counting down.
GGTTTTAACCTAAAAACAAAAAAAGTCATGTCGGCTGTCGTAGGACAAGTTTGGTCATGGATCAATCCGGGGAACTTGTATCACCCTTGGGTTCGTAAACCCGAAAGTCCTACAGTTGAGGTTCAGGAGAAAAGCAGATGGAGTCTGGGAGGGGTAACGTCTTGGGTTTGGGGCGGGTGGAGAAAACAATGTGACCAAAAAGCCCCACCTGAGGAATTCTGGGAAGCTCAGGAGGAGATTCTCAAACCTTTAGAAGTAGAAGATGTGAAGGCAGAAAGGGTCGAGATGCCTCTTTCGCGAAGTCCTAGACAATGGTGGAAACGTTTAATCAGTCCTGCATTTTATTTATGGCCAAGTTCATCCAAGGGCAGTGGACTCAGTCAGAGGAAGAGCACCTGGAATGAAGGATTGTGGGATTCCGATGGGAAAGATGCCGATTTTTCCGATTACGGAACTCCTCCTCCGTCACCTGTGCCCCTTCCTCGAAGATCGCTGGCGTTCCGCTTCTTTGCTCGGTCGTGGGCTGGAGAAATTCTCCCAGAGCATTACGAGATCTGTTTCAATTTCATTCGCCACCTATTCGACCTGTTTGTTGTTGGCTTCCTGTGGACAGTTTCGCCTCCTGCCAAGTTAGTCCTGGATGTTCTTGGTGTCCAGGGTGCACTGAAGCTGTGGCTCCATGGCATGGCCATGTTCCTTGTGTGCTCTGTAGGAATGGCTGGCCTGCTGTGGCTGGTTCAGGAGTACCTGCCTCAGTTCGCACTGGTTTATGGCATTGTCCAGGCAGTGGTCATTTCCGTCAGCGTGCGACAGAGTGTGATATTGGGGACCGGAGAAGATGGGAAAGAAGAAGAGGACAGCGAGAAAGAAACAGAAGATACTTTGGCACAGAGTCAAAGCAGTAGCGCTGCCTGCAAGAGCATGAATGTGTCTTGAAGACAGAAAGTCTTTGGGTAGGTGCTTTGCTTCACATACATACAATAATTGTTCACTTTTATCTCAGCGTCATGATGTTTGAGTAAACAGTCATCGTTTTGAGGAAAAAAAGAAGTCAGTCTCAGTTCTGAAAACCAGCTCCTTGTTGACTTGCAGACTAATAGTTTTATTTGTCAGTTTATTTAGCGATGTTTATTGTTGTTATTATTCTGGTGGTCCTCGATGTCATAACCATAGCACACATTTCCCAACCACACCACCTGTCGCACTAGACACGTCAGCTGAGGCGTGAGCTGGAGATCCGTAGAACGATTTTTACTAGGTCGATTAATTGCCATGCAAGGATGATGGAGGAGCTATCCGATCAGGAACGTGCAGATCTAAGGAAGTTATAATTGCGCAAAAATAAAGTTTGCTTATTCATATCCAAAGAAAATATGAACTCTATCCACGTTTACAGACGATTTATCCAAAATTATACCTTGTTGACTTTTTTGTGAAGCTCATAAACAAGATGTGCTACATTAGATAATTTGTTGTAAACAGATAATAATCATATAATTATCATTTCAATTACTGTGTTAATGCACTTAATGACCTAACTAGCTTTCCTACTTATACTGCTTTACTAGGACAATTTAGTTTTTTCAGCAACCAAGGCAGCACTTCAGAGATTTAACACTTCATGAGCTGTGAACATCATTCACAGTATTTCTGTGAACACTAAAGCTGTAACGCTTTTTCCCGTGTAACGCACGGGTCCACCCCGAACAATTAACAGCTCACACTGTTGAACTGTCTTTATTTATATTTTGTCCTGTAGCTCGGTTTATAAAGGCTAACGTGTGTCTTTTTTTTTTACAGGCTGTGAGGAGACATTACAAACTGACCACTTGAGCACAAAGTCGGTACACGTGCCAAATGACGTTGATTAAGTCTTTATGAAGATATTACAATCAGCGTTCCTAATTTTTCTTCAATTTATTCACACGTCGACTGGAGAAAAGCTTGAACGTAAAGGAGCGTCGTATCCTTTTACAGACAAAAGTGCGCATCTGAGCAGAAGTGTGCATCTTTCATCAGCATTTTGGAAAGTTGCCAGCGAGATTCTTTTTTAGTACAAAACGCAGAGAAACGATATTCTGTGTGATTTTTATGTGTACTTACACACCACATCTATCATCACAAAGGCTTTAGACATTATTACGTCACTCATTCCCAAGAAAGCGGACTTACTTTTGACTCCGTGGTACACACTTGCCGGGACCTGGTTGCATTATTGCTATATGTTTTCACAAACATTTCTATTATTATATATGACTTATTTAACATCTGTGTGTTAGCGGGGTTTGTGTATTCGTCTCAGAGTTCAGCGTTTTGTGTTCCATTCATATTCAGATGTTTTGAATATTTACTACAAATGTTTTTCATTGTACAACATATCAGAAACCTGTGCCTCAGTACGACCCGTTAGGGTTTGTGTATTATAAATGTTACACACTAACACATCTTTACATTATTTTAGATGTCTGTTTCCTTGCACCTCTTGATGTCTGTTTTTCTTTTCTATGACTAGAGTAGTTCAGAGCATGATCAGTGGTAAGATGTTTTAATAAAAACCTTTCAGCAAGAATATCTTTACTGAGAAATATTTGCAACATGTTCTGTTCATGTCAACAACTAGTTAATGCACTTTAAGGTTTTTTTTTTTCTTTCTTTTTTGGTGAGTTTTATGCATTTGCACTGCTCATTAAAGTGCAGGATCACTGTACGAGTCAGATGAGAAGAAATCTGCTGTGTAAACTAGGAACAATCGCTACGCCCTTTCTGAGAAAGGGAACATGAATAGATAAATACGTGTAATGTACATGAGATCTTTCGAAGTTCTTAAATGATCACTGATCAGCACATTAAGCCTGAAATATTTGCTGAAATAAATCTTTGTTGTTGTTTTCTCAAGTATACATGAATAGCTTTTGTCATTATTTCATCATCATTCCTTAAACATTGTATGCAGTTCTCAGTTTTGCTTTTGTTTGATCTAGCTGTAATTCTAATAAAATTCATTCATTTTCTACCGCTTACCCGAACTACCTCGGGTCACGGGGAGCCTGTGCCTATCTCAGGCGTCATCGGGCATCAAGGCAGGATACACCCTGGACGGAGTGCCAACCCATCACAGGGCACACACACTCTCATACACTCTCATTCACTCACACAATCACACACTATGGACAATTTTCCAGAGATGCCAATCAACCTACCATGCATGTCTTTGGACCGGGGGAGGAAACCAGAGTACCCGGAGGAAACCCCCGAGGCACGGGGAGAACATGCAAACTCCACACACACAAGGCGGAGGTGGGAATCAAACCCCCAACCATGGAGGTGTGAGGCGAACGTGCTAACCACTAAGTCACCGTGCCCCCCTCCTAATTAATTTTATATTATTATTATTATTATTATTATTTCTATTGCCAATGTAAACCTGCACACTGAACATCTTTTTTATCTGAAACTGAAATGTAGGAGAAAAACCGCATGTGATTTCTTAGTTTACTTCAATCCCCAGTCTCCGGGTCCATGTTAGCCCGACTTTATAGGGTTTTCACAGATACGTGGTTCACCAGTTCTGTCTGTAAGGCTCGCGGTGTTGGTTTGCGTCTACAACAAGACAGAAAGGTGTAAGACTTTTGTGCTTGTTTCTAATTACTGCTTATCATGAGTGGTATTTGTGACTGTTAGATGCAGGATATTTTATTTACCACTGAAATTCACGACTGTTTTCATTGTCGGAGCGTAGATTCCCCCTAATGTTTATTATCACCGTAAATTTCAACCATGCAAATCTCACATTGGTGCTCTTTAAATTACATCATGTGGACTTTGCAATGATAGAGCCCACACCTCTGCTACACATCTCTGTAATGTTAATTCCAGCATACAGACCAGTCGAAACCGGTGAAAACCTGATGAAAACCTGGCCAGCAGAAGCCACCTCTGCTATTCAGAACAGTTTTAAGAGTACTGACTGGCAGATTTTCAAGGAGGCTGCAATCAACGGTGATTCCATTAACCTGGAGGAGTATAAGGCATCAGTGACCAGCTACGTCGGCAAGTGCGTTGATGTCGAGACCGTCTCCAAGACCATCGCCACACGCTCCAACCAGAAGAGCTCTGAGCTCTAAACAATCCACAAGAGAGCCTTAAGAATAGCAATTGCCAAACTGCCCCAGAGGCATAGCATGCACACGTCCAGAGAACCCAAGGCTGATGTGAGGAGAACTCTATACAGAGTTAACCCATGGAAGGCTGCTTTACCAGACAAAATTCCTAGTAGAGTGCTCACGGATTGTGCAGAACAGCTACTAGATGTCTTCACGGACATCTTCAACACTTCCCTTAGGAGCTCCGTTCCAACATGCCTTTAAACCGCTACCATCGTCCCCGTGACGAAAAAGTCGACAGTATACTGCCTCAATGAGTGTTGTGCCATTGCACACACACACCCTTCATAATATTGACCATAGGAGGCTCGTCACGAGAAACAGAACGCTCCTCGGACAATGCTGATGCCTCGATCCTCCACCTGGCCCTCACACACCTGAACAATAAGGACACATGCGTATGAGACTTCAGTTCAGAATTCAACACAATCATTCCTCAGCACCTGATCGAAAAGCTGAGTCTGTTGGACCTGAACGCCTCCCTCTGCATCCGGATCCTGGACTTCCTGACTGAGAGACCTCAGTCCGTCCGGACCGGAAACAGCATCTCCAGCACCACACCACAGAGCACTGCAGCCCCTCAGGGCTGTGTGCTCAGTCCACTGCTGTTCAATGTAAAGCAATGCACAGCATGAACCACATCAACCTTAGTTGGTCTCATCAGCAAGAATGACGAGTCAGCATACAGAGGACAGGTGCAACATCTAACTGCCTGGTCTCTGATCGTCGATAAAACTCTAGAGATGGATGTTGACTCTCTCTGTTGAACATCGACCGGTGCTTCATGAAAATCGTCATACTTGATGTTCACCTGGTGGAGAACTTCACCTGGTCACGCAACACCAGCCCCATCAGCAAGAGTCTCAAATTCTTAGAAAGACTGAGGAAAGAGCAACCTGAGAAAGCTGCATCAGCCGTCTGGTTCGGGAATTGCACATTGTCTCGGAGCATAATTGTGAACCAAAGACTTTTTCATCAGTTTCTTACTGAACATGCTGACAACAACCATATTAAACAACCAGCCGTGACTCTTTACCGTGTGGACTGGATATCTATTACAAAGCAGAAGCTGTATAGAACTCCAGCACAAGCTTTTCACAAGATCTCGTCATGTTATTCAGTGGTACGCTGAAGATGGCAGGATGTGAAATGTTTTGCTTTACACATTCATGAAGGTCTAGTTATGAATCTCCATACCAAAAAAAAAAGTAATAAAGTGTTTTGTTCATCCCCGGAGTCTCCACTATCACTTTGGTTTTATTCATCACACGTGTTTGAGTAAGGATTATGACGTTACCACGATGTATTTGGGTTAAAACAGAGGGAGAAAAAAAATGTTGCTCTCTAGTTGTTAGCTGCAGGAAAGCATTTACGTATTTTAATAATTAATAAAGCAAAAGCTACGTCGTGTTTCTTTAAACATTCATCAGTCTGTTCGCCGTTAAAGATTTGACAAGCAACATGTCTGTATGGCCATTTAAAGCAAATACTGCTATATATTTTTTAATTATATTAATGTATAAATTCATAGAAATTCACAACTCTCCACGCTGCGAGCGGCCAATTTGACTTAACGTCGCTTCCTAAATTCAGGGTTGACGAGATCGTCCCGAGTTCCCAAGCATTAATTATGAGTATTATTTAGTTTTTCTCAGTCAGAAGTAAGAAATTACAAATTACAACCTTCCATCGTAGTCCAGCACAATGCGATGATGTGATCTTAAAGAAAATTGTGTAATTGGCAAACACCGGTTGCCATGGTTACTACGTTGCAAAGTACTACACTAACGTGTAGCTTTAGTAATTAATCTAGTTGCGATTTATCACACACACACACACACACACACACACACACACACACATATATATATATATATATATATATATATATACTGTTTAGTACAAATTTCTACTTCTTTATTAAGGAATTTAAATAAATTTGGAAAATACTTCAATATGTGTAACTCAATTCTTTGTATTATTAACGTTTTATTATATGTGTTATAACTGCTTTACTTGGCCATGTCTTTCTGGACTCGAGTTTGGATGTCCTTTCTGTCCCACACACAAATTCAGAATTCAGGAGTCTTGTATGTACCAAACACTTTTTCATCAGTTTATTACTGCACATGCTGACATCACTGGGATTTTACACTAGGTCTCGTGTGGTACTGTTATGAACATTATGCTCCTTTTAAACCTTTCAAACACAGATGCAGCTGATACTTAAGTCGGTTGAGGCGATACTAAATGTAATTTCAGCGCCATCGCGAAGCTTCCTGCCGTTAGTGTGTACATGCACGATGCCTTTATTAGCTTTACTCGTCTGATTGTCAGAAAAGAATCAGTAGTGTCACTGGGAAACGTGGTGACATGAAGAAAAACGATTCATGGTGTTTATGGAAATGAGTGAAAATGTTGTGTTTCTAAGCCCAAAAAATGCTTTCATCTGCATTTAATCCAGCTGTAATCATCAACAATCATCATCAACCACTCGATTAGCAGAGCACCTTCGACTCGTTAAAACTCAAGTCTTTTGGAATGGATCCTGCTTTTTTAAATCAGCTAAAATATCTTTTTTTTTTTTTTTTAAAGATTTACCATAATCACTAGCTTGAGCTTCACCGATTCAAGGCATCTTTAACTTGCATTAAAATAAGAATGAGAAAAAGCTGATCTTAACGTTGCAGACAAATAAATAGAAACACTTTACAAAAAAAGAATTTAAAACTATGTACAACCATTAAAAAAAAACAAAAAACACAGCATTCAAATGATCTCACAAATCACAATGACAGCCGAAAAAAAAGTAGATCAAGTATAAATCAACACACATGAACTAAAAGCTCTCACTCTGAATCGAATGGCAATTTGAAACACAGCAACGCAGTAACTTTATTTCGACGCGAGTAGCTGGATGTAAAATTATGAACATGTCCGCTTCGCATTTTTCTTTTTTGACACCAGGTCGGTGCTCTCCTGATTAGTGAGGGTTTGTTCCGCCGGATTTAGGGGGCGTAGTGGTGCCACCACCCCCTCCGCCTCTCTGTCCTTGTCCTCTCCCGTGGCCGAGGATGCAGTGCGCGCTTCCGCATCCTTCCTCGTCCTCTCCTTCGCTCTCTGTGGAGGACTCGCCGAACTGTCGAGGCTTCTCGTAAACACAACAACCTACGGACATAACGAAACAGAACGGATTTCGTTAAATCTTTTAGAGACATTTTTAGAGTTGTAATCAAACGATGAAAACCTGACATGTACTCACACTTCGAGGACCTACGACCCATGTGTTCGTTATCCACAGTGTCACTGGACCACTCCACCTTTTTGTCGGTCTTCCTCTTCCGAAGCTTGATGGTCAAGCTTCTTCCCTCCTATGGAATGGGGAAAATGCAATGTGAGCTTTTCTTCACGTAACCATTTAATCAACATGGCTGTTAAGTCCTTGATTCAGTGTTGAATGAATCCAGTGATTCAGTTCTCAGAAATACTTATATTGTTGGTTTTAATAAGTTAACTGCTATAGTACCAACAGGATTGTGGATGGCAGACAGGGCGTGTAATCAGAGCTTCAGATTAAACAATGAAACCAAAGCATGTGGAGATTTTTCTATAAGGAGTCTCTAGTGTGTGTTCTGTAACAGTTGTAACAGAAATACGATCATTTACATAAACAGCAACTCGCATCAACAAAGTGACAGGAAATCATTTGTTTTCTTGCAAAATAAGATGCGACTTTGATGGCACACGTGACAGCGAGCTCTGGTGACTAGTTGTGGGCGTGTCCACATCAGCAACGTAACCAAGCTGAACTTTATGCAAACAAGAAGAGACTCATTGAGGTGACTTCCAATGCAATTGAAGTCAGTAGTGCACACACTGCTTCTCCTTCATCTTCATCTTATGACATGAAGCAGATATTCGCTGCTGAATTTTACTCACAAACACCAAATCTCCCTCCATAATGATTCATTTCAGCAGCAATAAAATCACAGCATTATTACTATGGTTATTAGCGTGAGAACCAGTAGTAGGAATACAGATGGGTGACTTAGTAAAGCAAATTAAATCAAGCCTTACAGAGAGAAAACAAATGGATGTGTGACAGTAAAAAAAAAAAAAAAAAAAAAAAAGGTGCTTTAAAAGATGTCGAGGTGCTAAAGGAATAAAACACTTTGGATCTTAACAACGCAAACTCCACTTTATCTCATGAATTATTGAATAAAACTGGATGATTTCATGTTGTGTCATGATCACAGTGATAAAACAAGGAATGGAAGGAAATAAATATATAAATAACTAAAACCCTGAGGATTCTGAGGTCCATAATGGGGACAACAGTTTTCATCGAATCACTCGAGCATCTCTGTTTATTTGTGATCACGTAATATTCTGTTTTAAGGAAATATTAAGGTTTTACACCTTATTAGCATTAGCACGGAGTTAGCATTAGCATAGCTCATTAGCCTGATTCATAATCGACCTCGAAGAGGTTTATATATTTGAAGGATAAACGATAAAGTGGTGGATGATGTGGATAATAAGTGTGAATGATGCTCGTCACCTGCTGGGGCGGCGGCGGTGTTCCAGTCTGCACCGTCTCTGTGATGGTCTCACTGGGCGGCCCTGCTAGCTCCGCCATAGCAACGTTAGCACGCTAAGCTAACTCACTCCACGTCCTATATTTCCTGTGAGTCTAACGAGCCTTGTTTTGTCAGAACAACGCACTGAAGTCAACAACAACTCCGTGATATTCTGCAGCAAAAGAAATAATGAATAAAAAAACAACCAAACGGTCCTTTAGGACTGCGTCATAGCAGCTAATCGGTGTTGGAGATGAATCTGCACTCTGAGGGCAGCATCGGGGGAAATAATTCACCGACGGACCACTTCCGGAATCCCTGACTTCCTGGTTTGTCCTGCGCTGCGTCTTAATTCGTATATATAATTCGTCGGAAATAGTTTCTAAGGGTAAAATTGTTGTGTCAAAAATATGTTCGTAGTACGAATACATTTCGGAGACTCGTTTTAACGTACTGCGATTTGGGATACACTGATTCTGCTGCTAAATATGACCTATAGTAGTCGAGTCGGAACGCAGTATGTGTTCACTTATATTGTGCTCGACGAGGAACAAAATACAGAGCTCTCTCTTTAACCCTTAATGAACTAAACGAGCATCACATTTTAAATTATTGTTATATGCTCAAGTGCAAGATTTGCGCTTTAGGACATTACAGGTGAATTTCTCTGCGATGCAAAAGAATCTTTAAGTTTATATCAGACAGGTGATGAAGTGGAAGAAGAAGCAGTGATAGATTCCAACATGGCTGCGCCCTTAGAGTAACATCACAAGTAACATCAAGGTGTTTTATAGTAATGTTTTACATGTGACTTTTGGAAAATGTGAGCTTTACTGTAAAAAAACAGCAAAAGTATATTTTTTATTAAAAATTGTAGCTTAAATCTTAAAAGATTTTATCTAAACTTATTCGAGTGACATTATTACCTGCCATTAGTTATTTACTTAAGAATTCTGTTTATTTATTGATTGATTGATTGATTGATTGATGGATTGATGCCAGAATTTAAAGTCTGATTTAAAGGCTAATATTTGTTTGTTACTTGCTCTGTGAAAATGACCTACTGAATCTCAAAAATATAGTTTTGTCCTGTCCTTCACAGGGCAACACACAAATATACACAGGCATATACACAGGCACACACACATACTCACACTCACACAGGCAAACACACTCGGAGAGAGACAATGCTGCCTGTTGTGCCAACATAGCAGCCGAGATAAACTACCCCCAGACTGCGACTTTAACCTTGGCTGCGTAGAAAAAAAATAAATGTAATGAAATATTAGAACTGTCACCTTGACAGGCTTTTGTATGTGTGTGTTTCTGTTTCTCCTTTTAATGTTATCCTGTTGTCAATACAGTCCCTATTTTATTAGATCTATATTATATTGTTTGATGTAAAAGTTTGATAGGTAATATATTGTAACAAGTCCAGCTGATGTTTGTTTCTTTCCCTCTCTGTACCTGTAGGTCATGTGGAGGCCCACATGGTGCAGATGTTTCAGACCCAGGTCTGCAGTGTGGTGTACAACGTGGAGACGCAGGCTGTGTTTTCCCCCTTCCTCCTCCTCCTCCTCCTCATCTTCGTCTCTTAGGTCTCAGTCAGAAAAGGCCAAACGGAAACGAAAGCGAGAGACGTCCATACTCAGCAGCGTGGGTTACTCAGAATGTTAGATGTTGAATTTGTGCCATTTGAACAAGAATATGTTTATTTATTGTTGTCTGAACTTTGTAGGATGTTGAGAATGTTGGAATGAAATGGGCAGAAAAAGAAAAGATAATATACTCTGCAGAATCCTTGCCTGGAGAGAAGAAAGGTACAGCCTGGAGTTATAATCTAGTGTTCGCATCAGACTAATAGAAGTTTTAGGATCAACTGCTTAAAGATTTTTTGTCTTGTCTTTCTGGTTCTCCCTCAGATACCACTTTGCCCCTCCCGCAGTCTTACAGCCCAGAATATGTGGAGTCTTGCTGGTATCAGTGGTGGGAGCAGCAGGGATTCTTTGACCCTAAGAAACATGTACACGCTTATGCTGAATAATATCAGGCTCATCAGCCATCAAGCCAAAATCCTTTGCTGAATATCTGGACATGAGATATATTCAAATATTTTTCTTCTTCTCTTTATGTTACCTAGAGCGAGATGCCACAAGCTGTGGATAAATATTTCTCTCTCTGTATACCGCCGCCGAACGTGACGGGCACGCTGCACCTCGGCCACGCCCTCACTGTGGCGATCGAGGACGCATTGGCTCGTTGGTCAGTACTGGGTTATGTTTGTCTAGTTGTATTTCTAGCACAGATGTTTGCCTCCATTTGTCATTTTAATTTAACAAGATACAAGATTCAAAATTCAGGTTTTATTGATCACGTACACGCTTGTATACAACTTGAATGAAGATAAAGAGAGCGGTTTTGTCGTGTCCGTGTTCAGTATTCTACGTCTTTATCCTCTCTCACTCCACAGTGGTGTTAATATGAAGCTCATATCAAAGTAGACCCTCAGGATTTTAGGAATTTCTAATGTCTCAGAAGTATTTCTTGTTTTTAATCTAGAATACTGGGAGTAATATATTCATAGAAAAGTTCCATTAAAATCAAAACAGTTTATTTCACGTAAATGTTTCTGTCAAAATCAAAATAAACTGTGATATCAAACCCATTTCTTCTCTCAGTGATGCCCCAAGTGTTTGTTCATAAACATCTAAAATGTTGAAGGTGTTTATCTTCAACCACTAAAATTCAGTGTAAGATTATCAACAGAGGGAAAAACACACGTCTCACACTGAAACACTACAGAGTCCTGACTCAGTTTAGATCAGACAGTTTAAACTGATTGAAAATGTCCCATAATTTGATTGCATTCATCTACTGATAGAGAAAACAAAAATACAAGCTTGTCAATTTACCAAGAAACTAGAAAGCTCAAAATCCATCATGTTGAAGACTTTCCCGTGACAGAGGGATGTCCCTGACAAGTACCTCTGAATGTCTTGTTGCTATGGAAACAGCAATACGTTACCATAACACTAGCACATGACTATAAAACCTTTCATCACAGCCGTGTTGCTTTGTGACTAATTGAATATATATATAAATATTCGATAAAACGGTTTGATGTAATGACCTCATGCTTGTTCAGGCGGCGAATGCACGGCTACAGAGTGTTGTGGGTGCCGGGATGTGACCACGCTGGCATCGCGACGCAGGTATCCTCCTTCTGTCCTGTCTCCTGTATATGATGTTGCAGTGTCGAGGTTGATTAACTAACGGTTTTTGCTTTGTCTGTGTTAGACTGTGGTTGAGAGGAGACTGTTACAGGAGCACGGAAAGCGCCGACAGGACTACAGCAGAGAGGAATTCCTGCAGGAGGTGTGGAGATGGAAAAACCAGTAAGTTATATTCAGGGGCGGTTCTAGAGGCGGGGCCACAGGGGCCCTGGCCCCTGCTGAAATCTGATTGGCCCCTGATTGGCCCTGTTCCATCAATTGTCGACGAGAAGAGCAACCGGAGAATTTTTCACAGCGATCACAGGTGCAATTCCACCCCCAAACAATTGGCGGCACTCGAGCGTTTGAAAAAGGAATAACTGCCGAAATGTATTTGCACCGTACTGAATAAATTATTTTGTGTGCTTGAATGTACCCTGTACTTGGCCCCTGAATGTAACATGTGGCCCCTTAATGGCCCCTGTTACAGAAATATCCTAGAACCGCCACTGGTTATATTCGTACTTGGATTAAACGTTTACACACCAAACTCTGGTATGATTGAATTTCTGGATTTTTTTTTTTCCAGGAAAGGAGACGAGATTTATCGACAGTTAAAGAAACTCGGAGCTTCACTGGACTGGAGTAGAGCGTGTTTCACCATGGACACGGTAAAACACGACACTTATTCCTTTCAGCTGGTATTTAAGTTTGCTGGAATCTGATTGGTCAGGAGGTGTCGATTCGTTTTAGAGTAGTTCCGACTGCGGTCAAATTATAGGTTCACGAAGGATCGATGCCCATGTTTTAATATGCTATAGTTTCTATAGCAACAAGGGAATCATTCACAGGGACTCGTATGGTGAAGTCTGTTATGCTTTATTCTTTACATATAAACTATTAATTAATTAGAACGTTTGTAAAAAACTTACATTTTTCCATCAATGTTCAAACAGAATGCAGCTTTATGAATGATTGAGTTTATTTTATCTGATTCTTTTAATTGAGGAACAGGATTTTTAGATGATTTGTTTCTCAAGGCCAGAAGCTGTTCTATGGAACTTTTGTAAGATTTGGATCACGTTAACGTTAAACGGCTTTACCATTTGTCTATAGTCTGTGATTTTTTAGTCATTTTTCATCTCTTTCCTGCAGAGTTTCAGTGATGCCGTGACTGAGGCTTTCGTGAGGATGTGTGATTCAGGGCTGATCTATCGCTCTGAAAGCCTGGTCAACTGGAGCTGTGCTCTGGAGTCGGCCATCTCCGATATCGAGGTACGGAAAAGATCCAGTGTCGTGTTTACAGCATATTCATAGACTTTATCGAGAGAGAGAGCAGTTCTCTAATTATTCAAAAGAAATAATAATAATATAATATTTGGGGTGAGAGAGAAAATCTGTAAAGTGCTGTAAATAAAAAATACCGTTCTTCAAACACCCGGATCCTCAGTGTACTAGTGAGGCACGTTGTTTTAAAGCTCAATCCTGATGAAATGTGGAATGAGGTCTCTGTGTGTAGGTCGAGTCGAAGCAGCTATCAGGCCGGACTCTTTTGTCAGTTCCTGGATACCAGCGTAAAGTCGAATTTGGGACCATGGTCACGTTCGCCTACCCGATAGAGGGACAGCGTGAGCATTTTTAAATTCTATTAAGAACCCTTTTTTTTTTTTTAAATTTCTGATTCATTTTGCTTTTCATGGGTTTCTTGCACTTGTGTGTTTGTTAGAAGGAGAGGTTGCTGTATCGACCACTCGTCCCGAGACCATGCTGGGGGACGTGGCCATCGCTGTACATCCTGATGACCCTCGGTACCAGGTACACACACACACACACACACACACAGAAGTATACACAGTGCTCATACAGTGATTATTAAATGTATTGGGCATGTTTTATCTACTAGGCTCTCCATGGAAAACAGTGCAGGCACCCGTTCACAAACAGGCTGTTACCTATAATCACAGACACCATGGTGGACATGGAATTGGGAACAGGTAGGTGGTTGTTATAATATGCTGAGCTTTTCAATGTGCTGATTACAACACAGTATAATATCTAGTATAGTATAGGGCTGGGCGATAAAATGATAACGATATGTATCGCGATAGACACGTGATCGATATCAATACAAAATGTGTTCGATAAAACGTCGGATATTTTTTATTCTTCGTCGGAAGAAAACAGAGGTCTCGTGCTGGTCTGCTAGATTCCTCTTCAGTAACCGGCGACTGATGAGCAGAAAATGAGCCGCAGCGAGCGAGGAAATTGTAAATAAAAGAGGAAAATTCAGCTCACCAGTATGGCATTTTTTTGGATATTATAAGTCTGACCGTAGTCACACAAATGTCGTCTGCAAATTATGCAAGACCGTTTCTCTATGTTTATATTTAACTCTTTGCACTATTTTATTACACTTTATTAAGCATTTCTTACATTTTCATTCATTTTGCACCTTAAATGTTAAGAGATAATTGTTAAGTGTTCATTGTGACTTTAGACTTATGTTTACATTGTAATTATATGA
>NC_083462.1:7551361-7566361 GCF_030014155.1 Tachysurus vachellii | reverse complement strand
CGTGCCGCTGCAGAACTTGGTGTGGACCCTAAAGCTGTTGATCTGATTCGAGGTGACTTTAATGACTGTCTTCTGTCTCTGTCCTCTGTAACCATGTAGCAGGGTTTCAAGACTTAACGCTAAAGACATGTTCACTGTAGAATTATCCAAATCCTTTCATGCCTAGATGTCAGATTATATTCAATTTATTTTTTATATATTTAAAACGGAACCCTGTGCTTCCCAATCTCAGACCCAGATGTGCTGGACACGTGGTTCTCTTCAGCTCTTTTCCCTTTCGCCATGTTGGGATGGCCGGAGCAGGTACACGGTTCGGAAATTGAACAAATATGATGAGATTTTCAAACAAAAGGACATAAAGCTTAATAAGTACATACTTGATCCATAGACAGATGACCTGAAGCAGTTTTATCCCAACACCATTCTGGAAACAGGAAGTGACCTCATCTTTTTCTGGGTGGCTCGGATGGTAATGTTAGGCACAGAGCTGACAGGACAGCTGCCCTTCAGACAGGTACTCTATTGATCTGAGTAGATTTTTAGGTTAATCCAGGGGTCAGTTAAAGAAAGAGGAGTAATAAAAAAGAAGCTCAGATTTTAAAATTGCGAATGGCTTCAGACTTCTAGCTGTTTTATACGAGTTCGTAATCTCATCTTTCTCTGTCTCTCAGGTGCTCTTCCACTCCCTGGTGAGGGATAAGCACGGGCGAAAGATGAGCAAATCTCTGGGAAACGTCATCGACCCTTTGGACGTAATCTCAGGCGTCTCTCTGGAGGTACAGCCGTAATCGCACCACCGTGGAAAAAGTTTTCATTCATTTATCATCAGAACACATCAGAACTTCATCTCTTTTTTCAGCCAGCAAAAGAACATTTATAAATTCAGCAAATGAAATTGCAATTAAACTTGAAAAAAATCATTAATACCAAAAAATAAAATCAGTTTTTTTTTGTATAGACACATTAAACATGCTTAGCTTGGTAGAAAGATGTTATACAACACATTGCATTCTGAACATTCATTCATTCATTCATTCATTTTCTACCGCTTATCCGAACTACCTCGGGTCACGGGGAGCCTGTGCCTATCTCAGGCGTCATTGGGCATCAAGGCAGGATACACCCTGGATGGAGTGCCAACCCATCGCAGGGCACACACACACACACACACACACACACACACACACACACACACTTTCATTCACTCGCGCAATCACACACTACGGACAATTTTCAAGAGATGCCAATCAACCTACCATGCATGTCTTTGGACCGGGGGAGGAAACCGGAGTACCCGGAGCAAACCCCCGAGGCACGGGGAGAACATGCAAACTCCACACACACAAGGCAGAGGCGGGAATCGAACCCCCAACCCTGGAGGTGTGAGGCGAACCTGCTAACCACTAAGACACCGTGCCCCCCTGCATTCCGAACATATTTATTATTAGCTAAAGTTTAGACGCTAAGTAAGTTTGATGATAATCTCCTAGATTATTCATAGAAACTGAAATGAAAATATATGGAAACAGTATTTTAACAATAAAACAGTCCAGAAGTTACTATAATTTATATAACTCTCGTATCCATTCAGTCGTCTTAGTATTTGAAAGGCAGAAGTGTTCAGTAACTGGACCTTTATGTTTTTAATTCACTGCGGCTGTGTTAGATCTTATAAAAAGAGTGAAATAAGGAGACGGATAATGCACCAGCATTTATTAAGAGACAGAAGGAGTTTCACAAATTCCTCTGTGTGTTCAGAGACTTCAAGAAAAAGTGATGGAAGGAAACTTGGATGCGAGAGAGAGAGCGGTTGCTTTGGAAGCACAGGTCAGTAAACGAGACGCTCAGTTTCAACACTTTTTCTCTCTCGTCTCTGCTGCCTCATTACGTCCTCTCTGTGTGTGTGTGTGTGTGTGTGTGTGTGTCTGTGTGTGTGTGTCTGTGTGTGTGTGTCTGTGTGTGTGTCTGTCTGTGTGTGTATCTGTCTGTGTGTGTATCTGTCTGTGTGTGTGTCTGTCTGTGTGTGTGTCTGTCTGTGTGTGTGTCTGTCTGTGTGTGTGTTTGTGTGTGTGTGTGTGCGTGTGTTTGCAGAAGAAGGATTTCCCAAAGGGTATCCCAGAATGTGGCACAGATGCGTTACGCTTTGCTCTCTGCTCATACAAAGCCCAGGGTAAGTCACCTCCTGTATCTGTCAGTCAAAAGGTAGGTGTGGCGTCTAGTTAGATAATATATTGATATTACGTCAATGAAAGAACAACAACTGAAATGTCGCATGTGTTAATAGCTTTGTGTAATCTGCTACGACGCTACAGAGAGCGATGTGTTAACCCACGACCGATGAATGAACGTTCACTGTGTCACTTTGTTACCGACGGTCTTGACCTCTGTGTGCTTCTCTCTGTCAGGAGACGACGTCAGCATGTCCGTATCTCACGTCCTGAGCTGTAGACACTTCTGTAATAAGATGTGGCAGACGGTCCGCTTCACTCTGGGAGCTCTGCAGGACACAGGAGCTCCTCTGATACCACTTGAGGAGGTAGAGCTCAAAAAGCTCCTGTGTTTAGTTTCAAATGTTAAATGTCTCATATGATCGGATCCGTGAGCATACATTATCACACGGTGTAGTAGTCTATATATTTTTAGTTTATAATTTGTGGTGGTCTAGTTACAGGGTGCATGATGGCTTAGTGCTTATTGGGTGGATTCGAATCCCGTCTCCGCCCTGTGTGGGGGTGGAGATTACACGTTCTCCCTGTGCTGTAGTGGTTTCCTCTAGTTACTCTGGTTTCCTCCTCCAGTCCAAAGACTGTGCTGTTGGATGATTGGCATCTTTAAATTGTCTGCAGTGTGTTTGTGTGTGTGTGATCGTGCCTTGCGATTCGGAAGCACCCTGTCCAGGGTGGCCCAGCTTGTCCCCGGAATAGATTCCAAGCTCCTGCTACAGTAAATGGATGAATAGAAGTCCACTTATTGAGTATTTCTGGCTTACGGAGGTCTGGATAAACAACTCCCATGGCTTTAATGATTCTGATACTTAACCATTAAAGATTAGATCATGATAATAATTACGACACCAATTTTAAGCAGTTATGTTTTTTCCTTGCTGGCACTTTATTTTACTGGTCTAGAGCCATGGATTCTGAACAGATGAGACACTCACAAGTGAAGAATAAACATTTACATCTCTATCCACTTTTTTCCTTTTTACATGCCATTTCACTTCATTAATCACTCACTCTCTCATTCATTCATCTTCTACCGCTTATCCGAACTACCTCGGGTCACGGGGAGCCTGTGCCTATCTCATGAGTCATCGGGCATCAAGGCAGGATACACCCTGGACGGAGTGCCAACCCATCGCAGGGCACACACACACACTCTCATTCACTCACACAATCACACACTACGGACAATTTTCCAGAAATGGGAATCAACCTACCATGCATGTCTTTCGACCGGGGGAGGAAACCGGATTACCCGGAGGAAACCCTCGAGGCACGGGGAGAACATGTAAACTCCACACACACAAGGCGAGGCGGGAATCTAACCCCCATCCCTGGAGGTGTGAGGCGAACGTGCTAACCACTAAGCCACCGTGTCCCCCACTTCATTAATCAGATTAACCAAATAATCTGTGAAAATACTGTATGTGAAAACCCTTTCCAGTGTTCCAGAGAATCTGCTATTCTCTGACATCTGAGGATGTGGTAGCCTATGGTTAAGGCCTTGGACTACTGAGAGGAAGGTCATGAGTTTGAATCCCAGGTCCACCAAGGTGCCACTTCTGGGCCGCTTAGCAAGGCCCTTAAACCTCAGTGTAAAAATGTAAATGATACAGAAGCCGTGTTGGTTCGTGAATCACTGCTATTTATCAACTCCATCTGGATCGTAGTCTATATAAATGTGACCTCTGAGCTAGATGACATTCAGAATCATTTACAGATGAAGCCTACGATCTAAACCTTGACATACATTTCTTTCTTTTTCATTTGCGTGTTTTACCTAAATTTCGAGTAAAGAGCATAAGATTTGAGAGATATTAAGTGTGCTTGCTGGACTCCAATATTCAGGATGCAATGCAATTGAAAGTGAGGAGGTAGTTAACCTAGAGCAGTAGACGTTTCAGTGGTTAATGTTGTCTGCGATTGACCAGAAGGTTGCGAGTTCAGGTCCCATGGGTGTCGGACCCACAACAGAGCTGTACTGAGCTTACGCTTTGAATAAAAGCTTCTGCCAAAACAATCAATGTAAATATGAAACTCATTGCTTCTGTTATTGATTCTTTCTGCTTTTATCACACCGCCTCAGACCTTTCCTGTGTCGAGGATGGACAGATGGATCTGTTCGCGGCTTTACAGTACAATAACACAGTGTGATAAAGGCTTCGAGAGCTACGAGCTCCACACCGTCACCTCGGCTCTGCATTCTTTCTGGCTCCACAGCCTCTGTGACGTGTATCTGGTGAGTTCACTGCAGGGAACGAAACTCTGATACATTACTTAAGAGGTCTGTTTCAGTTAATTAATATTATTGTCGGAATTTATTACACTTCATTTGTTTCATTTCTAAAGTTATGATGCTGTTAGTGTGTTTGTACGAAGGTTTTATTAATTGCAGTCAACATCAGAGTTATTGGCACTTTATAAAATGCCCATAAAGGAATAACTCATTCACTAAGTGGCAATGATTTTAAACTAAAAAATATTTGACGTATGTTTGAGGTCATCATCTTGTTCGTCTTTCTATGGCATAGGTCATAATTTCTTGGAAGTGGCAACCAGGTTTTGGCCTAAAATATCCCAGCTCTTACATGAGAGACTCTTAAAGGTGCGGTGCACGATGTTTGAAAGCCAATGTTGACATTTGAAATCACCAAAACAAACACGCCCCTAACCCAAATGGGTGTCACCCTTGTTTTGATAGCTCCGCCCCACACATACATACGCAACCCAGGCAACTATTATGGCAGAACCTGCTGGGGCAGCTGGCCGAGGGCATATTTTTATCAATAAATGAACACAATGAGTAATACTATGGTAATATAAATGTGTATTTGTAGTACTGTGTGTTGTACCGTGAAAGGTTTAGCTCCGTTTCACAGGGAAGACGACGTTCAACACCTAGAACCCGAGGCGGAGGTAACGGCAGGTATCCGCCATGTCAGTGTTTTAATCGCTTTCTGCTAATGTCAGACATGCGCATAGAACACTCTCTCTGCCGCATATTGACAAGACACGCCCCTTTCTGCTCATTGGCTACGCGTTTGTTTTGTTAGTCGGCCCGACTCAGTTTTCTGAAGCATTTCTCAAACGTGGGGTGCAATTAAGAGGTCCATGTGTAATTGCAGTGGACTTCAGTCCACTGTGTTCTGTACATATGCTGAACAACTGCAGTCAACAATACATTTTTTTTTTTTTTAAAGAAATTATTTTTTCAAAAAATAGAATTGTTAGACCATTAAACCTGAGCAAGTTTCCTATTCACTGTTTTGCATATACATTTTCCTTTCTTGATTTTTCTGTCTTTCTTTCCCCAGGAATGCATTAAGCCTGTATTGAAGCAGGACATGATTGAAAATGAAGCGCGAAATGAAGAGAAGCAGATTGCCACTGCTGTGCTCTATCACTGCGTGTCCATTTCTCTCCGCCTTCTTTCCCCTTTCATGCCTTTTCTCACTGAGGAGCTCTGGCAAAGATTGCAGCCCTATAGCCCAAACCCTACTACAGCTCCATGCAGTGTGTGTATGCAGCCGTATCCAACAGCCTCTCAGCTGGTGAGCCAGTGACAGCCACGGGATACACGGATTACAATTTACAAAGTGTATTTCATTAAACATAACCGAATAATACAATTTAAGTCATGCTGTTATTGGAAAATAAAAACAACCTCTAGGTGGTACGAGTCCTTAGCTTTGCAAAGGCTTGCATCACAACATCCAGCTGTTTATTGTTTCACCATACCAGCAAGTCTCACCATGTTTTATTCCTTACTTAACACAAACTCAACTCTTTCCTGATTGATCTTTCACATGCTTTCTGCAGGCGCACTGGCACTTTCCTGAAGAGGAAACAGATTTTCCGTTGGTACAGGAAGTGGTCAGGGTAGCCAGGTCACTCAGGGCCCAGTGTCACATGACAAAGGAAAAGCCTGACAGTAAGTTCAATGACTGTGTGTGTTTTTCCCTTTTCTCTGTTTGCACAATATCCATAATGTCAGCATTTTGATTGTGTTGGACAACATTACAGCTGTAATAAATCACTGATATAAATAGAGTTAAAGCAGTGAGACAAACCATTGATATAAATGAAGGTAAAGCATTTTATGACACGTACTGTGCATTGTTGTGTATGTGACAAATATAATTTCAGTTTGGTGTAAATAAATGTATATACACATGGTGGCAAATCGCTGGTATAAATGAAGGGAATCCATTAGCTATAAACAGACGGAAACGGTGAACCATTGGAATGAAACGCTGGTAAACTACCGGCATGAATAGTGGGCATGATTGTGAATTGGTGAACACATTGAACACTTTTTTTTTTTAAATCCATGGTCAGGTTTTGTAAGAACTAATGCGCTCATGATAAAGTGCTATTAAAAAAAAAAAAAAAAAGTAATCTGTTTTGTTTTGCTTTCTCTAGTGTGGGCAGTGTGCACAGCAGACCAAGCACAAACACTCCACAGCTTCAGTCATGCTATCTGCATCCTGGGCCGGATCTCTAATCTTTATCTGCACTGTCCTTCAGAGGGTACCAGCTCCCTACCGTTCTCCACTGTACCACCTACACATCAAGGGAGTACCGTTGGTGTGACTGACCATTCAGTCCAATTACACCTGGATATACAGGTGATGACCGAGATAAGAGAAATGCATCCTTACTGCAGCTTATAAGACAGTGGATATGGTGTCAAACCGTATATATACACTGCATATAGTACGCCGAGACGCTGTACATGACTTTTACTGTCGTTTTACTGTGTTTTTAAACCTTTAAAGCAGATCCAAAGTTCTTCTTTCTTCTTTGCTGATATATTCTCTCTACTTCTTTCTTAGGGTTGCAGTAATAGCAACAAAAAGATGATCCTACTTTCTCAACGTAGAGAAAAGATTCTCTTTAAACTTGAGCAGATTCTCTCACGGACAAAAGTACCAAACTACACAGAGAAGGTTCCTGACCGCATTCAGCACGAGACGCGGAATAAGGTGAACATTTTACCGTGTTGTATAATTTTTAAACTTTGTCTAGAGATCCAAAAATTTACAAATTTATGCAGAAAAGCTTTTAATGCAGTTTACTTGTGCTGAAATGTAATTTTGTTCTTTACTCTTCTTTTATTATTAAATCTACAGATTGCAGCATTGGAGCAGGAGTTAAAAAGCATCGAGAAACAACTTTTAACTTCGGAGCTGGTCACAAAACCCAAATGATGCATAATAATTGAATTATATACAGTGTTTAAGCTGGAATTTACGACAACCGTTGACCGGAACAACGTGAAAAACAAAGAAAGATGTATACAAAGTGTTTGTATACATCATAAATGTATAAATTATTAGTAACGTATAAATTATTCATCATATACACATCAAATATCTAGCATCTTTGTTTACATTGTAATTGTAATTGATTGTTTCCGGTTTCCAGATTCATTTAATCTCTGTCTCCATTTTTTTTAGTTAAATAAACAACTTGTTTAGAATTGTTACAGAATTGTTGTTAATAAATTCTAGTATAATTATAAATATAAATTGTAGTATAATATGAAGTGATAGCATTAATCGTCACGTGCACAACAATAATTATGAAAAAATGAAATTTGTATCCTGATTCCAAAGTGAATATGACATAGATTTGGGCTTCATTGTGCTGATGAATGTTGTGATATTGAAAGTCGACGATTTTAATAAAAGATAAGTTATTTTATTTTATTTCTATTGCTGCGCGTGCAGTTGTTAAGGCAACATTGTTGCTAGGGGAAAACTGAATGAGCTGCGTTGTGGGCGTGGCTTGTGTAGTGAGTCAACCCGGAAGTTGATAAAAGATAAGTTAAGAAGTTTTGCATTAAAAGCCGTGTCGGAATTTTGGAAATTGCTGCGCGTGCAGTTGTTAAGGCAACATACACTGTTGCCAGGGGAAACTGAAGGAGGAGGAGCCGCGTTGTGGGCGTGGCTTGTGTGTGAGTCAACCCGGAAGTGGCCGGTATATAGCGGTATCGAATAAAAATGAAGCGTCGGTGACTCTTTCTCTTTAAACAACAAACATTACGTGCTTTCATGGAAAGGTGGAAGTAACGTGCGGGGATTTTCATCCAGCTGAACAGCCCAGGATGCAAGAGGAGGATTTAACCGGGAGACTGGCAATGATGATGATGATGAAGAAGAAGATGATCAACACCAGCACACTGGCGTTATTCTGGATATTGACAATGCGTGGTGAAGAAGAGGAACGATGAAGAGTCAGCTGTGACATTTATCTGATTCATCTGGATACTACAGAGGGAGAGGGAGAGAGAGAGAGAGAGAGAGAGAGAGAGAGAGACCGTGAGAGAGAGAGAGAGACAGACCGTGAGAGAGAGAGACAGACCGTGAGAGAGAGACAGACCGTGAGAGAGAGAGAGAGAGAGAGAGACAGACCGTGAGAGAGAGACAGACCGTGAGAGAGAGAGACAGTGAGAGAGACAGACCGTGAGAGAGAGAGACAGTGAGAGACAGACAGTGAGAGAGAGAGAGAGACAGTGAGAGACAGACAGTGAGAGAGAGACAGTGAGAGAGAGACAGAGAGAGAGACAGAAAGTGAGAGAGAGACAGACAGTGAGAGACAGACAGTGAGAGAGAGACAGACAGTGAGAGAGAGACAGTGAGAGACAGACAGTGAGAGACAGACAGTGAGAGAGACAGAGACACACACAGTGAGACAGAAGCTTTTTCTTCCCTGTTTCACTGCAGCCCTGAAATGAATAAAGGTGAGACATGATGTTACAGCTATAAAACAATCATTGCGCTTCATTAATCTAAATATGCAACTTATTTTTCATATAAATATTCATTAAACTCTCATAAACAGCACTTTTAGCTGGACTGACTCTGCAGCTTCAGTCCATATACACAAGGAATATGTTTATTTATATATACAAAATAGTAATATATAGAATATGTATATAGAAATATGTTGGGGTTTTTTTTGCATCTGATATAAGACAGAAAAAAGAGGTCATTGAAGATCAACAAACCCCTTAAATGACTCTTCCTGCTCTAATGAATGACTCCAATGATTGCTGTGTAAACATGCTGTAAAAATGAGCCCATGTGCAAGGATTTGCATGAGATGAGCGCATTTAGGTGGAACGTAGACATTACAACATGTGGATTGTCCGTCCGTCCTGATGTGTCCTGTCTGAGGTGTTTGGTATTTGATTTTACACGTGTGAGCTTTGACCTTAGTGGTGTTGAGTAGCCTACCAGACTCATCCACGTTTACAGGAGAGGAAAGTGAAGGGGGGTGTGGGGTGTGTGGCTGGTAAGAAAAAAGAGAAGGGATTAGAAAGGGACAACTTCCCTCCCCTTTCTTTTCTCCTCCCCTTCTGTGTCTTGTTCTCTGTCTCTCTCTGTCTCTCTCTCTCTGTCTCTCTCTCTCTCTCTCTCTCTTTCTGTCATCTGTTCCCTTTTTGAAAGCAGTAAGAGAGCGAACAGAGACTTGGAGCAGAGTTTCACATACAGGTACTTTCCTTACTTTTATCGATAGATGCTTTTTACATTCTTCCATTCTTCATACCAGCAGCCTTTCAGTGAATCAGTCAGGTTTTTTTTTTCATAACAGAACAACTTCTGGTCACTCTGCTGCTCTTGCTTTTGCTTTACCAGGCAACATTTTCCTAAGAACTTTGCCTGTTTTGATTATTATCTGACTTTTACACTCCTTCCATTCTGTAAAGACTGTGTCAGGTCTACATGTGGTTTTAATTCTGAAAGTAGACCCAGGCTGTGTTCGGTTGTTGGCACGAGGCGAGTGTGGGTATGCACTTCATTTTCTGTCTGCTCGGTGGAAAAAACGTTAAAAAAAAAAAAAAAATTGTGTTCTCTTAATGCTTTCACACGACTACACTGCATCCTCTTTGAGTAATAACTACTCGCGCTTTAAACCGTGATGATTAAACGATGAATCTCACTAATTAATGAAGAGTTAGTTTGACAGTGTTTAGCGCATGGAGGATACAGAAAAGCCTCCACAGACCTCTCGTCTAACAGGATCAAGTAGAGATTAGTTGCTCAGGTGCATCTCAGAGATTATTGGTGTTATTATTGTAACAGGTAATTAGTTCTCATGCCTTTTGGGTTCACATTCGATACCTAGAATTTCATGACATACACTTTCCAGTTTCTGCGCAGGCTTTGTGTTTGTTCAGCATTACCACAATAGTGGACTTTGCATTGCTGTCACAGAAGGTTAGAGGAACGCATACTGTCATCAGCCGCAATGATAGTTTACACCATTTTGGATGATTTTTGGACGAATTTTGGGGTTCACGTACTCCAACTTATTAGGTTTTTTTGTTCAAAATAACACAAGGACAAAATACACGGATAAATATGGTACGAGGTCAAATGAACATCAGTAGCAGTATCTCCAGCTGATACGTTATTGTTTCCATAGTAACAGCTCATTCACGTGATAAGCTTATATCGTTGTTGGTACGTTTCCCATATGGATTAAAAACCGTGTGTAATCGTTTATATGGCGAAACGTTCTACGAGAGACGTTTATTTAGCGTGCTATTTATAGTGTCAGTAAAGCTATAAAGCTGCAAGTTTTCTATCTTTTCTGGCTCTTGTTTTTAGGTAATATCAGATGGAGAAAAAAAACGTGGCGTGGGACAAATTGTTTACAGCTGCTGTAGTATGAGTGATTACAGGAACCTTTGTGGATGTTCAACATTAACTCCAAACGACAGCAAATTTCTATGGTGTAAGAGGAATAAAACACTTATTCAAGGAGGCAGTAACTCAGTTTAGTGCTCTACCTCCACGTCCTGATCCATTTCTTATAACACTTTCTGTGTGAACTTCCTCTGTCCTGTTTCCACATTGCCAGTTTCCTGGTAGGAGATATCAGCTGCAAATCTAATTCTATTGTTTGTAAGTGAGATTTTTGGTTCAGGAAGTTCTCTCAGGTGTAAAAAGCTGTTGGGAGTTAAACCCAGGCTGCACAGCTGAATGAGCGACTAGCCAACCCTCCTGCATGTACTGTATTGACTTTACTGTGTAGACTCGTGGCTGACACGGGGGATGAATGGACTTTGTAATTTTGAAATACTTCACAGGCTGAGTGTCCTCTGGCTCTTGAGTGAGCGAGCAGTGAAGTGCAAACCAGTTCATAATGTTCTCTTTATAAAGGCTTTTGTACAAAAAAATATTTTTTTTTTGTCTATTCTTTAGGCTTTTATCTGCCTTTTTAAATGTGATCATTTTTATCACAACTACTCCATCCCTGTGTGTGTTCATTAGACTAGATGAGTAGCAGGAGATCTGTTAAATATGATCCATAATTAAGATACGATCTTCACGTTATCCGCAACAGGTTTTGTCTCAGATGAGGTTTCCACAAAGAGACGCAACGTTTTCGCAGTAACTCCAGTGAGGCTTTTCTGAGCGGCATTGGCCGTACGCTCCCCTTTCAGTAGGATAGAGAAGAGCTGAAGTGCAGTACACTTTCTTCACTGTAAATAGTCTGTATGTATATATATATATATATATCTCCATCCAGAATTCCATCCAATCACGTGATCCTTAACCAATCAGATCCTAAACCATGCCAGCTTTGAGCAATCTCTTTCCTTCAGGTCATCTGCTCCATCATACAGAGAGTCAGGAGCGGAATTCTCAATTCAGCTAAAATATTTTGTACGCTTCGTGTTTTTCGTTCCATATCCTGCTATGATAGTCATGTTCCAGCTCTATCTCGATGACCGGCGTGGGTGTGTTTAAACCTACCCTCCCGTCTTTTTATCTTTTTCCATACCAAAGGAGTGATATCATTACCAGTGATTTCTCGGTCTGCAGATGTAAGAACAAACAAAGAACAATCGTTTGTCTGGTCAAGTTTTCAGGTTCGGAGATGTTTATTTATCTAATGTTTATGGAAGGAGTTTCCAGTGTCAGGGCTCTGAGGTAAAGATGTAAGATTTCCACCATGGGAATGTTTTTCACCATGTTGCTCTAAGCTGGAACGGACATGTTTCACAGAAATTCAAAGAATGTTAACGTAACTGTAAATGGATGAAAAGTATAACATAGCATTCTTAATTAAACAGAAATTGCTTGGAAATTGTCTGTAGTGTAAGAGGAATAAAGCACATGGTGTGGAGGTTAACTGTAACTACAGTTGGTTGGGATGTGTCTCATCACCCTGTTATTGATTTTCCTATAAGAGCAAACCTACAAGTGTTTTATTCCTTACATTAGCCACAGATCTTCACCGTTCTACACTATGGACACTCGGCACTTAATAGGGTGCACCATTTACGCATTACTTGTCGGGATTTATGTTTTTCTTCGCTCTGTTTCCAGACCTAACGCACATAACCTCAACTCATGACACTGTATAGCAGCTGGGGTGTGTCGCTTCCTTAGCGCCTGATCATTAAATCATCTACCCTGTATCTCCGGCACCTCAGAGTTCATGCGAATACTGCTGACGTTTGTCTTTTATGCAAAATTCATACTTCCTCTTTTAGCCTGAAAAACGTTGGTCTAAAGGAAATGTTGAGGGGGAACTAGGCGTGTACTGTACCTGCCCTACTTACCAGGAAGAAAATGGGCTAGGATTAAACTCCACTTAATAAGATATTTATATTTGAAGGTCTGTATACGTCGTCTACAGTGTGGATCAGTTGCTGTTTCAAAGGCTCCTTTTTTAAGTAAAGCATCAGCGTTGACTCTCAGTAATTATTAGATTATGTCACGAAGACATTTCTGTGATGCCTGAGATGATAATCTTCATAGTATTGCTGCGTTTAAAAAAGGGGGGTGATGCTTTTTGATTATTTAACAGTGACAAGGGGAAAAAAATTAACGAGAGTAAATACAAAATTCTGTCAGTCAATGTCCTGATAAGATACCCACAATGCCTCAGTAAAGTAATGGCAGTCTTTACAATAGATATATAGCTGTTAAAGTTATACTAGTTATACTCTGGTCTCTTAGAATCTTTTTCACTTGTGTTTGGATATGAAGGTTTTCTCTCTTTTTTTGTCTGTTGTTTTGTTTTGTCTTTCTGCTGAATAGAAAAAGCCAGTATGAGGGAGATTTAAGCTGATCATCCCAATCAGATAAATAATCAGATAATCAGATAAAACTAAGCTGCAAATAGCCAGAACAGCTTGGTACATTTACAAGCTTTAGAATACGACGAGCTTTGTGTTATAAAATCTTATTTTACGTTGCTATACTTTTGAATAAAACTGACACCACACGCTCTGAGCTTTTGTTTTTACATTCCATCTTCCTGTTTTTTTTTTTTTTGGTTGGTTTCTTTTTATTATTTAGTTTTGTTTTTCAGAGCAGCGGCAGGTAGATAGACTTTCAGATCTTCCCTGACCTTCACTATTCAATACTACGCCTAGGCTTTCTTTCTTTCTTCTTTTTGCATTAGAAAATCCGTCCTTTGTCACGTCTCGCTAGTTTGCCCAAGCCATCTTTTATACGTCTAGAAGAATGCATCAAGTGTTTCCTTGATACATGTATTCTCTAAGGGCACGTTGGTGAGAAAGCTTGTCTTAACCATTTACAAAAGATTTGGTGTCACCTACCATGGCCGGAAAACACGTTTTTTTAGTCACCTGTGAATGGACATGTGGTTTTTGGATGATTTTTTTTTTTTGTAATTGTTGACATTTTGTCTTGCTCCAGCTTTCTCCTCCCTTCGATCTATCCTTTGGTGCCACTGGGCCATGGTTCGTAAGAAAGGCTCCCTTATCTTATGCGGAGCGGTTCTGTTCGTCGCCTGGAATGCCTTGCTGCTTCTGTTTCTCTGGGGACGGCCACCCATCGGTCGGTTCGGAGACGGAGGCGGGGCCGAACCGGGTGCGGGAGAGGAATGGCAAGCTGGGAAAGGGAAGCGAGGCGGGGCCAACGGGCTGGCGGGTGTAGTGATCCAATTGGCAGAAGAGGTGGAATCGGAATTGGAGACTCAAAAGAAACTCCTGAAACAGATCCAGAGCCACAGATCGTTGTGGGAACAGAGTAAAGACTTAAGTAAGAAAGAGGCTGAGGATGCAACAGACAAAGAAATTAAAGAACCTCATCATCAGTTGAAAGAACCTCAGCAGTTGCCCCCCTTACCCACCTCAGCAGGAAATGAAATGATTGTCAAAAAGAAGCAGGTTTCTGTTGTCACAAAACCTCCTCCAGACACAAAGCAGGACAAGGAGTCAGACAATGACAAACCGTTGGACAAAAATAACCTGGACCTTACAGCTCCTAGTCCTCAAACTGTCATCCCAATCTTGGTCATTGCTTGTGACAGGGTTACTGTGAAAAGAAGTTTGGACAAGCTGATACAGTACCGGACTTCAGTGGAGCTTTATCCCATCATCGTGAGCCAGGACTGCGGTCATGGCGACACGGCCCGGGTCATCGGCTCCTATGGCAGTCAGGTGACCCACATCAGCCAACCAGATCTCTCCAACATTCCTGTGCGGCCCGATCACAGGAAGTTCCAGGGTTACTATAAGATCGCCAGACACTACCGATGGGCCCTGAACCAAGTGTTTAACACATTTGGTTACTCTACTGTGGTGATCGTAGAAGACGACTTGGAGGTAAGAACAAGCAAAGATTGATATGGGCTCTGAACGGGTTCTGCCACTGAATTCATTTCATCATTAGCAATGATGCATTGTGCAAATCGAGAGACCTGAACAGAAGATTATCCAGAATCGAAGTGCTTATTTTCTTTCAAATGTTTTTTTTAAAGTTTGTATGGATGAAGGATGAAAGAG
>NC_083462.1:7533861-7546361 GCF_030014155.1 Tachysurus vachellii | reverse complement strand
TGCCTGATGTGTTTATAAATTTAATACATTGATAAATAAAAGACTATTTTGATACGTCAGTATGCAAGACATTTCTTTTGTTCAAGTGACATGTATGAAAGAAGCAGCCAACTATTGATTACGGTACACTGAACTGAAGTGAATTGAATGTATTTGTCATGTTCCACTCCAGAGTGGTGGTTAATATGAAAGTAAACACTCAGGGCTTTAAGAAGTGTTTCTGTTTCTCTCTAGCCTACTAGGGGCAAAATATTCATAGAAAACATATAACAAACCCATTTCTGCGTTCTGAGATGCTTCAAGTGCTTGTACATAAGCTTCTAAAAATTTGTAGCTGTTAACCTTACAAAGAATTTTAGTGGTTGAAGGTAATCAACAGTCCGGTTCCATTCTACCGGTGGCAAAGGGTTGAAGCTGGTTCAGTGTAATGATGTGTGAACAT
This sequence comes from Tachysurus vachellii, assembly GCF_030014155.1. Classification (NCBI taxonomy): domain Eukaryota; kingdom Metazoa; phylum Chordata; class Actinopteri; order Siluriformes; family Bagridae; genus Tachysurus; species Tachysurus vachellii. The sequence goes on along the minus strand of NC_083462.1, from coordinate 7,545,919 downwards.
GATGTGTGCAGTAGGTTAGATTTCAGGAGAGGAAAGTTTTCTGGGATTTCAGACTTCAATTTAGACTTCAGTTCAATCCTAACGACTGGAAAACATCCAATAAAACTTTCATTCACTGATCAGATATAGTTGTTGTTCACCTCACAGCCTAGAGTTCCTAGGGGTCCCTGCCAATGTCTATACGGGGTTTCCTCCTAAAAACATTTTTGTACACTTATCTAGTGTCCTATCCAGGGTCTATCCCTGTCTCATGACCATGACCAGTGTTTCTTGGATAAAGCAGTTAATGAGACTAAACGAATCACCCAGAGTAGTTTGTCTACCCTATCAAACTGTCCTCCCAAAGCATAGATTTTTCTCTGTTGTATGGTGACCTTATCAGAAAATGTTTCCAGAGAACTGAAATATATGACAAAGCAGAAACCCCCTGGGAGGATTTCACTATAGTTTAGAGGAGATTAGAACACTAGCGTTATAAAAACAATCAGATAAACAATTATTTAACTGTTTTAATACATTGTGCTTTGCATCCAGCTTTTTTTCTTTTTTTCTTTGTCAGTGCAGAGCAGGTTTTTTTTAACTTTTTAGTTTGGTCTTTTGGCTCATTTTACCAGCTCACATTGGATTTATAACCGCTGTGGGCTGACGAACCGAATGAGCAAAAAAAGATCATGTTTTGAGCTAATTATTCCATTAAAACTTTGACTGGGTGACGAGTTTTCTACTCGCTCTGTATTTCTGATGAATTTTACAACAGTTTCACAACTAAATCTTTCCCCCTCTACACATTTCCTCAGCCAACTTTTTTCTGGTTCCTTTAATAACCTGTGGTTCAGATTAAACCAAACCAAACAGCAACCGAATCCAAAAAATATATCCTTTAAGTTCTGATTTGGTCTAGTAGGTGTAAAGGGCCTAACGAATACTGACACCAGAACGGAATATTCGCACCCACAATAATAAACATGCGCTCCTCTGCTGTAGGTTTGGATGCACCTCTGCACCTCAGGAATTTAAATTCACAACAGCTGCATCTGGTTCAACAGGGATGTACTATATATGTATTAAAAGAAAAAAGCAGCACAGAAAACTATTCTGCATGAAAAGTAACAATATCGTACAATTAATGCATCTTCTAGGTTTGTAATCTCAGCAACTTGCACTTAATAGCTAGATTCAAATGGTGGACTTTGAAACACGCTTTAAAAAGGCAAACACTCTCAACACACACACAAAATCACCCACTTCCATTTGTTCCTCCCGTAATTTCCATTTTCTCTTCTCTCTCTCGTCCTGTTGACTTCCTGTTGTAAAGTTCTGTACTGCTGAAACTCTTGTGATCGTTTCCTCTTACGTAATTCATGGGTATCATAAAAAAAGAAGGCAGGCTAGAATAAGACTGAGTAGATAAACTTCCTTTAGTAACTAATATCAATGAAGAAGAAACACTCAAGTGTGTAAGAAGTTAATGAATCTAAATGGGGTTTCAGAAGTGTGTCAGGTTCATTCACACATGTTTCTATCTAGCAAAGATTCTCCTATTTCCGTTATCCTGAGATAATATGTCAAGCAAAGCATAAGCATATGGAGAAATGTGTGTGAAACATTGTTATTTAACTGACTATTATAAACACTACATTTATTATCAATTTTATTTAAAGATAGCTAGCAAATGCTGTTGAAGTTTCTTTCTTTTGTTTCATTCTGTAGCTTTCTAGGTCTATAGATTGTTACTTCATACTTTTTTTTTTTTTGTTAATCTAACCAATTCTAATCAATAGAATTACTCCTTATCAAAAGTATTTAGATAGCTAACAATTTCTGTTAGCCAAATGCTCTTGAGGTTTCATTCATTAGCTTGCTAGGTTTATTCACGAACTATCTATCGTGTTAATTAATACATGGTTCTAGCTACAGAGATAGCTATCTAACAAATATTCCCGTTATTCAAATTATCCTGAGAGTTTCCATTTCAAACATGTTGAGCACAATCTGCAAGAACATCATACAGAAGGCTGAGAAGATAAGCAGTGTGTCAGCTAGTTTAGCTAGCTAACGGGAAAATGTGTGTGAATAATTATGTTACCTAACCAACTCTTATGAATGCTACACTCCTTATCAACGGTATTTAAAAATAGCTAGCAAATGCTGTTAGGCAAATTTTCTTGAAGTTTTATTAGTAGCTTGCTAGGTTCATTTGCTAACTATCTAGCCCATGTTAATTCATACACGCATAAAGCTAAACATGTAGATGATATATTAAATGATAAATCTAAAATAAGGAGTATATATAGGTTTACGCTTATTGTTTCCTGACCAGTCAGACACACTTGAGTTTAACACAACAGAGCTTTCATAAGGTACAAACATCATAAAATCCACCTAGCTAATCTAGATGACTCAGCTAGCTAATGGAGAAAGGCTTTTGTTATGAATTGTGTTAACCAACAGGCTGTTATAAATACTCCCATTATCATCAAAATTAGCAAATGCTGTTAGCCAAATGCTGTTGGGGTTTTAGTCAGTAGCTTGCTAACTATCTAGCTGTAAACTTTAGCAACATTTGCTAGCAAACAGTGAAGTGCAGAGCTTTCATAACCTAAAACGTCAGCTTATCTGGCTAGTCGAAGCCGTGAAGCTTCGGGTTCTCAGTGGGGTTTGGGGTGTGTAATTGAGTGCAGATCATTAACAGCCTGTTTCCTTTGAAGCATTTAGAGCTGAAGATAAAGCTGATAAATTGGGTCAGGGATGTTCATCTGTCTCCACTGTTTCAACATAGCTAAACATTAGCGCTAGGTTTTAATGTATTATTCATTCTTTACTCTGTAATGGTGAACAAAAATGAAATGTGTTCACAGAGTTTTTATACATAAGGATACCGTAGATACTTTAAAAGTACTGCTTTAATGAATCTTATTGAATTAAGAAGAAACATGAGAAACATAAGGAACATAAAAAAAGCTTTAAAATGAACATTACCTCAGGTTTGGGATGTATCTCTCCTTTTAAGAGATTAAAAGATTTATTGGGGGGGCACGGTGGCTTAGTGGTTAGCACGTTCGCCTCACACCTCCAGGGTTGGGGGTTCGATTCCCGCCTCCGCCTTGTGTGTGTGGAGTTTGCATGTCCTCCCCATGCCTCGGGGGTTTCCTCCGGGTACTCCGGTTTCCTCCCCCGGTCCAAAGACATGCATGGTAGATTGATTGGCATCTCTGGAAAATTGTCCGTAGTGTGTGATTGCGTGAGTGAATGAGTGTGTGTGTGTGTGCCCTGCGATGGGTTGGCACTCCGTCCAGGGTGTATCCTGCCTTGATGCCCGATGACGCCTGAGAAAGGCACAGGCTCCCCTTGACCCGAGGTAGTTCGGATAAGCGGTAGAAAATGTGTGTGAGAGAGAGAGAGAGAGAGAGAGAGAGAGAGAGAGCTGCTCTATTTCCTAATAGGTAAACTACAGTAAAAAAAAAAAAAATCACCTGTCCTTCATTGAGACTGACAGATCCTGAGGTAAAACCTGCCTCAGATGCCACAATTTGCATCTAAAAGGGAAAGTTCTAGCTCAGTGTTTTAAGTTGTTGGACTACTGATTGGAAAGCCACCAAACTGCCATGTTGATTAATTTCGATTCAAAGGTAAATCACATGGATTATAATAACATGCTCATAATCTTAACACGTTTATCGCTGTTATAGCAACAGCTAATAATCACTCTCCAAAATCGTATTAATCCAAATAATTAAAACTGTTATGTATAAACGTGTGGATATGTTGATATGGGAACGTTTTCTGTGATTATGTTTGTTTTGGATGGAGTTTCCCGTGTCAGTGCTTTGTAACTGAACATTTTCTGCCACAGTAAAAGACTTCAAGATGGTTTGTACTTTCAGATATCTCTGTAATCTTGCACAGAAAAGGTGAAACTGATGAGGAAACAGCTATTTATAGCTACTTTAACAGTGATACGTACCTTGTTTGCAAACAAACAAATGATGTGTATTTTTTTTTTATTTAAAAAAAACTTATCTTTGGCAAATTTCTGTGGTGTAAAAGGAAATAAACACTTCAGTACCTGGTCTTGAAGAATAATGGACTACAAAGCGGTAACAGTGATCATTTTCTGCATTTAACACAACAACATGAAATGTTTTATTCCTCATTTAAGACACCAAAGACTAGGGTTGGGAACCGAGAACCGGTTCTGTTTTTTAACAGGAACCGGAACCGCGCGGAATTTTTTAGTTTCGGTTCCAAACGCGGTTCCGATGCGATGACGGGCAAAGTGCTGTGAGCGGTCACTTTAAATAGCCACGTCTTAACTCATGAATATTCATTGTTTTACAGTCACGCAACCAAATTAACGCAGTTTACCACAGAAATCAGTCACTCGTGCTGCTGTGCTGAGGTACGCTTTGTGTTAAACATGTCTAAAAAAAAGTCTAAAGTGTGGATTAATGTCCAAAGCTACGACAAGGAAGCAAATCTACCCCATCATAAAAAAAAACAAAAAAAAAACAAAACACATTTTCCAAAAATAAATGTTGTAGTACATCTATCAGGACATCAGTGATGTGTGTTCTGAATTTGGTGACAGTACAGTGTATTACAGTAAAGCTATTGATTTTTTTATATTATGAAAAATCATAAAAAATAAACAAAAACACATTTATCCCAAATAAGTGTTGTAGTTCAACACTCAGGACATCAGTGATGTGTGATCTGAGTTTGGTGACAGTACAGTGTATTACAGTAAAGCTATTGATTGTTTTTTGTTTTCGCTTTTCGGGTTTTGCACTTTGCTGACGGTCCCTTGGAATCTGTCTCTTAGGTGTTCACACATAGAGACTTATGTATTTTGTCCAACACAGAGGAAAGCTGATATTGAGGAAACTTGGGTTGTAGCTGCCTCTCTACATTACTATAAAAAAGAGCCGTTATTTGTGTAATAAGAGTGTTTAGGTCAGGAGCTATTGACTCGGGAAATTCGAATCTGTGAATATGGAGCATATTACTCCATAAATCCCTCTGAGAGGGTTTTCTCCACAGCTGGAGATACAATAAGCCAGGAAAGGTCTCGTCTTCTCCCAGAGAAAGCAGACATGTTCATTTTTCTTCAGAAAAATTGCTAACTGTTTTGCTAAGTTGTAATTCTGAATGTTAAATTTGATGTTGGATTTATTTAAATTGATATGAATTGAAATGCTCTGTTTAAAATATTTAAAGAGTTTTGTGCATTATTTTTCACATTTCTTTTATTATGGAATCGGAATCAGAACCGGGAATCGTAAGGCAGAACTGGAACCGGAATTGGAACCGGAAAATTCCTTTTGATACCCAACCCTACCAAAGACAGACAGAACCAGAAGAAACCTCACTGACACGACAGCTGTTTGTGTTTTGTGTTTAATTATGAAATTCAGTCTTTAATTCTGAATACTGGTAAAGCACTATGAGAAGTACCAAAAATGTCCTAAAGGTGCATTATGTAGGAAAAACATTAGGAGTGCTCGTTCTGTCTCTCTTTTTCTTTTAAACTGCTGAAAAGAAAATTCGTACATGTTAATACTCATTATTATTCGTACAGGTTAATACTTATCGTACAGGTTAATAGGTTTGCGACTACAACCGGTTCTGAAATATAAAAAGGAAAACTCAAACCTAATGCACCTTTACTGTACAGTGTCTCAGTACTAATAATAATTCAATACAATATTGCATACAATTAGTTTAAAGACAAAAGTAGCTGTAAATAAACAAACAAACAATGTGTTATTTTTCCCAAAAAGCACTAAACACAAAAGGACAGATTAGCGTATCAGACACATTATCACTTTTTTTTACAACTCCGTGTCCATCATGCCTTTATTATTGAACTACTATCACAGCTTACTATTCGACTGGTTTACACTGATGCTTCGTCTATCAGAAAACAACGGAGTTCGATCAAACACATGAACAAAAACCAACCAACCACTGCACTCGAATTAAAAAAAAAACAAACAAACAGCCAGTAACACTTTTTTGAAAAGGTTAACAAGCACACTACAAAATCCTGGCTCTATAATTTAAAATAAACAAAGTTTTTTTTTTATTTAAATATACATAAGCATCAGAGGCAGGAACAACCCGTGTGCTGAATGTATGAGTGTTGGATTACTTTTTTTTCCTGCTTTTACATTCTCACGCCATTTCAGTCTGTGTGAAATGCAGGCTACTGAGCGCTGCTCCTCCCAGACGTCCTCGAAAAGAACGACTCGCCGTCTCTCCTCGGTGTCCGCTTTACCGCGTCTGCTCGACTGTGACAGAGAAAAAAAAGTATGTTTGTATGTTAGTTCAAGTTTTACCATCAATAAACACAGAAATCTACATCTAAAGGCACCAGCAGGAATCTGCCTTATTCCTTTAGAAAATGGTTTACCAAAAGGGCAGAAAAACATCACATCCTCATGACTGATTTTAATTATTCGCTCTGTGATCACTTGCTAAAGCTTTCTGTTCATGTATTGAACAGAAAACTCAGGGCTGTAGATGCTGAGCATGCTGTACTGAATTGTTTTGGTATGGTGGGTCTCTGTGACGAAACACAAAAAGGTCAGAGGTGATAACACTCGCTGCTCTTTTATCTCTCCAGGCCGGCTGCTTTCTTATCTCCTCCTCGTTCTCTTTCTCTTTACTTAAGCTTCATAAGCTGGTGAGAAAACAATCTGGAGATCTCCAAGTGCATTAATAAACGCGGAGAATCCGAAGCTCTAACCCAGTCTGCTGTATATTCCCACATCTTTTAGTCCCTTGGGATTTCACAGGACTCACATCTTGTTTCAAAACTTCACCTCTGTCACACTCACAGCTGTTCAGAAAGGAGCAGGTAGTGAAGCACTTACTGTAAGACGAGATGTCGATCTCCTCTGGAAGCTCAGTGATGTTCACCTCGAACCTGTCCTGAACGTCATTCAGCGTCCGGGCATCGCTTTCGTCAGACACAAACGTGATGGCTAGACCTTTTGTGCCAAACCTGCCCGCTCTTGCCACCTAAGAAAATATCAGAGAGCAAGGACGTTATAATCATTCTAAAGACTGTATGTATAGTGTAACATTGTAATAACAGTTTGTGTTAAAGTTGTACCGAATATGTCACGTTACTAAATATAACGATCCTATCACTAATTACTAAGCCAGCGCTGACCAACCCTGTGCAGGTACGTGTCCGAATCCTCAGGCATGTCGTAGTTAAAGGCGATGTTGACTCTTTCGATGTCCATTCCTCTGCCGAACAGGTTAGTAGCCACGAGGATGCGTCTCTGAAAGTCTTTAAACTGCTGATATCGAGCGAGCCTGCGGTTAATGGACAGAAACCGTTAGATTGCTGCGAGGGAAATGACAGTGATGAAGCACAGACGGTGTGTTAGTGTGTGTTTGTGAGGCGGCGTCGCACCTCTCCTCCTGAGGCATTGCTCTGTGGATGGCGATGGCTGGGAAGTTCTGCTCCACCAGCAGCTGAGCGAGAGCGATGCAGCGCTGCACTGACTTCACAAAGATCACCACCTGCAACAGACACAACACACAAGTAAGCTTTATTTGTAATAACGTATAATAATAAGTACAAGAACCACTTCATTTATACTGAGGCTTTATTACACCCAAGGAGAGACCTGATTAGAAATGATCAAATTAAATAAATAAAAAAACTAGAGCAAATAATTAAATTAATAAAATAATAACAGAAACAGAATTCCTGCGATTGCCCAGTCTGAATCACAACCAAGCTTATTAACTAATACTTTATAGGGTTAAAGTTGCACTGTGTATTGTTTAAAAGTATTCACACCCTGAAATAATCGTATGACGTCATATAACTTCAGACGGAAAAGAAAGCTGCTGTGCGTTCATAAGAAACGTAATCATCTTATAGGATGAAGAAAGCTGTTGAAGGAGCCGTCTGTAATCTTTAAAAGTCATTCTGTGATAATCACATACAATCAGAGAAAACACTAAAAAATGATTACAAAATGCCACAGAAAGTGACTTTTATATTGTGTTTATTTTAAGCATTGTAGTTACATTTTTTCTGGGCCAGAAAATTTGCTCCGCCCCCAACCAATATACAGCCAGATTTACAGAACACAAATTAGGCTTTTATTTATTTACGAACTCAAATTGTTAACATTTAACTTGTATTTCTTTAAAATATAGATAGAAATATAGCTGTATAAACAGAAATATTTATCAGTATAGTTTCCTGCATGAAGAATTGCGATGATTAACATTATTTGTTAGTTTTATTGTCGTTACTTATACAACACTATCTTATAAAACTGTAATTATTAAAAACATTTGTGTCGTTAAAATCCTGTACTTGAATTTACACGGATATCGACCGCGTTTGTACGGATGTGAGGTTTCAGCGGAGTGGGTGAGGATAGAGTACAGACTTCTCTATAATCTAGAATAATTTGTGGACCAAGATGTGCAAGGGGAAAAAAAGCTCAGGATTAGGAAATATTGATTTAAAAGTCCGGCTCTTGAGCGTACGCCGAGATACCTGATTGAACTCCAGCACGTCCAGCAGATCAAACAGTTTCCTGTTCTTCTCGTTGTCCTTCAGCTTGACGTAGTACTGCTGCAGGCCATGCAGGGTCAGCTTGGTCTCGTCATCCACAAATATTTCCATGGGCTTTAGTGAACGAGGAGGCGTTGAGGTGCAGGATTGGAGGGAGGAGGGGGGGGGAGCAGGTAGAGGGTGTAAGGACACAGACAGGAAGTGGAATTTTATAAGGTGGGGTTTATGAGGGGCAAGACAAGGATGTTGGTGAGAAATGGTGTGAGGTGAGTGACACAGGAAGAAGAGAAGCAGGAGGGGGGAAAAAAAAGGATGGGGGTTAGACACACCCTCCCCACCCCCTCCCTCACAATAATACATAAAAACTCCTATACATCTTCTAAATATATGATTAAATGCTATACACTTTACTCATACCAGGGCTACACTAGCGTAAGAACACTTTCTGATCTACACACAGTCCGGGTCACATGTACCATAGAAAATCCTGCAGTGTGAAAGAGACGCCAGAAACGAGATGCTGACATCATGTCTGAGAGAAGAGCTGAGCTGAGAGTTTGTTTTGAAAGATTGTGCTAGATCGCAGGTCTGTGAGAATAATCCAAACATTTGTGGAGATTTATTCTGGGGAAATATATATATACATATATATATATATATATATATATATATATATATATATATATATATATATATATATATATATATATAAAAATCAGTGATTTTGGTCAATATATCTGGGATCACACATTAAGAGCACAACTGTGTAGAAATCTTTTAGTGCAGCCCAGGCATTTACTGAATTAGAGCTAATACACACAGCCAGCAAAAAAAAAAAAAATTCTCTAAAGTATTTTAACATGCTACGTGCCTTACAACAGATACCAGGCCTGTTTACTGTCTCTTTCATCTATGGGCTTAATTTCAGCGATCTTATAAGATTATTACACGTCACACGGTACAGGATTGTACGATTAAAACGCTGGCGAATTCTGACGTCCCTGGGTCCGATTACACGATCCTGCCGTTAAAGAAAACTGTTTCGTTTACATTATCAATGAGCTTGGTTTGACGGTTAAAAATAAGGACCTTCATGTGTTTCATTTACGGTTCATCACCTCCTTTGTTTGTAGCCATCCTCTGAGAATTCTCTGCAATTTTGCTTCTGGCCTCTTTAATTTCAGGGCCTTAACAGGAAAATGTCACGCTGCCAAAACTCTGGTCGCAGAGTTTACATTGTAAGAGCACCGAGTGAAGATTTCCCCTCAGGGTCCGAGAATCATTCCTCACTCCTAAAGCTTTAGATCGTTCCTGGAACACTTGATCATCATTTCTTGTATTCTTACATTTTACTACTAATAATTAAACTCTACCAAACAGGAGGAGAAATTTTTTTTGTCTGGCAGTGTATATTTGCTGTATATTTGCAGTAAGACTACTAATGTTACTCGAATGTGTAACATTTAACGACGAGTAAACAGAATATTAGACCAAGCAGAGAACCGGACAGAGGACAGAGGAGACACTGGTCTCACAGCCGCTCTGCAGTCTACACTGTTCACTCCACTTACCTGGAGACAGCTTACAGATTAATCGGGGCTGTCACTGAGCCCTAAGCACTCCTTAAACGCTGACATGAGTGCAGCTGTTCTGTCTGTGGCCTCGTCTAAATATCGTATCTAGGTACGTTCAGTCAGCATTCGCTCGATCGGAGATCAAGTTAAAACTGGATGTCTGACTCATCTCTTCTGTCTGCAGCATAATATATACTATGTGTGCATGTGGTGTGTCGCTGGTATATACATATATGTGCGTGTGTGTGTGTATGTGTTAATTAATAAACAGAAAGCTCTGTAAGAAGCTCTGTTCAATGCACAGCTCAGTACAGAAAAGTTTCATTTACGACTTTTCCTCTAAATACAGTCGATCAGCCAAGACGCGTTTCCTATCTGACATTTGCGTTTTCAGCCTTGCGGGCTAATGTAGCTAACAAGTAATGGAAAACTGTCACACAGATGTGCTTTAGTGCACCGGCTCTGTCCCATACGGCACCATAAGCCCTACGGTCCCCCTCCAATTTCACACATGAGGTGCAAATCTGTAGTGCGTGTGCGATCTAGGCATTTCCTCGAGACATCATTACATTCCGGTCGTGTTCAGCGCGGTGCTTCAACGACGTGGTTTGTCACCCAGTGACTGTCACAGACTGGGGTGCGGGTCATTACTCGCTCAAGCGTGTGTGCTGATAAAATGGGGAATAAAGGTAACGGTTGTGAACGGGCTAACGAAAAGACGTTAAAAGTTAAGTTTTCCCTTCAGGGAAAAATAAAAAAAAAAGGTTTACATCAAGCTAACTGATCACACTCGGTTTAATGAATAGATGGGAGAAGTTTCTCTAACGCTGCTTGATAAATTACATTAATGATGAACGGCAGTTATTTGAATACATATTCTTTGCTGTGGTTTTGCTTTCATCTTGCCATCTTGTGACAACAAGAGTCGCATAATGTTTATGAACACGATAGCTTCAATTTGGAAGCCACACAACCATCTGTGGCTGACAGACAAGAGAGCAAATCTCGCCTTAACCTTTCTCTCTCTCTCTCTCTCTCTCTCTCTCTTACATTTACGGCATTTAGAAGACGACCTTATCCAGAGTGACTTACATTTTATACAACTGAGCAATTAAGGGTTAAAGGCATCTCTTGGTGGTTGTTGTGGCATTGGGGGAAGATTAGCTGGTGGGTGGGAGTTATATAAGCAAATCTATAAAGATTTGGGATGATTTGGTTGTGATTAGACTAACACGACTGACCTTAAACACCTGATGGAAACTGCCCAGTATTTTTGTTAGCTAACCTACTTGAGAACATGGCTAATGCCTTTAATGAAATAACAGTTAGGTGGCTTGCTATCAGACTTTGCTTCAGGTCTTAATTACATGATATAATGCCAAAACAAGCTAGCAGGGTACTAAACTTAGCCTACTGTCCACCACTGGAGGAGTTAACATGATCTAAGCTAAGCTGGAAATGTGAAAGTGGACAGTTTTTTTTGTTATGATTTGTTATTTACATTAATAGACTTCTGTGTAGACGCTGTATGAGTTTTGGCTGATTGACTAAAAGTGTGAAAAGTTTTTCCAAACCATTTCCTTAGATGTTCAAATTTGAAAGTGTTTGTTTTTTTGGTTTTTTTTTTAGTAATAAGTGGAACGCTGTAAAAAAAAAAAAAAAAGACGTGTTCCTGCAGGGTTTCTGACTCGCTCAGTCACCTCAGCTTTCTTTGCTGCATCTCACAGAAAATTACAGTTTGTTTTGTCTGTTTGTTTCTATCTTCATTTCTCCAGACTAAATAAAGAACTCTTGTGAGAGATTGTGTGTGTGTGTGTGTGAGATGGAAGGATATCATGGTGCGTGATGCCTCTTTGCATGACGTGGTTCACACGTGTCTGTCGTTGATTCTTCATGGTGAACATTTCCACAGCGGAACGTTCCTCACTTCGTC
>NC_083462.1:7406361-7528861 GCF_030014155.1 Tachysurus vachellii | reverse complement strand
AGAAAGACCGTGCAGGACAAAAGACAGTGCAGGACAAGACAGAAAGACCGTGCAGGACAAAAGACCATGCAGGACAAAAGACAGTACAGGACAAAAGACGGTGCAGGACAAGACAAAAAAAGACAGTGCAGGACAAGACAGAAAGACCGTGCAGGACAAAAGACAGTGCAGGACAAGACAGAAAGACCGTGCAGGACAAAAGACAGAAAGACCGTGCAGGACAAAAGACAGTGCAGGACAAGACAGAAAGACCGTGCAGGACAAAAGACAGTACAGGACAAAAGACAGTACAGGACAAAAGACAGTGCAGGACAAGACAAAAAAAGACAGTGCAAAACAAAAGACAGTGCAGGATAAAAGACAAAAAAAGACAGAACAGGACAAAAGACAGTGCAGGACAAGACAGAAAAACCGTGCAGGACAAAAGACAGTACAGGACAAAAGACAGTGCAGGACACGACAAAAAAAGACAGTGCAAAACAAAAGACAGTGCAGGATAAAAACACAAGATAATACACAAAAGACTTTGACACTTTCTTTCTGTAAAAATGTTATGCATTAAAATGTCACAACCAAAGAAACTATTTCCAGATGCTACCAATTCTGTATAATTTTAGAATGAACTGTGTGTAGAGATGAGAGACAAATTTTATATGGGATAAAGATATCATACATTCAAAACAAATATAATTTGGACGTGTTTTTTTTTTTTTTTTTTTTTTTTACAAATCTTGTCAGAAAGGCTTACTGGGGCTCTATAGTTCACATCTAGGGTCTAGAGGTGAAATCACACAAGTGGGAGGATTTTATTTCATTCAGAAGATTTGGTGTGATTGTGTTGTCTGACATGAGGCTCACAGGACAAGAAAAAATATCGTTCACTGACGTGAATGTGAAGAAATGTTCATTTATTCATCTTTACTAACTGGCTGGTCAGGGTCACGGTGTTTTTAATTTTGTTTTTCAAATAGATTTGAGATTTGTTAGAAAATATCATGGGATTAAAAAAAGAGACCCTTGAACATCTATTTTAAAAAGAAAATGGATGCACGCCTTCTGACGGCGTATGATATTAATGATACCATCCTAAATGTTTAAACGTGGCGCATAAAACCTTTCTTTTCTCCTCAGAACTCTCAGGGCACGTGATCAAGTCATCAGTGGTGTTTAACTCGTTGGAGAAGAGTTCGTCTGTTGTAGAAAGTGAAGAAGACTCCGAGCTAAAAGGCCCGGTGGTGAGTTTGTGTGGATTAGCTGGTAGATTCAAGACAATCTCAGATCTTTATTCAGGACCAAGAACAAAGCATTGGATTCTGGATTAGATTCAGCTGCTTAACATAGATGAATATTTATTGTAATTATATTTTGCACAGCATACATTACTCTAAAATTGCACACATCAGCACTTTATTCATTACAGCCATACTGTTCTGCCCCAGATGTCCATTCATATATTATATTTGATTATATTTTCCTCCTGTTTAGTTCAATTCTATCTTTAATTCATTTCTTAGTTTATTTTGATTCTAAATTTATGACACAGACATTTGATCGGGGCCAATTTGTATCTGAATATCGAACGCTCTTGACAAGCGAGCGCTTAAATCACGACGTCTGAATTGTCTTAACGTTTCCGAACAGGTTGACAGGAGGTGTTCACGCTGCAATAAAGAAGGAATGGTTTACCACACGAGACAAATGAGATCTGCTGATGAAGGCCAGACGGTGTTTTTCACATGCATACACTGCAGGTAATGTTTCCTATGACACATAATAAAACCCCTAATGACCAGCTGCATTAGTTTATCTGAAGTGCAGGATGGAGCAGGTCACTTTCCAGGAAATGATCCACTAAAGTTATTACACTGAGATTTGAAATAAAAGCCTATATAAAAACCTATATAAAATATAGTGTCTCTGTGCTAAACATGAATTTCTGTATGGAGGATTTCCACAGAGAATGTAATCACACTCGGCTGACGTTAATTACTAAATCGTACATGATTATTTATCTCTAACTGACCTCCTGTAGGACAAAACATAGCCCATGAGGTCTTAGAATTTGTTTTATGCATTTGTTACACAAACTGCTTTCTAAAAGTGCGTTAATAATAGCAAAAAAATCAATAATTCCGGAAAAAGTCGGAAAAAGAATCTCACGAGGTAAATGAGAGAAGCATCAGATACAAAACAAAAACAAGTAATAAATGCAATTTGCATAATTATATCTATGTATGTTTATAATTGTTCAACAGAAAATGACTAATTTCTCATCTGATTTTTTGTTTTCCACAACAGATACCAGGAAAAGGAGGATTCGTGAGAGGAGAGGAGGGGAGAGAAGAGGAGGGGAGAGGGGGAACAGGGAGGGAAGAGGAGAAGAGAGGAGGGGGGAGAGGGGGAACCGGAGGGGGAGAGGAGAAGAGAGGAGAGAAGAGGGGAGGGGGGAGAGGGGAACAGGAGGAGGGGAGGGGCAGAACAAAATTAATTTGTTTGACAACAAAGTATAATATAATATGTCTGTATTTCGACTCGTCTAGACTTTTTTTACATCACGCTGACACTGTTTGCATTTTTATTTAAATAATAAACAGATTTTAAGACAGAAAACGAGTGTACAGATTTTATTTCTGTGTACGTGATGTCGAATTTTTCATATTGAATAGTTTAATAGAGCTGAGAGAGAAGATCAGGTCAAATCTCAGACATTAAATTAACACACCTGATCAAACGGTATCATTTTTGTAAAAATAATAATTGCAATATTAATCAGTTATAATAACGAATGAGGAAAAAGAATAATCTTTGATCTCATGAAGCTTTGTGTAAGAAGACATTACAGAACGTTTTATGGAAGGAGTCTCCATTGTGACAGGAGGACACTTTGTAGTGCGGTGAAGTGATTTGTGGTTTCTTGGTAACGACACGTACTTTTAATATTATTTTTAATATTATTATTATATATTATTATTATTATTAGTTTCTTAGTAACTTCAGGAGACAAAAAAAGATGCATAAAACCTTCTAGCTGAATCGATAAAGGGCTTTATAACCTCGGATGTAATGCTAAATTCATAAACGAGAATAAAAGTACAATTTAATTTTAAATAACAGATTGCCGACGAATAAAACAATTCAGTTCCTGCTGTTTGTTACTGGAAAATATTCAACGTTGTCATGGTAACAAACTCCACTTCATCCCACCACTGTTTTTTTTTTTGTTTGTTTTTGTTTTTTTTTACATTAATTGCTTTATTTCTTACATAACACATTAAATCTAAAAGTTGCTGAATGTAGGTTTTATAATTACAATGATTATAATCATAATACCTGTTTTTTTTGGACTATAAAACAACGTGAACAGTTTGTTTTGTTTTGTTTGTGGACATTAGATTGACCAATAGTCTTTAAATAACATATATGTTATATGTGTTCCTGGTTTTGCTGCTAATAATCTTAAATGTCAGGTATTATGTCCTTTTTGTAATTTATAAAATCATTTTTTAGGACTATGTAAGTAAATGTTTTGTTCCTCTGTTAAGATGTTACTCTGAAGATTCATTAAAGATTTGTCTGGTTTTGGCTTATCTGAAGGACATCACTGGGCCCTTACTGGACCCTCTGCAGTTTGCCTACAGAGCAAACAGGTCTGTGAATGATGCAGTCAATATGGGACTGCATTATGTTATGCAGCATCTGGACAGACCAGGGACTTATGTGAGGATCCTGTTTGTGGACTTCAGCTCTGCCTTTAACACCACCATCCCATCACTCCTCTGTCTGTCAGGGGATCACCAGCTTTCTGACAGACAGGCAGCAGCTAGTGCGACTTGGAAAACTTAAATCCAGCACCCACACCATCAGCACTGGTGCCCCTCAAGGTTGTATCCTCTCCCCACTGCTCTTCTCCCTGTACACAAACGACTGCACCTCTAATGACCCCTCTGCTTCATCCAGGACGGTAACGAGTCTGGAGGTTGAACGGCTGGCTGTCTGGTGCAGTCTTAACAACCTGGAGCTGAACAGGCTCAAGACAGTGGAGATGATCGTGGACTTCAGGAGAAACCACCCTGCTCTCCTCCCACATATATAATATTTTATGTGTATATATATATATATATATATATATATATATATATATATATATATATATATATATATACAAATTACAATTACTTCTGTTACACTGTAGAGCTTCTGTCACTAAAACAAATTCCTCTCATGTAAAAATATTAAAGCTCATTCTGATATTGATTCTGATTGATGTTACTCTGAAGATTCATTAAAGATTCGTTTGGTATCGACTCCCTGGCCACGCCTACTTTTGAGCGCCTCAGCCAGTCAGACTAGACAGTTCTGTCCCGTGAAGGTCACGTGATCATTCCAACATGGCTCCCGGCTCCACTCCTTCTAAAGCTGCACAATAGCAACATGACGATATTTCATTATATTGAATGCGTTTTATTTTTACGATTGACTGAATAAGGTAAAGATTATAAAGTTCCACGCGTTATTTCACCGCGTTGTTCATTAATTTTTAAAAAGATCCACTGCTATAGATGATAAATCTCCAGAATCATGCTTACAGTGGAGCGTTCAAGTGCTTGTGGTTAAAACGCGTTTAAAAGTATTTGAGTACAACGTACAAGTTGCCATGTTTGAATTGCTTTAATAACCCCATTCGTTTTTGTACTAATCCTACCAACGTGTTTGATCTCGTGTATCAGTAATATTCTCTACATTAAGGGTGAAAGATATATAAAACATGTATTATGTAAACCCTAAACACATTAGATAAAAGTATTCATATACATTGAACGCATCCTGTTGATGAATTTTACTAACAAGCTGGATGTAAGTCACAACAGCAGACTAGTTCTATATACCTGTTGTCATATAACATTTATAATACATTTACTAACCTAAGATTAGGCGTATGAGATTAATGACATTTGGTTTATTAATCTAGAAGTAGAAGAAGAAGAATACTTGTGATATTTCAGAAAAAATTGCTCTGTGTATTTTATACTAACAGCTGTTTGTTTTCCATGCAGACGTGTTCACGTGCAAAATGTATGAAATATGTTTTAGATCAAATGACACAAGTGTTTAACCCAGCTTTCATTCTATACCTGCTTTTTTTTCCAGTCGAGACAAACGCTCGAAGATGAAGCTCAGAGTACAACTGCAGTGCAAGAACCTTCATGAATACCTGAAGGAACTGAGTCCAGACATCCTCGACAGACTGTACAACCACCCAGCTACATGTCTCGCTGTTTACAGGTTCATTACAGATGATATAGACTTCCTATCAAATAGCAGCTGGCATGAAGTCAATTTATAAAATGTTAATTTGTCATTTATACTGTAATTGTCTGACTTGTTGTGTGCTTCGCCGTCACTCTTTTAATTTATCCTCAGGGAGCTTCCATCTCTGGCAAAGAATTACGTGATGCGAATGCTGTTCCTGGATCACGCCCTCCCGCAAGCAGCCGTGGCATTGTGGGTCAAAAAAGACAGCCAAAAGTGAGCTCATATGCGTGAACCGTTCAATGCAAGATAAAGGTCGAAATCCAGTTTTGTTTTTTTCTAAGCTTCAGTTGTGTTACAGGGATCATGACAAGTGTGTATCCATGCTGACTGGACTGAGACTGTGGCACAGCCAGCAGCTGCAGGGAGGCCTTCAGGGCATCGTGCTTAACCCTGTGTTCAAGGATAACCTGAGGATTGCAGTGCTTGGAGGGTGAGATGAGTCTCCACATTAAAAACTTTTTTTAGTTTGTAATAAAAATAGGGGGTTAATTCTTTTTGAGCATGTGATAATTTCATATTGATGAGTTAATTAGCTGATTTTCAGAATCGGCTTCAGACTCAAAATTCTAACACTAATCCAAAATTGTGATTGATATATATATATATATGTATTGGCTTTCAGAGGTAAGCCGTGGGCAGACGAGGGCAGCAGTCTCGGCCCTGATCGGCATGCGAGGGACATAGAGAGCCTGGATCGCTACGCCATGGAGCGTTGGGAGGTCATCCTGCACTTCATGGTGGGCTCCCCGAGCGCCGCGGTCAGCCAGGACCTCGCTCAGCTTCTCATCCAGGCCGGCCTCATGAAGAGGTAAACATCAGTCTAGGATTTTTGCTGTGTTTGATTTAACTACAGCAAGAAGGAACGAGTATAACGTGATCCTTTACTCTGTCAGTGAGGCTGGTGAAGCACCGTGCATCACTTCAGCTGGCTTTCAGTTTTTGCTACTCGACACGGCCTCTCAGCTGTGGTATTTCACCCTGCAGTACCTCAAAACAGTGCAGGTCTGTTCTCAGGCCAGTGGCCAATCTGTTCATCTGTAAAGTGAAATAAAACAAAAAGAACCTTTTTATATTGTTTTTTGGTATTGGTATTAATTTAGTTTTGCTTCTCACAGTCTAGAGGGATGGACCTCGTGGAGATTCTTTCCTTCCTGTTTCAGCTGAGTTTCTCCACCCTCGGCAGGGTCAGTACTTTCTTCAAGTATCCAAGTTGGCTGATAAACATAGTGATAGACACAGAATAAACTACAGTTATGTGTTCAGACTGCCGATTTTTACTGTAATCCTTTAAAAAATTACATCATATACCATAAAAAACAAACAACAAAAAAAGGGCTAAGGTTATATTAAATTTTCACTTGACTACATTTCCCATCAGCCCCAGCGTGTCAGGTGTCCCAATCCCCATCACCTGTGTGTAGTTTCACCCTGATTCCTGTTCCTGTGATTTAATCCTATCGTCAAGCTTTTAATGATGTCGAGTGTGTTTATTGCTGAGTTTCACCTAGTTTTGTTCATTGCCTGTATGTTTCTGCTGTTTTGTTTCTACTCACATTTTCCGTTTTCTTTTTACACCGAGCACAATAAAGTCTGCACCTGTATTCGTCTTCACAACCTTTTGAAAAATCTCTTCTGCACACTTTGTTTATTAAAATATTCCACTTCAAATCTATTAAATCGTTCCTACCAACCCAGAACTAATGCTCACTGACTCACAAATGAAGGAACTGTCCTTGCAATTATTGTAATTATTCCCGTTTTTTTTTTTTTTTTTTTTTTTACAGGACTATTCTGTTGAAGGCATGAGCGAGTCTCTGCTGACGTTCCTGCAGCACTTGCGAGAGTTCGGCCTGGTTTTTCAGAGAAAGGTTGGTGATCATGTTGGAAACAAAATGGAAACAGCAGCATGTGTTCATTTTAATTAAACTGTAAAATGCCTCCAGGATCCGTTTTAGAAGGTTCTAGAAATGTTTGTTAATGCCGATATAGCATTTTAAAGCGACACTAAATAAAGAATACAGTGTATGTGCTTGGTGTAGTAACACAAGTCATAGTACAGTACTGTTTAAGTCTCAAATCTGATTGATCGTTTATTTACTTCTAGCCTTAAGATGGCTTTATTCATGGTTTTGCGATTGCAGAAAACGAACAAAATCAAGCAAGCTGCATATTTGAATGTGCTAACACTCACTCACTCACTCACTCGCACTCATCTTCTACCGCTTATCCGAACTACCTCGGGTCACGGGGAGCCTGTGCCTATCTCAGGCGTCATCGGGCATCAAGGCAGGATACACCCTGGACGGAGTGCCAACCCATCACAGGGCACACACACACACACACACACTCATTCACTCACGCAATCACACACTACGGACAATTTTCCAGAGATGCCAATCAACCTACCATGCATGTCTTTGGACCGGGGGAGGAAACCGGAGTACCCAGAGGAAACCCCCGAGGCACGGGGAGAACATGCAAACTCCACACACACAAGGTGGAGGCGGGAATCGAACCCCCAACCCTGGAGGTGTGAGACAAACCTGCTAACCACTAAGCCACCATGCCCCCCGAGGTGCTAACAATTTTTCAAAATGACCTTTCTACAGTGAAGGGTCCGGGCCGACTCCATTAATACGTTTAAGAATGCAACTTATTATAACGTGGGATGTGGTAGCTCAGTGGTTAAGGTGTTCGATTACTGATCGGAAGATCATTGGTTCGAATCCCAGGTCCACCAAGTTGCCACTGCAGGGCCCCTGAGCAAGGCCCTTAACCCTCAATTGCTCAGGTGTATAAACTGAAATAAGACAATGTAAGTCACTCTGGATAAGAGTGTCTGCTAAATGCTGTAAATGTAAATGTAAATGTAAATAACGTATGTGATAGCAGTGATACAACAAATAGTAGCTATAAAGGATAAAAAAATCAAAGAGGTTCATCGCAAAATGGGTGATGCTCTTATTCAACTGATTAAAAAAAAAAGATACGATTCTTCAGATATTCATACACTAGAGTACATCGTGCACAGTGGAAGTGCGTAGTGTGTAGTACGTCATATGGGACACAGCATCGTGTGATGTTCCTTAACAGATCGTATAATGTTGCTGTGGTCAAAAAGGAATAAAACACTTTGGGATGTTGTTATGTTCTAGGACTAGACTGTTAACTCTTTCATCTTTTTCTCACATGTGTAGAGGAAGTCAAGGAGGTACTACCCCACTAGACTGGCCATAACGCTGGCTGCCGGAGTCACTGCCAACTCTTCAGCCTCCTCCTCATCCTCTTCTTCCACCTCCTCGTACTCTACTGATTTGACTCTTTCCTCAGGAACAGGAGACTCGGGTTTCATTGTGGTAGAAACCAACTACCGCGTGTACGCATACACAAGTACGTATGAGTAAAAGACCAATGTTCAGAACTAAGTGTGTGATTGGAAGGAGCTGAGATTTCTGTGAATTTATAAATTTATCGAGTTTCCACTTTTTTCAGGGAAGTCATTAGATTTTCATTAGCTTTCTAACATTTTGCAGGCAAAGTTATATATCGTCGCTGTCGGGCGGAATCCTCGTATCTCCAAAACCGTTATTTTTCAGGAAATTAAAAAAACGCCGTACCTTATCTGCAGTGGATTGTCTTGCGCTAAATTCCTGTCCTCAGACGTGCACCAGAACTAGCGGGGGTCAAGATTTTTTTTTTTTCTTTGAGCCCAGTGTTTTGAAGACATTTACCTCAGAAGACGTGTTGATTCGTTGCGACTCTTATTAAGGAGAAATATGCCGCGAAGCTCTCCCGCGGAGTGAGGAAGAGGTGGACAGTTGAAGTGTCCAATGGAGTTATGAGATTTGCGCTCAAGCTATTTTCAAGACTTTAGATTGGTTAATAACTTGTAAAAATAACAGACCCACGTGGGGACTGACCAATAGCATCGATATGTGAAAAAATATGAAATTGACCAAATTTGGACATACGAGGTTTCCGCCCGACAGCGACGATATATCATGAAGCTACATTATTGTAGAAATGCGTTAAATTATTACGATTGGCAACAAGTGTTGTTGTTGTTGTTTCTGACAGACTCGGAGCTGCAGATCGCTCTGGTTGCTCTCTTCAGCGAGATGCTCTATCGGTTTTCTAACGTGGTTGTGGCGCAGGTCACCAGAGAGTCTGTGCAGCAGGCTATTGCTAACGGCATCACAGCACAACAGGTATAAATCCAGATTTATTTTGTCTTACACATTTTATTTTATTGCACTTATCCAGGGCGAGTTACATTTATCTCCTTTATACGACTGAGCATGTGAGGGTTCAGGGCCTTGCTCAGGGGCCAAGCAGTGGAAGCTGTGTAGGATTTGAGCCTACAACCTTCCAATCAGCAGTCCAGCCTCCACACAGCATGCTGGACTAGAAGGGGATATCATTATTAACCCTTTAAGTGACTGAAATACACCAAAAGATCTTTTACCCAAATAAAAACGCCACATGAATAGCTTTTTTTTTCATTATTATAACTTTTTATACATAATATAACTATTTCCATCAGAGCTAGATATCTGTCCAAATACAATAGAAAAGGAAAGAAAGAAAGACAACAAAGGATAAAGATCACAAGTGCAGCGTAGGATTAAAAAGAAATTAACAAAAAACCTCAGTAAAGTCCGGCCATACTTGTATTGTCTATCCGGTGTTGCCATTGTTTTAGTCTCGTAGCTGTTTTGTAGTCAACAATAGTCAGCAGCAGGGATGTGGGGTATTTTATTGCAGGAAATAATCTCTGTGACCAAGAATTTCAGAGGTTTCGGATTCCTTTATGAAAATCTCACAAATGAACACAACCTGTGTGAATTTTGAAGACTAAACATAATCACCGAAGTAAAAAGCTATAAAAGAACGACATCACAGACACATGACGTGAACGTCAGTGCCGCTAATCTTCTAGTGGTATTGAGTCGTAATACGTGCTTTTTATATTCATTCATTTTCTACTGCTTATCTGAACTACCTCGGGTCACGGGGAGCCTGTGCCTATCTCAGGCGTCATCGGGCATCAAGGCAGGATACACCCTGGACGGAGTGCCAACCCATCACAGGGCACACACACACACTCTCATTCACTCACGCAATCACACACTACGGACAATTTTCCAGAGATGCCAATCAACCTACCATGCATGTCTTTGGACCGGGGGAGGAAACCGGAGTACCCGGAGGAAACCCCCGAGGCACGGGGAGCACATGCAAACTCCACACACACATGGTGGAGGTGGGAATCGAACCCCCAACCCTGGAGGTGTGAGGCGAACGTGCTAACCACTAAGCCACCGTGCCCCCCTGCTTTTTATAAAAAAAATGAAAATCATGATTCTTTGTACTTGGAAAATGCTATAACTTACAATAAATCTTTAATTTGCAAAGATGGAGTTGGAATAGTTTACAAGATCATGAGTATAAACACAACAAGGATGCAGTAGTTTAGCGCGGTGACGTCTAATGCGCGCGCAAACCTCTCAGGTCCCATTTATCCGCTCGTAAGCCACCACCGCTTTTAAAACGTATTTCATGTTGTAGAATAAAACGTGTAAATATCTTGAGCTTGTGCTACAGATACCACAGACTTTACTTCAGGCTTTTAACATAAAAAAAAACATTGACTTCAGGATAAAGGAACCATTATTGCAAAATCCCCCAGCTTACTTTCAGCTGTTGTTTTTGTCTCAAAAGTTAGTATCACTTAGCTGAATATGAGCAAAGAAATTAAACCAGACCTGCATGCAAAATATTCCGCTGCACAAGTAACAGTAATTAGACCGCGGTTAAAATCGCTGCTTGATCTCGTGCACCAATCAGACGTGTCGATGCAGACCCCGTTACGTGAACGTGTAAAGACTACAGTACAGAACTATACAGTAGATCAGATATAAACAACAACAAAACCCTGATTTGAGCAGTAAGTCAGAGCTGAGCTTTTAGGATTGTAAAATCCCCAGAGAAACACTGAATATATTCCAACAAATCCCGGCTCCTGCACGGCGTGTTCGGATCGGCCAGAACACAATCTGCACCTGCACGACAATAAACAATGCGACCAGACGAGCGGACAGATTTGTAGGGATAAAAAAAAAAAAATAGGGTCCTCTTTTTTTTCTTTAGTTTATTACTTTTTTTGAGTGAGCTACAGGCCTCTATGAATGACTTGCTGTGTGATGCTTTGGATGATCAGCGATATGATCTATCGTGTTTATATTTTCTTCTCCCAAGGTGTAGCAGGCTGTGCGAATCCTTTTAGCACTACATCAATACCGCTGCTGCGTCTGCTATCACGCGGCACTCCACTCACATGGCAGCTATTATTATTCACAGTCGAGTGCAAAGAGCTGCTAGACTTTCAGTAAATCTACGCTCTCTATCCATCCACCGCACAATACCTCGCTGGTTTTTATACCAACACGCGTTTTATAGATTAGTAATTAACCCTTTTTCTCAGGATACTAGCTTTATTTTCCATCGACTTCTAGGACATGTACAATCCGTACAATCAGATGAATGATTTTCTGGTCGTAAGTATGATATAAAATGAGTCAGGACGTTTTAATTTTACTGGTTAAAAACAACAAACGACAAAACACCTTCAGATTGTAGATGTTTGGAGCACTCGGCGCATCTCAGAGAGCAGAAATAGGTTTGATATCAACGTTTAATATGAAGATAGAAATATTTGCGTGAGAAAATAACATTTTTGGTTTGTTTGGAACTTTTCTATGAAATATATATGAATGCCTCTAGCATTCTAGATAAAACAGAAATACTTAGAAAACACTACTAATTCTTAAAGTCCTTAGTGTCTAATTTTATATAAGCTTCAAATTAACACCACTGTGGCGTGAGACATGATAAAGGCATTCAGTACTGAACACAAACAAATGTCAGCTTTAGGCTTGCGGGCGAAATGATTTGAAATCATGTTCACTTATGTTTGTTAATAAGAATCAAACTTTCCTAATTTCTGTTTTTGTTTTTTATTATCTCCTTTTCTCATCCTCAGATCATCCACTTCCTGAGGACCAGAGCACATCCTGTTATGTTCAAACAGGTAGCTTCAAAATCTTTTTTCTTTATTGGCTCCACTTTGCTTCTATGATTTATCTCACTTACTCGGACACCTTTCTGTCTTCATTTGTTTTATTTCCTTTGCTCTTTCCGTGTGCTTTGTTTCCTTCGCCTCCTTCAGACGCCGGTACTTCCTCCAACCATCACAGATCAGATCAGACTGTGGGAGCTTGAAAGAGATCGGCTGCAGTTTACAGAAGGTGAGAGCTTTGTCTTATTTTTGTCATGAAGCTTAAAAATATAATAAATAAATAAGTAAACAAAAAATAAATAAATAGTAATAAATGGTGTAATGAAATAAAATGTAATTTTATAATGTACTTTATATTCATTTGAATGTAAAAAGTGTATAAAGTAATGTATAGTATTTATTATACAAAATGTAGAAGAAAATACACTTTGAAATTTCGGGAAATTTCAGTAAAAAAAAAAAAAAGCTATTTATCAAAAATTATATTTGTTATTTTATATTTATATTATTACTGTTTTTATTTATATTTAATAATATTTGTTATTATTATTTTTAATTATATTTATATTTAATAACATTTATATTATTACTATTTTTAATTATATTTATATTTAATAATATTTATTATTACTAGTTTTAATAATATTTATATTATTACTATTTTTATTACTTTTATTATTATTATTATTATTATTATTATTATTATTACCGTGGTGCTATTTCCAAAAAAAGGTCCATATTGTAAAAAGGTCACTATATATTTGTGCACTGTCTCTGGCATTTTTTTTTTTTTTTTGGTACGTTCTCAGCTCTAACACACCTGACTCACCCTATAAAGGTTTCAAAAGTCTCTGGTGAGTCACATGTGGAGGAAAAAAAGCACCCAAGTGCTGTGGGTTTGACAGGCTCTCATCTAGATATCAGTGCAACTCTGACTACTGTTTGTGTTGACCTTTATTTCGAACAGCGGTGTCACTGAGTCACTGTTGATTTGAGGTATAATGTTGTTGCGACACGGTCGTCGCCGGATAAATCGTCGTTCGGATCGATTTATTTAAACGACGTCCGCAAGCTAAAGTAAGCCGCTGTCTTAAAATGTCACCTCGGGACGGTTGCGGTTTCGGTCCCGAATGCTTGATCGAAATCTTGATGGTATATTTATTGGATGATTTGCTGCAGTCTTCCATTGTACGAAGCGCTGTACTGTATATGAGGAAGATATTTAATCCGAGGTGAATTGAACTTACTTGGGATGAATCTTCTGCGAGCGTGACAAATCACATCCACAAAAGCTCCTGAGGAGAATGAAGTCTCTATTACACATTTTTTCCCCCGTGACCTTTGAATGTCAATGGCACTCAGGCGTAGTTGAATAGTAATAGGCATTCTCACAATATAATTCCCTTTAATAGGAATACTGGCACTGAATACCGCTGAGAGCTCCACCATTCTCCTCACCCTCCTCCGTTCCTCCGTTCACACGCTCTTTGTTTCTGCTCTTTGTTTCAGGCGTATTGTACAACCAGTTCCTGTCACAGGCTGATTTTGAGGTTCTGCGCGATAGAGCTCAGGTTGGTAACTAAATTTATCCTTCTTTTCTCACATAACCATGACCCTCATGCCCTGTTGTATTTCTATGAACCAGGAATAATAATGGGGCCTTACGAATGTAAGAAAATAATCAATGACCCTTATTGTTACCACCATGAAGGCTCTTCCTAAAGTGTCTTACTCTTAATATTCATCTCAAATCCTTAATTTCAAGTCATTTTATCCCTTATAGTTACATTTAATGTTGTACAGTTCCCAAGGTAGTAAACGTCCCTCGTTTTCTCACCAGACCCTCGTGTTCTTCTCTCTAATACCTAATAAGACAATATGGCAGCTTGTCACATGAAGGTAAAAGCCCTTCATCCTTTTCACGATAGAGAGGCTGAGACGGATGCAGTTGCCGATGAGGCACAATTTTAAAGATACAATGGCAACAAGACAAAATCAAGAGATTCATGTTTATTGTGACGTGAATAAAGAGTGCTTAAGCACATTTATACTAACACAGTACAATAAGTAAACAGGGCAAAGACTAATAAAGAGAATCTAATGAGCCTCTGTCAATGGGAAGTATGGGTCAGTGTGACTGGAAGCAGGAGAGTGTGATCAGAAAGCTCTGAACGAGGAAGTTGCCGCAGTGCATCCTGGGAGGTGGAGTTCGAAGCCTCAATAGACCTGACGATCCTGAAGATTTTCCTGTGTATGAAAATGTTACAGCTATATAACGGACTGGTGCAAATCCCTGTACAGCAAACTAATAATATCACAAATACATGTTTATCTTGCGTTATTTATTATTACAGAAATGGTAACACATCAGATCGAGCGTGTTGATGTAATTTTCGGATCGAGTGATGTTGTCATTGTTGAAAACAGTTAAATCCAAATTCTCTCTCTCTGTGTGAGTGAGTGAGTGTGTGAGTGAGTGTGTGAGTGAGTGTGTGAGTGAGTGAGTGTGTGAGTGAGTGTGTGAGTGAGTGTGTGAGTGAGTGTGTGAGTGAGTGTGTGAGTGAGTGTGTGAGTGAGTGTGTGAGTGAGTGTGTGAGTGAGTGAGTGTGTGAGTGAGTGTGTGTGTGAGTGTGTGTGTGAGTGTGTGTGTGAGTGTGTGTGTGAGTGTGTGTGTGAGTGTGTGAGTGAGTGTGTGAGTGAGTGTGTGAGTGAGTGTGTGAGTGAGTGTGTGAGTGAGTGTGTGAGTGAGTGTGTGAGTGAGTGTGTGAGTGAGTGAGTGAGTGTGTGAGTGAGTGTGTGAGTGAGTGTGTGAGTGAGTGAGTGTGTGAGTGAGTGAGTGAGTGAGTGTGTGAGTGAGTGAGTGTGTGAGTGAGTGAGTGTGAATTGTGGGTTTATGTACATTTGCAGATGTTCTTGTCTGCCGCATTAGAGAGTCACTATTGGAAAGCAGTAATGGTTTTCTAGTACATTCTACTGACCACATCTTGTGTGTATTTATTCATGCATGTTAACTTGCGTATCTTTTGTTCAGGGTTTGGGAGTGTTGGTGTGGCAGAACCCACAGCACAGGGTCATGGTGGTGACGCCACACGGACACAGCGAGGTTAGGAGGTTCTGGAAGAGACAGAAGAGTCACACGTAGGACGAGGTGGACTCCACAGGAGACAGGCAGTGCCTTCATGTACTGCATGTGCTGTACATATGCACTTAAGACATTTCACATGATCAGAACTTTACGGTTTGAAGAGTTAGAATGAGAATAAGTATAAGATAATATGAAATATTTTGCACTTCAATAAAAGTTGTTAGTTCATTTATTAATTTTCTTGGCATTACTGCTTCTCTTGTGCTTTTATGTATGAT
This sequence comes from Tachysurus vachellii, assembly GCF_030014155.1. Lineage (NCBI taxonomy): Eukaryota > Metazoa > Chordata > Actinopteri > Siluriformes > Bagridae > Tachysurus > Tachysurus vachellii. The sequence continues at coordinate 7,513,107 of NC_083462.1, read as the reverse complement.
GTACCTCAGTAGTTAAATATTTTTAGATGTGAGGAAACACAGCAAGCAATTGCAGTCAAGCAAGGTTTTGGGTTTCTTAGGGTTCAAGCACAAGCACCATCAACCTGCCCTATCAAGGCCCTTAATCCTCTCTCCTCCTGGGACATGCGAAGAGTCCTGTTTCACTGTATTTTATATGTGACAAATAAAGGCTTCTTTATTCTCCAATGATCCATCAAGGGTTCTTTGGATGATTAAAGTTTCTAACCTACAAAAGATTTAAATGTTTTCCCTTCAAAAATATGGGAAAATTCATAGAGATAAAGAGAGCTGAGAGATAAAAATTGAATTTTTATGAATTATATTATCAATAATGGCTGGTCATGTTATTGATGATCGAGCTACAAGAAAATATACTACATATCAAGCTGTTTGTGACTGTTATGAATATATTACATTTAAGATTTTTCTCTAGGGGCCCCATGAAAGACATAAAACCGTTCTGCATACACAACGGACATACTCATTAACAAACATCATTCGTGACTTAGAAATCATCAATAAGTATGTAATCATGGGCTTCCAAATAGCAAGCACGAACAGAAAAGCCGTCTTTGTAATTATCCAGCATTTTTTTCAAAGCCACCCAAAATCTGTGCCATGGATTAAACAATGTTTGTGTAGTCTGTTTGCTTGTACATTTCTCCAAATGCATCACAAATCAGCGATTGACAAATTAAGCCACCTTGTTTATGTTTACACACCTGTTACAGTATTTCAATGCTGATGACGTGTTATGGATGTGTCAATTTAGCCACGTGAAAAAGTGTAACCAAAAGCATATGTTGTAAAGCAATAAAAATATAATTAAAAATAAGAAGCTTTACTCAAAAAAAAAGGAGGCTAAAAGATAGAGCCCCACCTTCACTTTCATACTAGTTTGTATATTTTAACTTATGACTGTTGGTGATGCTATTGTTTTTGGTGACAAAAAAAGTAAAAATCTACTTAAATCTACTTCAATTTATGCACATAAGATGATTGGAATGCTGTACAAGCTCAGGCCTGTTCATTCCTAATAAATGTTTTGCTCATCAGTATAGTTTCTGTGCTACTGACCAGAAGGTTGTCAGTTCATACCCCAGGATGGGCAGTGAAGCCAGTTTGGGTTCTTGTGCAACGTCATTTGCTTTTATTGCAAACACAGAACATTACCATAACTTTAGCATTTAGTTACCCTTTAAAATGATTTCCTAAAATTCTGGCAACATATAGTTCATATAATTACTTAAAAACTTGGAAGCATAGAAAACTAGTAATACCATATTGTTCATTAAAAACAGAAAGTAAGTAATCGTTTATCAATTTATTAGTTCAGACAATGTCCCCTTTATTAACATTACGGAAACATGAAAAAGACTGAAAAAAATATTTTATAGCTTACCAGGAACATTAGGGACACATTTTCTTTGCTATTTCTGGTTCCAGAAAATTTAATGATTATTAGAAACATTATTATCAGAGAAATTAGAGATACGTTCTTCAAACCCTGGTGAGTTACAGAGAGGTTGTTTAAATGTTATGGGAATGTTATGGGAATTTTATGGGAATGTTAAGGGAATGTCAAGTCGAGTCAAGTCAAGAAGCTTTTCTTGTCATTTCAACCATATATAGCTGTTGCAGTACACAGTGAAATAAGACAACGTTTCTCCAGGATCATGGTGCTACATACACAGACAAACACAGAGCAAACACAGAGCTATAAGGACTTAGTAAGTTAGTCCGAGATACATAAAGTGCAACTGTGCAACCTGGTGCAAACAATGCAGGACAAAAGACAGTGCAGACAAATCATTACAAGACAACACAAAAGACAAACAGAAACAGCACTGACCAGTGTAAATACTGTATGTTCATGGAAATGTTATGGAAATGTTAAGGAAATAATATGGGAATGTTAAGGGAATGTTATGGGACTGTTATGAGAATGTTAATGGAATGTTAAGATAATGTTAAGGGAATGATACGGGAATGTTAAGGTAATGTTATGGGAACGATAAGGGAATTTTATGGGAATGTTAAGGGAATGTTATGGGAATGTTAAGGAAATGTTCTCACTATTAAACATAATGTGTAGAAGAAGTGTTGGATTTCTGTAAAGAAAACTTACATGGAAAACCAAACGGGAATTATGTCAAGACTTTTCAGGAGCACAAAACAAACATTGCCAGAACGTCCTGGGAACCAAATATTGTTAGCTGAGAAGCTTAAATTGGATACCAGTTAATTTAGACTCAGGAGTCTTCCGGATAAACAGATATAATAAGTTTAATAGAATGAATAACCGGGTTAGTGAAGCCTTCGGAATGGTCAGGATGAGTTAGGACATTATAATATGGGAGTGAGTGAGAATGTGCCATTTGGAAAGCACAGGGTTGGTGATTTCAGTGCAGGGTCCAAGACGAGGGGAAAATCCTTAATACACACATGAGAGGAGCCTTAACATACTCAAATAAAGGTAGTATCCATTCTATAATCATCATTTTTATTTAATTATTGTCTGTATTACTTCCGCTTTGTATATTAAAATATTATCCTGTTGTAAATGTCTCGGCTAACGGTTTGGTCTTGGAATTTCGGCTGTCAATAGCAACCGGCTAGCTAGCTAGCATGCTAACACTTTCCTTGCAAATTCACCAAGAAAGGAACTCCTTGCAAAACTCCAACAGTAAGCATCTATAGAAAACGGTATCATTTTCTATTTTATTTTCACTTCTTATACATGGCGCGTGTTATTTTTCTTAACCGGGCCGTTTGGTCTATAGGCCGCGCATGGAGCCGGGGAGGTTGCGTGAGAATCCCCCCGGTTCTGGTGAGCCCGAGGCCGGGGACTGGAGGGGAGAGACTCCCGGTGTAGAGGCAGAGGAAGAACGTAAACACAGCACTGTGGTCAGCAGCAATGGCCCAGCATCCGAGGCTGGGTGTGAAGAAGAGGAGGATCAGTACAAAGACGAAGAACTGGACCCCAGAATACAGGTAATTATCACTGAAATCAAAGACTTATTTATTTATTTATCATCTGATAATGGCTGTTTATCAAGTGCACAGCTTTGAATGGCATCATTTGATTACAGGGAAACAAAACTGCAGTCTGTTGCGGTTTTATTTGGTATTTATTGTTTTAAACTGGTTGTGTATCCAATCACAGGAGGAACTGGAGCATCTCAACCAGGCGAGTGAGGAAATAAACAGACTGGAGCTTCAGCTGGATGTGAGTTTCATTTTAGTGTCGGTGCCTTCAAGGGCAAATCATGCAAATGCCATCACTTTTTTATCAAGTAGTATTTATCTTTTATAGCATACGAGGGTTCTGTGTTATACATGGGAGAATTATTATCTCACTGATCCATGTGTATGTGCGTATTACTAAAGACATTGAGGATGATGGTGCTGACGCTTGTACTCCTGCTCAAACACGCGTCAGCAGCGCGATACGTAAAATAATGAACCCATGCAGGTCGGGTGCTTCAAGTAATCTTTGTATGAGGAAATAAAATGTAATCTCAGTGACCCTGACCATAGCTTGATTGTTGGATCCAGGAAGTCTAGTTCGATGATTTTGGGAAAAGAAAAAACAAGTCTACATTTTCAGAAAGCCACTGACTAATATGATGGGATCCCAATGTGGTCTTTTGCTGATGTAGATTGTAAACGTGTTCACCTATACACACAAAGATCAAAGATTTGAAGTGTGAGATGCTTTTTGGATTAACACGGTTATAAAGAGTGATTATTACTTGTTGTTATTAAATCCTTTCAATCATGCATCTCTGGCAAAGATCTGTTGCTTGCTGGATGTTTTTTGCACCATTCTGTCTAGACAATTTGGTGTCAAGTTCCAATGACATCAGCTGAAATACTGATAATTTGTGTACTTCTCAAACTCAGATGACAATTTTGTAACCATTCTGGTGTTTGATGTGAAGATAAGCTGAAGCTCTTGGCCTGTATCTGCATGATGTTGTGCTGTGTGCTGCTACCACATGATAGACTGGTGTTTGGGTCTTTAGGTGAGATAAAAGTGTTCGGTGAGTGGTAAATAGAATGGGAGGAAAAGATCAATATCCTATTTCCATCAGTACTGTTTCGATTCTGTGTATTACTTGTGATGGCGATGGGGAAAAAATAGATTTTTTTAATACATCTAAAACCCTTAAGGGTTCTTTGATTTGTTATTATTCTATGTAGAACCTTTGAGGAATCCGTGAACATGACAGTTAAACCTGATACGTGTTGCAATGTGATGTTTCATGCTAATCCAGCAAATACGCATAAATCAAAGCTTTTTTCAGTCATAATAATTCATCTTTGAATCTCTTGTTTTAAGGAGGCACGGTCGAGCTACAGGAAAATCCTCACCGAGTCGGCACGCAAACTTAACGCTCAGGGCTCCCAGCTTGGTGCGTGCATAGAAAAAGCCCGGCCGTACTACGAAGCCCGTAGACTAGCAAAAGAGGTGCGTGAAAGAGTCTTGTTTTTTCCATTTTAATCTTTGATGCAGAAATCCTCGTTCAGAGTATTCGTCTTCTCACTGCTCAGGAATGATAATAATGTTTTCCGTTAAACGAGCGTGGCGAAAGTGATCCAGAAAATATCCCTTGGTTTAATGATCATTACAGGGCAAGACAGTCCATGTGTTCCTTAATATGATTAACCCCTGGCAAACGCAAGATATGATTTGCAGATCACTTTTCATTAGCATTGTTAGCATCCAATCTCAAACATGTAATTGGACTGGTGGAAAACACTCAGCCGAGGCCACGGGGTGTAATTGAAAACAATTGAAACAGAATTGGTTTGTGTGATTGAAACAGAATTGAACTGAAGTTTGACCTGCTTAGCCTCTCGCTGAGCATCCTCTATCCATGACATAAACCGGGCAATTCCTGAAGCTTAATAAGTGTTTATTAAGATGTAGTGTTTTTCTTCTATACTAATTCTCCATCCCAGGGTTTTCCTACGTACCACCGAGCATCTAACAACCTGAAGAATTTAGTTTCCTTTCCTAATTTAATTCACCTGCCTCTGCTGTTCACATACCCCCGAAGACCTCGACTGAGTTGTATTAGATTGGATTTAGAAGTCAATTCTGGAGGAATGCAGATCTTTAAATGCAATATTGGCTACTCCTGCTGTATAATCTACTCAGAATTGGTATTCAGGGCACAGAATGGTTTAGGGCCTTCTCCTGCCTCGGACAGCCGAAGCATATCGTGGCAAAAATTATACCCATTCTCTAACAGGTGTCACCATCAATCTCTTTGTTGTGACCTTAAACTTGGAGCAACCTTGTGCATCTATGGAGGCATTTTGGGTGATTTTGCTTGGTCTTGTACATGTCTTTTTTTTTTTTTTTTTTTTTCCCACAACCCATAACTCTGAATCGATCTTCATTTAGGAACGTTTTGTCCAAAACCGAGTTAGACATCATGCTCTGTGGCAGTGACATTTTTTCACTAAGTTAGCCGTCTGAATTATGGCCTGCTGTTACAAGTTCCCTCCATTTATCGATTGTTTGGAGGCTTTTCAGTCTAGCACAGCAATTCCTTCTTCAGAAGAGTCAGCTTTTTTCCACAGTTTTTTAGTTTTAGGTTTTAATCTAAGCAGGGTTTTCTCTTTTTTTTTTTGTTTTCTTTGCTTAAATCCATACATAGCACAGAATCACGTGCATGGGTGTATACGTGAACTACAGGATTCATGTCTAATAGAATTGATCAAACCAGGTCTTAATGAACGGTTTAAGTAAATGTCTAATGAACGGCTGACCAGTTGACGTGTGATTTACGGGTCGCTTTTGCCGACAGGCCCAACAGGAAACACAGAAGGCAGCACTGCGCTACGAGCGGGCCGTCTCCATGCACACGGCTGCGAGGGAAATGGTGTACGTGGCTGAGCAGGGCCTCCTGGCTGACAGGAACACGCTGGATCCAACCTGGCAGGAGATGCTCAATCATGCAACGTCCAAGGTACAATAAGCAATAAAAGCAATAGGGTAAGTAATAAAAGACAGCAATAAAAGCTTAAGCGTAAAGACGACAGTACTCTGTTTAAATTTATGGAGAACCGTTAAGCACGTTCAGACTTCTTTAAACCCTCCTAACTAGGTAAAATACCTTCAGAAATGTCAAGGTTACATGGGTAACGCATTTTAAGGAGGCTTTGAACTGTCTTGACAGAAGCCTGAACAGTGAAAGAGCCTTTTCAGCTTTTAGCATTACCGAGCACAAAAGTTAAAAATGCCATAATCCAATGTGACTTTCAAGGCTTTTTCTTTATGCAGAGTTCATACTCGCTTAGATGAAAGTGAGTCACTAGAAATGATGAAATATTAAACCTTAGAAAAGCATAATTACTTAGCACGCACATATAAAGCAATTTCACCGAGAGGGCAGGTAATAAACACAGTCCTTCAGAGGTAAGTGTTCTTACCTCATTAACGCTTTCCCATGGATTCTGTCAGCCCCCTGCTGCTTAAACACTTGCTCTCGGGGACCAATCAATGATGGTGATTAATGCGTACCTGCACTTACCGATCAAGGTTACAAGTCTTTATTTGGATTTCTGCTTGCTGCTTGTGCTTTAGCAGTATTAATGTGTAAAAGTAGAATCGTCGCGTCTTACCTTACACGACTTGTCCGCCACATCAACCGTGCCCAGTTTTTTATGGATGAGGTCTGGAGCTGTATAATAACCACAACACATTATATCCTATTGCCATTGAATTCTCAAACCTGATTGGTCAGGAGGTGTTGAGATCATGTATAGATCAGATGAATGGATGAGATCAGTATGTACTTGGGATCAACAAGTTCTGCAACAACACTCTGTGTAACCGAAGCCAAATCATAACCAGTTATTAAACCGCAGCTATTAAATGCTGAAAAATTTGCAAACGTTGCTGAAGTAGCTGAAGATTTCTGTAAAGAGATGTTTACTGAATCTGATTTGGGGGTTTTCAGTAAATTGAAAAGCCAAATATGTTTCTGTAAATAAAAAAAAAAAAAAAGAGCAGCTGTTGAGGGAACGGCTGTAAACAGTTTCTATAAGTAATAACAGGAAATGACTTTGCTGTGGTATAAGAGGAATACATCACTTCATGGCATCTTAGTATTACAAGAAAAGCCGCCTCAGGGTGATAGCAGTGAAAAGGACAACATTAGACACGGTGTGACAGTACAGTGAGAAATATATAACGCCGTGACCGTATACAGCTGCATGTCTGTTATAAATGGCACACAAAGATTAAAAGCTTATGAGCCGAGCAGCGTTTAGCTCCGAGTGACCGTGATCGCTGATGTGTGTGATGTGGCCGTCGGCAGGTGAACGAAGCCGAAGAGGAGCGTCTGCGGAGTGAGAAAGAACACCAGCGGGTCACACAGCTGTGTCAGGAGGCCGAGGCGCGAGTACAGACGCTACAGAAAGCTCTCAAGAGGGTCATCATCAAGTCTAAACCATACTTTGAACTCAAGGCCCAGTTCAACCACATCTTGGAGGTACATGGCTCACACAAATTACTCTTATAATGAGAAGGGTTTTTTTTTCTTCCCCTTTCTGCACAAATCGAGCTCATGCTGCTTTGATAGACGTATTGATTTATAGTCTCTGCCAGGGTCCTCACAATAACCTTAAAATATGCAAACTGTTTGCAGACGCTGGAGAGTTGTAGCAGCCAGGCTCTTTGGTATGAGATGACAGAGTTTTCTATAAAGTTTGTATTGAAGTGGAGCAGGAACACTCGCTTTGCCTCAGGAAAAAAGCTTTAGCTGTAATGTTAATGACAGGACAAAGGCAACAGCCAGAGAGTTGATTGAGTTACTGAGAACAAATTAAAAATAAATGTTTTCTAAGAATCCTCATTTGAGTGTGTTATTTAATCCATTCTTTTTGTTAAAGCAGGTAGAATTGTCATCATTGTGTTTTAGTTATTTATTTATTTTTCACAACATTTGCTTATTTTCATAAATGCCAGTATTTATGAAGGCTTTGTATATTTTAGATCCATTTTGTATGTGTACGGTCTGTACGTAAGTATGCATGTGTATAGGTTCTATATAAAGACAAATCAGAGTTTGCAAAGTGCCGATTTCTAATTTAAAATGAAATCCATTGTAGGAGCACAAGGCCAAGGTGGTCCAGCTGGAGGAGCGGGTGGTGAAAGTAAAGACGCGCTACTCCGTCGCTCTCCGAAACCTCGAACAAATCAGCGAGCAGATCCATGCCCAGAGGGGGCGTGCTCAAGCAGCCAGGCAGCGAAACAGAGTCCACGGAGGGCGGAGCTCCCCGGTTGGGGCCGAGGCCGAGGGCATCATACAGGCAGCGGCTTATGGGGGAGTAGGGATGAGCCTCATGGATAACGATTGGGCAGATCAGGAGAAAACCAGGCAGTGGGTTGAGAAACACAGGGAGGAGGGATGGGGCCAAAGGGCTGAGAGGGCAGGGTCAGACTCACTATCTGTCATCAGCCTGCAGACCATCGCCTCTGATCTGGAGAAGTGTGACTCTGTGGAGCACCTGGGCGACTTGAGCGATGTCAGTAGTGTGTTCGGAGAGGAGAGGGAGGGGGAGCGAGATAAAGAGGGAACGAGCGTACTCAGGCAGGGAAAAGAGAAGGAAACGGGGGCCTCAGGGACTGAACGACCTCAGAGGGATCGGGAAAACTTCATTAAGCAACACCACAGAAGTGTGAGCTTGTAAGAAGTACAGTTATAACGTACCTTAAAACTAGAGGTCTGTGCCATTGCTTCAGCCTTTCATGCCATCCTCTCTACTCTATCAGAGGCAGTGTTACAATTCTCGCGATCTCATAAAACGGCTTTTCAGTGCACTCACAGACAGAGATGTAATAGACAACGCAGCATGAGTGAGAGGAAAGCGTGAAAGGCTGCAACGGAAGGCATGGAAACGCTCTATCAACTCCTCTAGGACTCCCGCTTGGCTGCAGCGGCTGAGAGATAGAAGTCATTTTTAGCCAGTAATGAGCAAAAGAAAGGGAATAATATATAGGGAGAAACATGTACTGTAATGACTACTTGGCATGGCGTCGTTTCTGTAATGCTGCACATAGAGCAGAGCGTAATGTTACTTTTTTCTCCACAATAATGAATAACAATAAGGGACGAATCCGAGGAGTCGACTCGCGTGTCCTCTGGGGTCTGCGGTTCTTCGCCGCTGATACTCGCTCTCACTTCAGTCATAGTGAGGAGTAAAGAAGAAGGGGAGGAGACGGGGCGATGAAAGAAAAAGAGGGTGTAACTACAGTCTAACACACAGATTGTAAATAGATCCCAGTACACATCGTAGATCAGGGGCTAAAAATAGTATCAGGTTGTTTGCGGTGTGAAGTAGAGAGAGAGAGAGAGAGAGAGAGAGACCGTGATTTATCACTTTGAGTTCTGCTGCTTTTATGTCAGGCATATGCTGTAATATCCATGCAGGCACTGGAATCAGTTTGAGTTAAAAAAAAAAAAAAAAAGAAAAAATAAAAGGCTGAAACCCATGAAAATGGAATGATGCGCTTTTGGATTGACTGTGAAACGGTACGTCAGTGTTTAAGCCACATTTCGGAAAGTGGATCGGTGAATGTTTAAAAGAAAGGAAGCTGTTCTCGAGTGCCTTTCTTCCACGTCTAGGCAGGTTCTTACTGAACGAGTGTTTCATTTGAAAATGCCAGTATGCTGTCCTGAGGTACCGCCTTTGTATTTCTAGAATATTGTGGCATTTATCTTAGTCCTGTGTAACACATCTTACTGAAAATATTTGTCTTGGCATATTTATTTTCGTTTACTCCAGTGTTATATATTCGTGCTCTAAAACCTTTTCAAAAAGTAATGGATAATAAATAGGTGTTTACAAGTACGGTTTTGAAGAACCGAAGGTGCACTTAGGGAAAATAACTCCTTCATGCCGATATCTGTAATAGGATTGATAAAAACAGGCAGTACTGTATCGCTTGTACGTCTGTGTTACTCGCCTGAATCCTGCTTTATATCCTTCTCTTCCTATCACACTTCCTAACTACTCTCTTGTAGTTCGCTCACTGACCAGGTACGGCTCGTGATGTCTCACAAGCTCTCCGTATCTGACATGACAGAACACTAAAGAGAAATATACTACTTATCACCTGATAAATGTATTAATTCTGTAAATGTTAATTTATTGAACTGCTGAGGATATTAAAACTTGAATTTAACATCTACTCCTGTGTATGCTTGTTTTTTTTTGTTTTTGTTTTTGTTTTTTTTTGTCTTAACATTTTCTTAATGTATCTCTCATTAACCTTCTCTGAACCCTAACACGAAGAGGTGGTAAGACGTGGAAGGTTTAGTCACGATTTTTCATCATGGCATAAAAACTCGCTAGGTGGAAAAATGAGTTCTGTGAAGAGAACTTTTGCTCCTGGAAGTGCTTTATTTTGCTTTGCACCCATGGTTTCTTTGAGCTGTGAATTTCTTTAATTTATTTGTGTAGCGCTTTTTACAATTCACATTGTCTCTAAGCAGTTTTACAGAAGTAGAGAAACAGAATAAAAATGTTAAAGTTTAAAATTAAGTTACTATAAAATAAATAAATATATATATATATATTATAGTAACTTAATTTTATAATAGGGGGGCACGGTGGCTTAGTGGTTAGCACGTTCGCCTCACACCTCCAGGGTCGGGGTTCGATTCCCGCCTCCACCTTGTGTGTGTGGAGTTTGCATGTTCTCCCTGTGCCTCGGGGGTTTCCTCCGGGTACTCCGGTTTCCTCCCCCGGTACAAAGACATGCATGGTAGGTTGATTGGCATCTCTGGAAAATTGTCCCTAGTGTGTGATTGCGTGAGTGAATGAGAGTGTGTGTGTGTGTGTGCCCTGTGATGGGTTGGCACTCCGTCCAGGGTGTATCCTGCCTTGATGCCCAATGACGCCTGAGATAGGCACAGGCTCCCCGTGACCCGAGGTAGTTCGGATAAGCGGTAGAAGATGAATGAATGAATGAATGAATGAATGAATGAATTTTATAATATAGAATATAATTATATAATATGAGAGAGAGAGAGAGAGAGAGAGAGAGAGAGAGAGAAAGAGAAACCTTGAGAGGAACTAGTAGTGAACTAGTTTTGAGTAGTGAACTCAGAAGTGAACCTCATCCTCATTTGGGTGACACTGGACAGGAAATAATGTCAATGTAAATAATCTCCTTTCTACAACAGTTAGTAGTTGAGTGGGATTGTGTAACTAAGAGCTCCTGAGGAACTAACAGGTCAGAATCATTTCCCAGTTCACCGCAGACCCATTTGCATTGGTTTTACAAATCAATAGTAAACATGACCGTATATTCGGTCCTCAAAATTGCAGATTAGGTAGTAGCGAAGCCGTCATATCCGTCGTCATGTGCTTGGGATTTGTTGCAAAATGATTTTTTTTTTTCCAAAAACAAGAATTTTCCCAGCCAATGACCTGATTTTCTGTCCAAAACAGAGTCACATAAATCCATTAGTGCAGCTCTGATACAATCTACCAGTGCATCATTTTGTCTTTTTTAGCTTTACTTGTTTTCCACTGCAACACGCTCCATTACCCGGTCTGCCACGGCACACAAATCTAAATAAAATGGGTGTGTTGGATGCTTTCCGTGGTGCTTTTAATGTCTGGTTTGGATGTATGAGGGAGTGTGCAGGGATGTTCCTGCTGTCTGTGATTTATCTGATAATGCGCTTCGGAGGAGAGAAACCCGTAGTTAACGAATGGAGTAAGAGAAAAAAAAGATTATCTTTTGTGTCCAGACTTCAATTATTCAGCAGAAAGAAGTACACTTAGAATGTAGCCACAGGCAGATAAGGAAGAGGAGGATGAGGGTAACGGTGAAAACCCGTAGACGGCCGTTGACTGGCTAGGAAACGATGGCAGACTATAATTTTTTGATGGGCTGCAGAGAATGAAGGTGACATTAGGTGTGGGGGTTTGTCAAAGGGGGCAATGATGATTATACTGAAGCTTAGAAAAAAGAGCCTTTGTCGAGTTGAGTCTCAATCTTCCTTTCATTATGTCGAATTTTCTCTTTCAGGTGTTCATTATGGGGAAATTGCACACTAAGGATTTTCCGCCTGACTGGAATCTAATGTTGAGATGCCTGGGGAAGAAACAAAATGGCTTGGCATCAAAGCAATAGAGTTTATCCTCTTTGTATTTGTGTTCGATTTTTATATGCTCATCAGAAAAAAATACATGCATTGAATTCACTATATTTTCTCTTCCCTTTGTGTGTGTGTGTGTGTATATATGTATATATATATATATATATATATATGTGTGTGTGTGTGTGTGTGTGTGTGTGTGTGTTTAATGACTTTGAAACGGGTAGGCCAAAATCTTTTGTGTCTCGTCCAAGAGATAGAGAAAGTGTGCGAAGGTACAAGATGATCTGAGAGGTTGCAAATAGAGCTGGAGAGCAGTGACACAGGAAACAGCAGGCGGAGATAAATCCTCCGCTGCAAGTGACGTTTGGCTCGACAGATAAATCCGTATTGGAAGGGTTTCATCAGAATCAGCGGAATGTGAGTCACTGGAAGTGGGTTGGAAAGTTTATGAAGTTTACAGATGGAGGAGTCTTCTGTTAGACTGATTGTTAGATTTTTTTTCTTTTCAGGAGATCATTCAGTAAACATACTGACTGTAGCAATTAAATCAATGCTGATATTATTTTGGTAGTGGACTATTTTCAGTACCGCATTGACATTGATAAATTAGTGTGTGTTGTGCTAGGAAATGAATATCAGGCACAGCAGTGGGCTTTTTTTCTTCTTCCACCAACCAAAAAGTTTTTTTTTTTGAAGATGAACTTGATTTCTTCAAAGTCAGAAGCTGGTGAGAAAACGACGGTTTGTATCTACTGTAATTTGCGTAATTACAGGAACTTGTCACGTATGTTCCACAACATTAAATGTATTTAAAACTCTAAATGGATTTGATGTTCTTTAATAAATAAAAAAATTGTAATTGCTGACAAATTGCTGTTGTATAAAAGGAATAAAAACGCTGCAGGCTGCATCACACCATCCCGTGTTTGAATATTGTTCTACAGCGGCACATACGTTGTGTTAAACAACGCCATGTGCTCCAAACTATTTAGAATGGATTCTTTCATGTCCTGTTCTCAAATCCATCATCTGTGCCTTTATCTCCAACCTCCTAGATCACTGCAATTCCCCTTTCACTGGTATCAGCTCCCGATCTCTATTCAAACTCCGCGTTGTCCAGAGATTCGAGCTGACTGAAATGTTCTATTCGGTTCCAAAACCATCTATTCACTTAGAAACACCTCTATCATATAACGTCCACTATCTGTCTGAAATCTTAAATGTTCTCTGCCTTGTCTAGTTTTTCTTGACTAGCCGTTTTATGTGCTAACGGGCCTAGTATGGTCTTTACACTCTTAAGTCTCATGTCACTAAATCAAACGATAAACATGGGCACAAAGCAGCATTATAGAATTTCATATAATATATATATCATCGCTTTCGGGCGAAATCCTCGTATCTCCAAAACCATTATTTTTCAGGATATTAAAAAAACGCCGTATTTTGTTGAGTTATTAAACATTGTATCGTTAAAGTTGTTATTATACCTTATAATGCTATCATACTCTTGTGTACCAACATTAATACAACATTTTCCCAAAGTCACGTTTTATCGGAGATACAAGCTTTATGACTTGGGAGCAGGGAGATACGAGATTATGCTGTCATTGATAAGAACGGTACGGACACAGACGTCGCTGCTGCCAGCAGTGTTCAATAAAGTCTACGGTCACGTTGAGCCTTTTGACAAGAGACAAGGCTTCAATAGTTAACCAAAGCTAATGACTGTAGTTACATACATTTTCCTAAACTCTATTTTAAAGGTTTAAGAGCTATAAGTGATGCAATACAAAACACGATAAGCTGATTAGGCTGTCTAATAGGTGGAAATTGTCTAATCTGCTCGCAAAGATTCCGGGGTTAAGAGATTTGTGCTCAAGCTATTTTCAAGACTTTAGATTGGTTAATAACTTGTAAAAATAACAGACCCACGTGGGGACTGACCAATAGCATCGATATGTGAAAAAATATGAAATTGACCAAATTTGGACATACGAGGTTTCCGCCCGACAGCGACGATATATATATATATATATATATATATATATATAAGTGTGATATAAGTGTGTGTATATATATATATATATATATATATATATATATATATATATATATATATATATACACACACACACTTATATTCCAGCATAGGACATTGGAGTCAGAGCACAGGGTCAGGATCATGATCGAGCTTCCCTGAAGCAGAGTGAGTTAAGGGCCATGTTTAAGGGCCCAACATTGGCAGTTTGGCACTATTCAGTAACCCAAAGTGACTCGTTCACATCCATCCAGCTATCCATCCTATAGATGGATTTTTTTATTTCCTTGCATTATGTATACTTCCTAGGCAAGGAGATAAATAAAGACTGACTGACTGACTCACATACATACATACATACATACATACATACATTAGTATTTCCTTGCATAGGAAGTATACATAATGCAAGGAGATATTGAATACAAGGCAGGATAGACAGATCGATCTATCTATCTAACTCTAAATGTATTCTTGTTCAGTGTCATGTCAAGCATTGTATGTGTCTTGTAGTATAATGTCTGCCCTGATGATGATGATGATGTCCAGAACCCAGCTGTATTCATATCTGTTTAGATCACCGTATCTTTCCTTTGTGAATAATGCGTCCGTATTCGGTTACATCCCTAATGCTTTGTAGAGGTCATTATCATTTATTGTCACATCAAAGCTGCTGGAAATGGTCTTTCCACACAGCCTCACTTTGGTGTGGAAATTGGTGTTAGAGTGCTGGGTCACCATGGTATCATGTTATAAAGCAGTTGAGGGCTAAAAGTCTTGGTCATGCCTCCAACAGTGACACACCAGGAACGGTGGGATTTGAACCTAACATCTGGCTGTGTGAGGTGCGTGACTGGATTTTTTGAACACCCAATGAAGGAAAAGCAAAAAAGAAACATTTTTAACTGCTGAAATTATGTTTGTGTTTGTTTTCATGGGACAACAATGTTTTGCCTGACAAGATTATTTTTTATTTTTACTACAGTTTGCTAATAACTTACAATTAGCAATTGTACAATATTACATAATTAACCAATAGCTACATTTGGACTTACTGCCTAGCCAGTTTACATTTGTTATTAAAATCAGTGCCAGGCAAAAATAGCGTTAGGAAAGAAAACATGCTAAGTTAATTAGATATAATTAGTTAATGTTAGCAAATTAGCAAAACTTGCACAACTACAACATACTACATTGTGTAGCATGAGAAAAACACTGCAAATGAAAAATCAACATAATTCCTGATAGTATTTTTTTTTTCCACATTCATCAAAGGGGGAAGTCGTGGCCTAATGGTTAGCGAGTTTGACTCCTAACCCTAAGGTTGTGGGTTCGAGTCTCGGGCCAGCCACGACTTAGGTGCCCTAGAGCAAGGCACCGAACCCCCCCCAATGGCGCAGCATAAAATGGCTGTGTGTTCACTGCTGTGTGTGTGTGCACTTTGGATGGGTTAAATGCAGAGAACGAATTCTGAGTATGGCTCACCATACTTAACCGTATATCACGTCATTTTCACAACTTGATTGGATGCTAAATTCAAAGATCGGATGTTAAACTGAACCCAGTTGAGTTAGCTCAATGAGAATGAGAGGTTTAAGATTTGTAACCCACTTCTATTTAAATTAAAAAAATGTAAGGAGTAAAAAAATAAATAAAAATCTTGGAAATGTAATTAGGAAAGATTACAAGAAGATTTCAAGAATTACTCGTGGAAAGTATAATTATGCCTTGTAACAAAGTAGAGTTTACTCAAGTGGTTTCCACTCCTGCAGCATTCTGATTCAGAGTCAAGAGGAAACAACATTCTCGCCAAGACAGCAGGACCGGTTATGCTCTCTTAAGTCTCACAATTGTGCTCTTGATTATTTTAGGGTCAACAAGCGCCGTTCTTAGCGGTCTTTGATGTCAGAAGCAGGACATAAAATTGCACTTAAGTGATTTGTCTGTAATCAGCCAGAGGTGAACACTCTGTGACGTTCCTGCTCTCTTTACATAATTTAAGTGCTGCCCTTAATTTCAGTATAACTACCAAAAAAGTGATCAATCAACTGTTAGTAGTAGTAGTGTCGGTTTGACCTTTTTTTTTTTTTAACTGCGCACCTCGCCTAATTTGTAGCCTTTCGCAGGATTATTCAGGGCACGAGAGCTGTAATTTGGTCTTATCACAATCAGGAAATTGTGTTAGACAGCAGTGATGAAAAGCCGCCGCAGATCTTTAGCACACATGACTGCCTGATAAGGCGCGGACGTGAGCGTCACTCGCCTTCGCGGATCCAAATATGGGAGTGAGACAGCTTTATTTGGTTAGCTTACTTGCTCTGCAGGGAGGATGTGCAAACGTCTGCGATGTTAGGGATTCAGCAATTAATTATCCACACCTGCCATGTGCCTGTTTCCATAGGATTCATGACTGGGAGCTATGCAGGCCCATGTGGTGTGTGAAGAGCGCAGGAGAATAAGCCGAAAGCCATAAGGACATCACTATAATATTGATGAAGCTGTTTAAAATGCCCATCATATCCAGAAGCCACCAGCATACATAGTCTTACCTGAGTAAGGCATCGTTATAGAGAGAATGCCTTCACACTGATTGCTCAGGGATCGTAAACAGAGCTGAGATGAAGAGAAGTATAATCTATAGGTAATTGCTGTGTAAAAGTCCACCACTCAGGGAGGTAATGTTTTCCCCCTTGGGCCAAATGTAGTAGGAATTGTCAGTGTAACATTTAGGAAATTAATAGTGCCTTTACCAAACAGACCGTTTTGCCTTTTTTTTTTTTTTTTTTAGTCTAGTAGCGTCAAGGATTTGATGAATGCCTCAGGAACTCATTTTAACACATTAACAGTAAAACATGACATCTTTTTAGAACATGAATCGAACGGGGTTCAACATGCTGCGGAAATATTATACAGTTTGTTTTTAATTATGTATTTATTGGATTTTTTTTTAAATGTGTACGTGCATCTGGTGTATGTCTCTTCTCTCAGTCAATCCTGTTTAACTAAGGAATAAAACTTGATGGAACATGCTGGTATTTGAAAAGAATCAATATCTGGGTGTTGTGATGCAGAACAAATGACTGCTACTTCCTGCTTCCTGTGGTTTATTATTCTTCCCACCGCTAAGTTTTATAGAAATCCTATGGTACGTCGAGACGCCAAAGTTAATAAGCGATCCAGAAGAAACAGTCGCAAGGAGAAACTCCACCTGCGCTGAACTTGTTTTACACTTTATCCTTGTGTCCACTTGTCATTGTGTGTGTGTGGTGTGTGTGTGTATCCCATTGTATTGAATTGTAATGTATTGTTTTTCATCGTATTGTATTCCATAGCATATTATTATGTCGTATTGAATTATGTCTTAATGTAGCTGCATTACATCCTATAGTATTATATTTTAAGAGGGCGGCAGGCCGGCTTAGTGATTAGCATGTATGACTCTCAAGTCCAAGGTTGAGAAGGGTTCGATTCCCCTTGCATGCTGCCTCCATACATCGGGTGTTTCCGTCTTTGGTACCAAACCCATGACTGGTATCTCTACATTCCCTGCAACCCAGTGTAGGATCACAGCAAAAGAAAAAATGTATTTTTGTATCCTATCCTACATCATATTGTAATCTATTACATGGTATTGTATAGAATGGAGTTGTATTGTAATATAAATGTATCATACTTTATCATATTGTATAACAGTGTATTGGAATCATATTGTTATCCATTCCATTGTGTAGAATTTCATTGTATTAAATCATAATGCATTGCATTGCTTCACATAATACACGGTGTCCCAAAAGTCTCCATATTAACACTTTTGAACAAAGTTTCTGCCAGAATTTCTCATACTTTGTTTATGTTATGTATGTTCATGTAGCCTTTAAGAATGCCTTTGACAAAAGAACATATTAAAATCATTCTCATGGTTTGATCAGGAAGCTTACACAAAGTTGTGAAGGACTTTAATAGGAAATGTGTGGCAAGCTCATCACACACACACACACACACACACACACACACACACACACACACACACACACACACACACACTGCTGCTAAACGTATTTGCAAATTCAAAAAGGCTGGAGGTGTTGCATACCAATCAGGAACTGGACATCCATGAACATCCACTACTGAGACATGGTGCTGCCATTCATTCTAACTCTCCCCTATGGATGAAGACTTTTGGGACACATTTTATCCCATGCTATGAGTGTGTGTATATATGGGAAAGGTGCATATGTGTGTGTGTGTGTGTATATATATATATATATATATATATATATATATATATATATATATGTATATATATATATATATATATATATATATATATATATATATATATATATATATATATATATATATATGTGGGATAATTCAGATTGTGCTCTAAACTACAGTAGTAATCTGAATACACCCCCAGGTGACTAACTGGTTGATGTGACATGCGTGCATCAAAGTACAATACAGAACCTAGCTGGGGACTAACTGGTCTGTGATATTTAAGTGTGTTTTGCCTCGTTATACATCACCAGCTGAGATGCGTATACAGCATGTAAGCAAACTGTAAACATGCACAGCATGATGACAAAATGACTGTAAACCATTAAAAGCTGCCTGCTGTAATGGAGAGTTATAGCATGGACCTGCTATAGGAACAAACGATATTGTATATTATGTGCAAATGCATGCTAACCAGAGTGAAATTACAGAGCCAAACTGTTTTATGCCACAGGAAGCCTCTGTATATGGAAATGGAAACCGTTTCGGAAAGAAAAATAGCACCGTAGGTTTCCAAGCACAACTCATAAATATAGAGCAATTATGCATGGAATAAAACATAACAAGGGATGCTGTTATAGGAAAATAATAAACAACAGGCATGGTGTGGCATCTCTTTAAGGAAATCTCTAGTTACTTCTAAAGGCAATGAAAAAAATCTTACATG
Organism: Tachysurus vachellii; assembly: GCF_030014155.1. Lineage (NCBI taxonomy): Eukaryota > Metazoa > Chordata > Actinopteri > Siluriformes > Bagridae > Tachysurus > Tachysurus vachellii. Next base: position 7,493,966 of record NC_083462.1, on the reverse strand, counting down.
GACTTAAATATTTGGAAGTCTGTTAAATCAATTCATCATATCACAGTGTAGAGAGGAACTGAAATGTTGATCTGCAGTCACAATGACCCTTTTGTGGATAAGATTGGACACCAATGCCATAGAACCCCAGAGCATTAGTTGATTGTGGTTCAGGGGAACATTAAGGAAGCTTAGAACCTTTAATTGTCCAGAGAACCCTTGTTCCCCCCTCAAGAGTGTATGTTAGATCAAATACCAGTGCTATAGTGACAGCCCTTTGCAGAAACAGTGGAATTTTTTTTTCTTAGAATTCTCCCAGATAGGAGAGGCTAGATCCGATCTGACTCCACTTCTGGACTGTTTGGTATTATCCATTCAGACAGAAAGAGCTATGTCTGATCTGACACCACCTCCTGGACTTTTTGTTAGACGCCCCCCAGGTAGGAGGATCTAGATCCGACCTGACTCCACCCTCTGGACTGTTTCGTAGACTCCATCTAGGCAGAAGGAGCTTGATCTGCTCTAACTCCACCCCAAGACTTTTTGTTAGGTGCCATCCAGGAAGGAGGAGCTAGATCCAATCTGACCTCACTCCCTACACTTTTGTTTCTGCTGGAGTGTTTACATGGCCTTAAACTTTTAACAAGCATCTGTTAAATTAATAAAAGTAAAGGGGGAAGTCGTGGCCTAATGGACCCTAGGGCTGTGGGTTCGAATCTCGCTCCGGCCACGACTGAGGTGCCCTTGAGCAAGGCACCGAACCCCCCCCTCCTTGGGCGCCGGAGCATAAATGGCTGCCCACTGCTCCGGGTGTGTGTTCATGGTGTGTGTGTGTTCACTGCTGTGTGTGTGCACTTTGGATGGGTTAAATGCAGAGAACAAATTCTGAGTATGGGTCACCGTACTTAGTGTCACCGTCACGTCACTAAAGTCACTAATGAATGTATGTGGTCAAAGCTGGCGGATGAGACAGATAAACCATAAGCAAACAAAAGTGTTCAGTGAATGGATACAGCAACTATTTTGTAACCTTTCTACTGTACAATGCTTGTTCAAGTCTGCCAGACCGATTGATCAGTTGCCCGGGCTGATTGACCAAGTCGATACTGGAACATTTTCATGTTCGCCTTACAGAAAACTCAGATATCCTTTTTAGCTTTCATGACTCATCTTCCTTTTTGCTGCCAAGCACCAAGCCGCAGGATTTCGAGCCGAGCTCTCACTGTGCATGGCTTCAAACCAAACGAGAGACATAACGAATCATAAAACTGCTTAATCCCAGCAGTAACAAAAGGGCTCTAGCAATGCGCTTCCTTGGAATAAAATCACACAGACAAGCTTCAGTAGCACCATGTTGACAAAGAATAAGTTTATTATGCTCATAAATGACTTCATACATCAACATGACACAACAGAAGGGAAGGGAAGTGAAGCAGGAGAACATCCATGGGCTTGTGTCAGTAAGCCATCAGCACTGTGTAGTGGATGGGGGAGGGGGACAGGGAACAGGGGTTGCTCTGTTTATTTAAAAATGAAAACATATCAGCCAATGAGAGCTTTAATTTACCAGCGTCCTTCCAGCCTTATCATCATGTAGTATGTCATATGGGCTTTGAAGTGCACACTGCAGAAGGGTGAAAGCGGCTAAGTATGGAATGCTAACAGTGCCAAAACTTCTATAAATCTACTGGGCTATGTATAAAGGGAGGACGGGTTGATGCTTTTGATTCAGACTTCATTATTATTTTTTTAATATAAAATCAATACAGTGTGCTTTTTTATTTTATCAAACAGAATGGGAAAATGAAAATAGTGCAAGATTTAGAGTAATATTATAGTATAATGTGCAGGTTGCAGGTAATATGATTGGCTGATCAAGTGGTGGATGATGTATGAATTTACAATGTAAATTTCCACAAAATTGCATACCTTCATCAGATCTAAATATTAATCTATCCATTTTCTATAGTGCTTATTCTACACACAGTCATGGGGAGCCTGGTGTCTATCCCAAAGGACTTGGGACCACCTGTACTGGGTGCCAACCCATCACAGACACAATCACACAACCATTCACACACTACAGACAATTTAGAGATGCCAGTCAGACAACAGCATGTGTATTTGGACCTTAGAATGAAACCAGAGTGCCTCACTCAGGGTGGAATTGGGAATCAAACCCGTGACCCTGGAGGAAAACTGTTCCCCATCCATATGAATATCTTCCTACAAGTATTTTCCAATGTTTGCTATTTAGTGCTCTAGCATCTAGGGGTTTAGATGCTAGAGCACTAAATAGCAAACATTGGAAAATACTTATAGGAAGATATTCTAGCATCTAGGGTTCTAGGGCTGTGATAACTCAGCGGTTATAGATCAACACCCACAGATTGAAGATTTGTGTTTTCAGGCCTCTTAGCTGGCAGGCTTTAGTGTAAATGAGCCTGTAATTAAAGGTCTGTAGAGTTTTTTTTTTCCGAAATTGCTTTACATTTTTTGTATAACACACACCTGCCTCTAAATTAAAACCCAAACCACAAAAACACACTTTCCCATTGCTAGGGAAGGGAAACAACAATTTACTCAGTCACTGTGTGTGTGTGTGTGTGTGTGTGTGTGTGTGTGTGTGTGTGTGTGTGTGTGTGTGTGTGTGTGTGTGTGTGTACTGTATGTGTGTGTGTGTGTACTGTATGTGTGTGTGTGTACTGTATGTGTGTGTGTGTACTGTATGTGTGTGTGTGTAAGTGTGTGTGTAAGTGTGTGTGTGTGTGTGATAATTATTCAGCTTCTTGTTGTGCTGGCACGCATGGTTTGTAGTTTGTCTTCACTTTTTCCCATAAACACCAGGTGCAGTCTTTGAATTTCCTTCTTGTGTTTTCTTTTTTTTCCCACTCCCTTTGTCAGATTCCATTCAAATTTGGGAGACGGATCATAAAGAATCATTTGATTTACACCAACCTGCTTCGACTGGTGTGACACCCAATCAGGGGAAGGAAAACTGGATTCTGTGCCCCTTGAACACCTCTTGATTTTCTGTGCCAACCATCAAATCTTACTGCCTCAGATATCTGCAAATTAAAGCAGCCTAGAACAGAAAGTCAAGACTGTCAATCAAGAGTGTAATTCAAGCTAAGGTCAAAACATGACCTCAATATAACTTTAGCTTTGTGTACTGTCTGACTAGCACACACGTGTCTTATTAGTAGCATTTGAATCACAAGCACCATGCTTTAGTTTAGTAGGGTGGAAGCTTAGTGGTTATGGCTTTGGACTACTGCTCAGGAGGTTGTGGGATCAAATACCAAGATCACCTAGTTGCTACCTACTGCTAGGCCCTTGAACAAGTGTAAGTTGCTCTGGATAAAGGTTTCTGCCAAATGCTGTAAATGTAAATAGAGAAAACACTACATGCTTATGCATATACATTAAAGGAACAATCCACCCTGAAGGACTTATTAATATTAATCTTTATAATTATCATGTGGTCATCAGTAGTGCCTCAGATTTATTCTGGACATTGAGTTGCAGTTTTACTTTATGTTTTTTTTAATAACGTGATGGAGGCATGGTGTTTACTAGATTTGCCTCACAACCCCTCCAGAGTTGGGGTTTGATTCCTGCCTACACCACGTGTGTCTGGAGTTTGCCACGATTGTTTCTCCCGTGTTACTTTGGTTTCTTCCCTAAGTCCAAAAACGTGCGTTGTGGTCTGATTGACTTCTCTAAATTGCCCAGTGATAGACTGGCATCCTATCCAGGACCCAGTAGGATAAGCGGTGCAGCAAATGGATGGATGGATTTACATGGACTATCTTTTCTCTGATTAACGGTTTCTAACATTATATTCTTAAAGTCCCATTCCCTTCCTGCTGCTAGAGATGTAGCTGCACTTTAGTCCTTTAGTCTGTCTGGTTTCCAAGGCTTGAAATTTTATGCTAATTTCATCATCGATGCCATCACGCCCATCACGGTATGTAGCTACGTCTATCACTATATCTGCATTGCATTCTGAAGATATTATTCTTTATAATTTCTAATTCCAAAGCCTTCTTGATGATGATTCGTAGTTTACACAAATTCCCTCAAATTCCTCTAGTCCCAGTTAATTGTTCTATCTCCCCTAGTCACTACAGTTTTACATAAGGTTTGCTAAACAAGGGGCATGGGAAGATATTGTAGCTAGTGTGAAAGACAGCTGAATGAAATTTGTAACTTCATCAATTTTTTTTTTGTACCACATAATCACTAAGGGTGTGTCTCAATCAACTCCCTAGTTCACTACTTAAGGCACCGATCAGTAGGGTTGGGAACCGAGAACCGGTTCTTATTCAGAACCGCTTCTGTTTTTTAACAGGAACCGGAACCGCGCGGAATTTTTTAGTTTCGGTTCCAAACGCGGTTCCGATGAGATGACGGGCAAAGTGCTGTGAGCGGTCACTTTAAATAGCCATGTCTTAACTCATGAGTATTCATTGTTTTACAGTCACGCAACCAAATTAACGCAGTTTACCACAGAAATCAGTCACTCGTGCTGCTGTGCTGAGGTACGCTTTGTGTTAAACATGTCTAAAAAAAAGTCTAAAGTGTGGATTAATGTCCAAAGCTACGACAAGGAAGCAAATCTACCCCATCATAAAAAAACAAACAAACAAAAAAAAAACACATTTTCCAAAAATAAATGTTGTAGTACATCTATCAGGACATCAGTGATGTGTGTTCTGAATTTGGTGACAGTACAGTGTATTACAGTAAAGTTATTGATTTTTTAATATTATGAAAAATCATAAAAAAATAAACAAAAACACATTTATCCCAAATAAGTGTTGTAGTAGGGGGACACGGTGACTTAGTGGTTAGCACGTTCGCCTCACACCTCCAGGGTCGGGGTTCGATTCCCGCCTCCACCTTGTGTGTGTGGAGTTTGCATGTTCTCCCCGTGCCTCGGGGGTTTCCTCCGGGTACTCCGGTTTCCTCCCCCGGTCCAAAGACATGCATGGTAGGTTGATTGGCATCTCTGGAAAATTGTCCCTAGTGTGTGATTGCGTGAGTGAATGAGAGTGTGTGTGTGCCCTGCGATGGGTTGGCACTCCGTCCAGGGTGTATCCTGCCTTGATGCCCAATGACGCCTGAGATAGGCACAGGCTCCCCGTGACCCGAGGTAGTTTGGATAAGCGGTAGAAGATGAATGAATGAAAGTGTTGTAGTACAACCCTCAGGACATCAGTGATGTGTGATCTGAGTTTGGTGACAGTACAGTGTATTACAGTAAAGTTATTGACTGTTTTTCGCTTTTCGGGTTTTGCACTTTGCTGACGGTCCCTTGGAATCTGTCTCTTAGGTGTTCGCACATAGAGACTTATGTATTTTGTCCAACGCAGAGGAAAGCTGATATTGAGGAAACTTGGGTTGTAGCTGCCTCTCTACATTACTATAAAAAAGAGCGTTATTTGTGTAATAAGAGTGTTTAGGTCAGGAGCTATTGACTCGGGAAATTCGAATCTGTGAATATGGAGCATATTACTCCATAAATCCCTCTGAGAGGGTTTTCTCCACAGCTGGAGATACAATAAGCCAGGAAAGGTCTCGTCTTCTCCCAGAGAAAGCAGACATGTTCATTTTTCTTCAGAAAAATTGCTAACTGTTTTTCTAAGTTGTAATTCTGAATGTTAAATTTGATGTTGGATTTATTTAAATTGATATGAATTGAAATGCTCTGTTTAAAATATTTAAAGAGTGATTAATAAACACAAATGGAATTGTTTAAGTATTGTGCATTATTTTTCACATTTCTTTTATTATGGAATCGGAATCAGAACCGGGAATCGTAAGGCAGAACTGGAACCGGAATTGGAACCGGAAAATTCCTTTTGATACCCAACCCTACCGATCAGGGAATCTGTCATTTTAATGACTGTGTCTTTTAATCGCAAAATCTTTCCAGTGCACTGAAACATTTGCTCCTGAACAAAAATCCTAAAATGCACAACAAAATTCAGGGAGCATTGACGCTCACTCACTATGTTCCCTTACTGGAAATGATGTTATATTTTTTGAAGTGTCTGTCCTCGAAGAAACTGGCAGAAGAAACTAGTATCAGCAAGTGTCTTTACAAAGGTAAGTAGTTTATTATTGTTGTTGTAGCGTTCAAAGGATAACGATATATGGGTTGTTTGAGTGCAATGACTTTTAAATGTTTAACGATTTAAAAAAAAACACTAGCTAAAAATTTTGCAAGGATTTGGAATACGTCAAAAGTATTTTTCATAATATATTTGAAACAACATTTAAAAAAAATATCATCAAAGTTATCGATGCTGAATGTTGTTGATAAAAGATTTCATGTCAAGTCAAGAAGCTTTTATTGTCATTTCAACCATATATAGCTGTTGCAGTACACAGTGAAATGAGACAAGGTTTCTCCAGGATCATGGTGCTACATAAAACAAAGACAGAGCTAAGGACTTAGTAAGTTAGTCCTAGATACATAAAGTACATCTGTGTGACCTGGAGCAAACAGTGCAGGACAAGACAAACAAGACAGACAAGACAGTACAGGACAAGACAGACAAGACAGTGTAGGACAAAAGTCAGTGCAGTCAAAAAATAACAAGACAATACAAAAAAGACAATACACAAAAGACAATAAACAGAAACAGCACCAACCAGTGTAAATACTGTATGTTTAAACAATATAGTGCAGTAATACTAGAATGAACACAGTGTTATTGCAGCAGGTCCCTGAGATAATATAAAGAATTGTGCAAAAGAGCAAACGACTGAAATGTGAGACAGCATGTACAAAAAGCAAAAAGTGTGCAAAAACAACATGTAAACAGGTTGATGGATATATATTGGAAGTGTGTGTATTTGGTGTAGGTCTGTGCAGTCCATACAGTTGATGTGCGTGTGTGTGTTGTGCTCAGTACAGTTCAGTTATTAAGGAGTCTGATGGTTTGTGGGAAGAAACTTTTACACAGTCTGGTCGTGAGGGCCCGAATGCTTCGGCCTTTTTCCAGACAGCAGTAAGGTGAAGAGTGTGTGTGAGGGGTGTGTGGGGTCATCCACAATGCTGTTGGCTTTGCGGATGCAGCATGTGGTGTAAGTGTCCATGATAGAGGGAAGAGAGTTGTGATGTTTCACAAAAAAAGTGAGTTTAAATTGAGTCCTCAGTGTCCAAATGTATAGTGAGTCACAATCCTTACCAGCACCTAATTTGTGTATACATGAGATTATGTTTTACAAACTAGAGCTGATTGAGACGCTAATTGAAACCCTTATATCTTGTTATTCCTAATTTCTTAACATTATCAACATTCAGGGTACATACATACATCACCAACCAGGAGATCAATAAACACTTCACAGAGATTTCTGTGTAAACATATTGAGGGTTGGAGTCTCGGGTGTGTGGAGTTTGGAGGCGTCAAACGGGATTAGAGGGACAGATTACGGTTAGTTTGGACCCTTTTGGCTTTTCATAGCATATAGAAACAACCTCGTTACGTCTTTCTCACGGTGACGTCGAGAGAGAGAGAGAGAAAGAGAGAGAGAGAGAGAAAGAGAGAGAGAGAGAGAGAGAGGAACGTACCGAGATGTGATCCGTTCGTCGTCGTCCGTGTGTGTAGCTCCGTTTTCCTCCAGATTAACACCGCTCTATTTATTTACAGTATTATATGCGCGTGCTCGCGTGTCTCCTTTAAAAGCCTTGAACTGCAGTCGCATAATCTGCATATTAGAGCTTACTTTTATTTCTGACAACAGTATAAATTGCTCGACATTTGGTGGGTAAATTTTCCCCTCTTGCAAGTCCTAGGCGACGGAAACATGGCAATATAAACACAGGCGTTTTGGTATTTGTGAGTATCTTGATTTTTTTTTTTTTATTTGGGATACATCTAATCCCTCTCGAATTTTCGGATTTTAAAATAATAAGATTTGACCTAATCCAAGTTTTTTTTTTTTTTTTTTAAATCGAGCAATACGTTGAAATGAAACACTGTTATGATTAATATTATTCTTATTACTCTCGAAAAACATTGCACCTTATTTCACATTTACCCCACCAAATAATTAGACTGTTAATAATCTAAATGTTTTAATGCATTTATGATCGTTAACATAATCTGCAAATGATCTCGCAATATTGTTAATATGAATCGTATAGAAAGCAATTTTTTGTAAAAAAAAAACAAAACAAAAAAAAAAAAAACAATAATTCATCTAGCTCCAGTTCTGAATCTGTAAAGCTGTGAAGTTTTTTTTCCCCCCAATCATTTTTATTAACCATTTAATCCAAGAACAAGAATTATTTTTCCAGCTTAATATAGACACACTGGATATATATATACACAAATATATAATCTTCATATACAGCAAATCCTAACACGAGGCAAGTACAATTTCTTTTGCATTCAAGTTTCTAGATTTATGTTGACAATTTATTTATTTAGACAATTGCAACAGTTCACAGCAGTACAGTTGATTTATTGAGACTTTATATATATACTCTGTAGGTGTGGTGTGATTGCTGGATCTGTCTCTTTTTTTTTGGGAGGGGGGTTGGTTGATGGGCTGGACTGCAGTGCCTTCACTGTAAACGTGCCTCTGGGGGTGTCTTTTATATCTCTGTGATGTTTTTTTTTTTATTTTCCTGTGGTCTTACACTGCTAGGTGTGCTGAACACCATCTAGCATCTCGAGGCACAGCAGAATCCACATCCCACTCTAACATTACTTTTGATCTCCACTGCAGGGCGACTCTGTTATAGAGATTGATCAGGGCTGGTGAGAGATGTCAAACCTGAAAAAATAACTGTATGAATTTCTATGAAGGTTTTTTTTAAGCTCTCTTGCTGACTGAAATGAAATTGCGTTTCATATTTGTTCGGTATTTGTATATGCACATTTTCATTTGTCTGTGGGTGCAGGCAGACGCTTCTAGAATTCATCTGGATATACATTTTTCCTTCCTTCATTGATTCAGATGCAGTTCTCCACAGAAGTGTTTGCATGACACATAGGAACGTGTGTAAAATTTCACAGACATGTTTTACGCCTTTGGGTAAACACCTGTGGCATGCAGCCGTGTCCCTGTCCATGGTTCTGAAATGAACAGTATAGGTGTTTGAAGCAGGAGAAAATGCAGTGATAAAGTACCAGACAGGGGCTGTGAAACACTTGAAAAGTAGCACATCGTGCACGCCAGCTGCCGATGGCACATTCCCATAAAACTGTGGCTATGCGTGTGAATGTGCTTGAGGCAGCAAATGCAAATCCAGCTTTTTTCCCCTTTCACATCAAAATTGAATTGCTCATGGTTGTGTTTACTTCCGAGTATTCATCATTTAGTTACATGCACAAGAGAGGTAACCATTAAGGGCGTAAAACATGTTCATTTGATTCACAGCACCTGTTTCAGTATTTACACTACACCTGCATTGTTCAAAACTGCAGGAAACGTATTATTTAGAAACATGAATATGTGGTATTGTATGTTTGGCTCTCACTTTCCACTCTTCTCTGTCCCTCAGTCCTAATGAAGGAAACATGGCCTCAGATCTACTAAAGGAGATGTGTTCTCTCTGTGTCTCGAACCCATCTGTGTTTTGATCCCATTAAAAGGACATATGGCCTCTCTGTCTGCATCCCAGTGAAGGAGGTGTGGCCTTTTGTGCCTCAACCCCAGTGTAAGAGGTGTTTCAATGCCTTGATCCCAGTGAAAGAGGTGTGGCCTCATTGCCTTGATCCCAGTGTAGGAGGTGTGGCTTTTGTACCTGTCTCATTGAAAGAGGCATTATCATAACTTAATTCTTCTCAATAGATACAGATTGAATTCTGTTTTTGTCAGTTCCAACTAAAAAGGCTTGGCATCTGTTAGATCCCTAGATGCAGCAGGCAAACCGAACAGTTTTTTTTACTATTCATTTCACTGCATGACATCATATGGACGTCTAAATTGTATTTAGTGTTTACATAAATTATTATTTGCATTGCTGGAATGTGTGTACATTCAAACACAAGGTTAAATGTTGGAGAGCAGTGCTTGGCTGAGACTATGTATATTCTTATTTGTGTGCGTTGTTTCCTGCTGTTACTCAGGAAGGCGTGTGCACTTGGCGACATTTGCGTCTTTCAGTCGACATTTGTTACAGTCTTCAGATATTCCTGCTACAGTGTTTTTAAGGGCACGCTCTGAGTGTCTCGGAGTGTAAACGGAGTTAATTAGCATTTGTGCACAGAACGTGTTTACTCATAAGCAAGGAAAACCTCCTGGGACGTAGTGGCAAGCTAACAATGTGTCTTAATTAGGGGATTAAGGAATACAGTGTGTCCAGTGTGTCTTTGAGGGTGTGCTGACTGGGGCACCATGGAATTTGATCAAGAGACTCAATCTGAAAATGATTCATTTTGTATATTCACAGACATCAGAATAGAGAGAGAGAGAAGAAGAGTGGTGGCATTTACATTTGCATTTATTCATTTGGCAGATGCTTTTATCCCAAGTGACTTACAATGAGGCAAAGCATAGAGGTGTCGAGAAAAGTCGACAGTGATACCTGGGCCGCAAGGTTAAATGTCAGACAAGTGACCAAAAATGAGACAGAGAGAGATGCATGAAAAGCAGAAAGAGATCTAATAAAATACAGACACACACACACACACAGCTGTCACACACACTTACAAAACACATTATAGATGATAGAGTATTAATATCCTGAGGAATAGAGGTCATCGATCGATACCTAAGTACTTCTGCTATAATCCTAAAGACTGTCCTGCTCATCCCAGGACTCCTCTTCACAATATACTCGTTCTGAACTGAACATCATTTCAACAGTGTTACTACTGTTTGACTTGATAGTAGAAGAGTAATTATGTATAATTGTACCATTCAGTGTCACCCAGAAGAGGATGATTCTGCTTCCTGTCGTTTCTAATCAGGGACTTTTTCTTTACCACCATCTCCCTAGGCTTGCTCATTAGGGATCTAAACATAAATGTACATGGAGATTGTTGTAGAGCTGTACTGTGACTGTAACTGTCTATTGTTAAAAATTGCCATCATTTAACATATTCTATATGACTCGAACTTAAGATGATAAGACTTTAAAGACTTGTCAGACTGTATGAGGTCCCCAGAAATTGACCTGAATTCTGTAAACTTTGTAATAATGTGTGTTCTCCATGTAGAACCTCAAACAATAAACCTGTGATTAAAGAGCTACATACTGTTCACTTCATCAATTCAGACTTGTGCAGAAAATGGGGTAGAGAAATGAGCTTGCGGTAACGAGGATGTTATTTTATTCATTCATTCATTCATTTTCTACCGCTTATCCGAACTACCTCGGGTCACGGGGAGCCTGTGCCTATCTCAGGCGTCATCGGGCATCAAGGCAGGATACACCCTGGACGGAGTGCCAACCCATCGCAGGGCGATGTTATTTTAATTTGTTTTTTTCTTTCAGTTTTCGATAGCAGTACTTACACTCTAAAATTGTCCTAAAAATCCATACTTAATTGTTGTTAAAGTCTGTAAGTTCCACCTGACCATCACACCCATATGCTTCTTGTCAGAGAACGGATGCCTCCAGCAGGGGCAAAATCCATACCCGAATGCAGTGAATGCAAAAGACACTTTTTTAAAATAACAAGACAGACACAAACAGGAAATACTAGGAATCTAGGAATACACTAGGCAGCTAAATACAAGACAAGATACGTTGAACAAAAAAGGTCAAGGACTGCAACACAACTGGTATAAATAGGGGAAGTGTTTACATGGGGCAGAGGCAGAAAGGAACTAAGGATCGGGTGGGACAAAGGACAAACACATGTGAGATAAAAACATAAACGAAGACCCCCAGGCACGGTGGCTTAGTGGTTAGCACGTTCGCCTCACACCTCCAGGGTTGGGGGTTCGATTCCCACCTCCGCCTTGTGTGTGTGGAATTTGCATGTTCTCCCCGTGCCTCGGGGGTTTCCTCCGGGTACTCCGGTTTCCTCCGCCGGTCCAAAGACATGCATGGTAGGTTGATTGGCATCTCTGGAAAATTGTCCGTAGTGTGTGATTGCGTGAGTGAATGAGAGTGTGTGTGTGTGCCCTGTGATGGGTTGGCACTCCGTCCAGGGTGTATCCTGCCTTGATGCTCGATGACGCCTGAGATAGGCACAGGCTCCCTGTGACCCGAGGTAGTTCGGATAAGCGGTAGAAAATGAGACTGAGAGTGAGAAGACCCCCTAGCATTCCAGTAGGGAATTGTCCAAGCCATTATGACACTTCTGCATAAAGTGAAGTGAGCACTATGTGTTAAGGTTGGAGTAGAAGAACTGTAGTGTTCTATACAGAGCCCTGACTCTAACGTAACCCCACTGTACACCTTTGGGATGAACTGGACCTGGTGTCTCCTCACCATCCCAACATGTGTCTGATCTCACTAATGCTGTTGTAGCTGAATGATCCTAAATCCCCACAGCCATGTTCCAACATCTAGTGGAAAGCTTTCCAGTAGAGAAGAAGAGTTAAGCTTATTTTAACAGGAATAATTGAGGAACGAGATGTTCAACAAGGATATATGAGTGTGATGGTTAGGTTATATAGCCTTAGATGTACATGTGTATTGTTTCTGCATCAGTGGAATTTAGCAGGAAGTATAAAATGGCTTCATTTCACTAACGCAGAAACAGAAACACAGTCTGGTTTTAGATTGAGCACCATGTGTTAGTGGTATCATCAGACACTGATGTTTAGTCATCTGGAGTGACTTGAGTCAGTAAATGAATTTCGACACACTTCTTTGACTGGTGGATAATAAAAACAAGCGTGTCTGTAGTTCAGTGGTCTGATTACTAAGCAATAAAAAAGGCATAATGCATAATATTAGCCTTCAGTGAAAACATTATCTTTTGCTGAAACTAAAGCTAATAGACCTTAAATAAAACTGTTATTTGAATACTATAATCATCTTCGGTTCACACTTTCATAATAATTACACGTTTTATTCAAAATGAAGTGCCTGGTTTATTTTTTTTTGTCTCTGGCATCCTCGTTCAGAAAGAAAGACTAAGGCCGTACCAGAAAGCGTGTTGAAGAAATGAGATCAGGTTTAACAGAGTCGTCCATTCTGAGTGAGCGGCCACTGAAGGAGGTCTGAGTGACGATAATATACTAGAAGGCTAGCTCGGGCCTGGACTCTTACACAGGAGCTGAAACTCCACTTACTGATGGACAGGCTAATCGACTCAATTCCTCACCTCTCTGGTTTGAGTAAGTAAAGGCTGTAGAGTTATCACACCTGTACAAATTGCTCCTGAGTGGCAGCCAGCAGGTAAATAGAGTCTCTGAATGACAATCAAGAAAACAGTCCAAGAAAAATGGACACGGATGAGCTCAGCACTTCTCCTTCCTTCTCTTTCGTCTGTTCTGTCTCAGTGACAAAGTCTTTCATAATAGATAGCAATGATTTCTCATACTGATCTTGCTTTCTGTCTCACACACAAACGCACACACACACACACAAGCTCTTCTTTTCTTCCTCATTGTTTCTATCTGCAGCATAAATCATAAATATCCCACTGACGCGAAGCATACTCGTAATATCCCGCTGAATTCATGTTCCATGTCTAGAATATGAAAATGATTCCAAACAGCATAATAGCAGAGATGTAATCGCTTTTACAAGTCACACTGACCTCCTGTCTGGAGCTATTTTTCGAGATTACGTAAGTAAACACAGACAGTTCAACTACAGTGCATTTTATCTCGTTGAAATATTAGAGCAAAGAAAAGGTTTTGTGAAGTGGCAATTTATGTGTAAGGACAAATGGGATGTGAATACTCTTCTGTTCTCGTGTTACCGAAAATGCAGTTTTCCTTGACATACAGTAATCGTTCAGTAGGTGAGACATACTGCATACAAGTAGGACATGGGAAAAAAAATGAAATGTTTATGAGTTCAAGCCTGGAGATGATGTTGATTTATTTGAGAAAGACCCTTAAACCTCATCAGATTAGCTGTGAACTCTTAAAGGCAAAGATGCCTTCAATCTAGATGCCTTTAGTATTCTTTGGTTCATCCCTCAGGAAGTTTTCTCAGTAGCTAAGTATAGTGTAAGATGATGAATAAAACAGGAAGTGGATTTATCTGGTGTTATCACATGAAAGCTGTGTATACATATTTATTTAACGTTTTTATTCCTTTTCTACCAAACCAGTTTGTGAGCGGTTAGACTAGTTGAGTGATTACTGAATGTGACACTGTACATTTTTATCCCTTTAAAGTTACATTCATGTCGTGACACATGTTAGTTCCTGTTATCGTCTTTCCCTCACCAGCTTCTTTTTTACTTTAGCTTTCTGTTCATGTTAATGAGACACGGGAACGTCATCATGGACAAAAGAAAAAAAAAAAACGTAAAGTGTAGTCATCAGTCTTGAGCTGCAAGAAAGTGCTGACACTAGAAAATCCTTTCATATATTTTCATTTTAAAAAGGACTCCTTACTGGAACGTCTTTCTGGATGCTTCTTTAGAAACGATGCTGTATTAGAACGATCGCATTCATATAAACCAGTGTTTATCTTAGCAGCAGGAAATATTGTCAGAGTTGATAATTAGATCTAGAAAAATGAATGACATCTTCTGACTAATAATAAACAACTGACCTGTGGTTTAAGAACCCTAAATTATTTAACAACCCAGTTTTCCGAAGATTGTATTCTGTCTCAAGCCGCGGTGGTTCAAGTGATTAAGGCTCTGGGTTGTTGATTGGCTGACTGGGGTTCAAGCTCGCAGCACTGTCAAGTCACTGTTGGGCCCTTGAGCAAGGCCCTTAACCCTCTCTGTTCCAGGGGTGCTGTATCATGTCTGACCCAAACCTCCAAAGTTGGGATATGTGAAGAAAGAATTTTAAAGTGCTGTAATGTAAATGTGACTAAAAAAAGACTTCTATTCTATGATGCTGTTGTAGCTCATCTGCTTTGAGGTTTGACATGTTGTGCGTTCCGTGATGCCTTTCAGCTCACCACGGTTGTGAGCTGTGGAGTGCTGATCTAAATTTCCTGTTAACTTGACCCAGTCTGTTCGTTTTCTCACTGCAGCACAGCTTTTTTGTTTTCTGCACCATTCCGTATAAACTCTAGAGACAGCCGTGTGAGGAAATTCCCAGATTAGCCGCTTCTGAACTACTCAAACCAGCCCATCTAGCAGAAACAACGCTGCCAGGATCAAAGGCACCGAGGTCCCATTTTACCCAGTCCTGGCGTTTGAAGTGAACATTAACTGAAGCTCTTGCTCTGTATCTAGTTGATTTTATGCACTGCTCTGCTGCCACATGATTGGCAGATTGGATAATTGCATGAATGAAGAGAGGTAAAGGTGTTCCTCTAAACGTGACCAGTGAGTGTAGATATAGAGAACGTGGAAGGGTTATTATCTTGTGTGATTTTGTTAAATAAACTGTGGTGGGAAAATGACTAGGAAAGATCCCCTTGTTCGCTTTTAGACTGGTTGAATTTTGTCCTTTTATTGTTAGTCGCCACCGTCAACTAAAGACAAAAGGCTGTCTGTGAGCGATCGGCAACCCGTTCAGCTCCTTTCCGTTTAAAGCAAGCTCTTGTAATCTTTAAAACAACTCTTCTTCATCCAATATTAAATGTATCAGTGCTAACATGATTTCTGTTAATGTTTCATTCATCTCTCTCTCTCTCTCTCTCTCTCTCTCTCTCTCTCTCTCTCTCTCTCTTTCTCTCTCTCTCTCTCTCTCTCTCTCTCTCAGACATGCATTCTTTCTCCCGACCTCCTCCCGCCTCACTCACACACACTCATACACTCAGAGCACCTCGTTTTTTCCAAATTGTCAGAAGAAATTGCTTTCAGAATGAAAAGAAAAATATATATATTTCCATTCGAAGCACTGAATATTGTCTGAGTGCATAAAAGGAGTGTGTCTTTGTGTTTGAACAGTAGCCGGCTTTCTCTCATCAGCAACAGCAACGCCGCGACGTGCTTCTATGGCTGACTGATTATATTCTCGTTTTTATGGAAAAAAAAGGAAGGTGGTAGAAAATACAAAATTCAAAAGTCAATGGTGAGGAACAGCTGTAGTAGAAGAATTGATTGAAGTCTATCAGCTGTGTTTGGACTGCTGACAGACGCAGGCTGGAGAAAACCTATTTCAACCCGTCTGTTTCTCAGAAAGAGGCTACAATTTTTAGCGAAAGTCAGCGCTGATTGATTTTTTAGGCACGTCTGAGAAGAATGGCGTAGAAATGCATGTGAACTAGGACTGGAATGACGCCGTATACATTATAATGATCAGTTCTCACTGTGTTACAGCACGTGGCAGTAAGATCGGTGTGGATGTGGTTCAGGGATTGACAGAATGACAGAATGTCCTGATGTATGATTAGCTAGTTAGCTAGATGTGATGCCATTAATAAGGAAAAGTATATGATCATGAAGCACATCACGTTTACTTCGTCATTAAAAACTCATCCAGACGTTGGTTAGTGTTTCAGCTAAGTTGTGTTTTGTCCTAACAAAATAAAAAGCGTTATTGTAGTCTTGCTAGTGTTTTTAGCCTCTAGCGATATGTTTATCATTCCGGTAGCAGCAGAGTGAGGATTTTTACTAGATATTGTATATTATGCTAGCTTTTTTCAGCGTTTTCTCTTGTGCTGCAGCTACATTTATTTTATCTGTTGATTAATTCATTGCTTAGTTTTATTTGAATCAAAAGTGGAATCTATTTATGGGACCAAATTTGATGAAAAAGCTGGTGACTTGACAGACAATGGATTCAAAATATATATAATTTATGTGTAAGAAATACTGCACTATTGTTGAACATGTGTAATGCACAGCTTCAGGACATTTGTCTTTTCCTGTCTTTTGTCTGGGCTTGTCCTGTCTTTGTCTGGTCATGTCTTGTCCTGTCTTTGCCTTGTCACTTTTTATATTATCTTTTCTTGTCCTGTCATTGTCCTGTCCCGTCTTATGCCGTCTTTGTCTTGTATCTTCTTATCTTATCTTGTCCTGTCATTGCCTTGTTGTCTTGTCTTGTGTTTGTCTGGTCACGTCTTGTCTTTGTTTGGTCATTTCTTGTTTTATCGTTTCCTGTCTTGTCCTGTCTTTTTTTGTCTCACGTTATCTGGTTTGTGTCTTATTTTCTCCATGTCGCAGTCTTGTCTTGTCTTGTGATGTTTTGTCCATTTTTTTGTATTGTTTTATTCTGTCCTGTCATGTCTTTGTCCTGTCTTGTCTTTGTTTGGTAGCACAGTGGTTATGTTGGACTACTGATTGGAAAGCTGTGGGTTCAAATCCCAGGACCATCAAACTGTGTCTGCTGGTCCACTGATCCAGATTGTTAGCCCTCAGCTGCTCAGCTGTATAAATGTAAGTTGCTCTGAATAATGGCCAAAAGCCATAAATGTAATATGAGATGATGTTTTCTGACAGTACAGGAAAGATTGGTTAATATACCCATAAATCTACAATATATCAGATTATAAAGAATGAAGAAAGTAAATAGGAGTAGTTTTTTTTTTCTGAATGGTAGACCTACTTCTTGCTGTGCACCTCTGAATAAAAGACTAATTATCAAGACATGAAATCCACTTGGCTAGACACCAGGCTACTGATTTGTCCTTCTCTGCGATTAATCATGTAATTATTCCAGGTTTGTTTATCATACAAATAGAATAATGAAACTAATTAGTTTTTTCACTGCGCTTATGTAAATATGACTAAATATCATTCTTCGTTAATGATTTAGTGACTTCATTGATAATTTTGCTCTAAAAACCCTGTGAATTTACAAAACAACAACAACTACTACTACTTGGCTTTATACTCATGCTTTGTTCAATATGTGCCTTTCATTAGTATTCCTGGTCAGCGAGCCATGCTTGCCAGAGACGTGGTCTCTTATCAGAGCCTACACAGAGCCGCCAAGGTTTGTTCAGCATTATGCCTCCGAAATGGCAGATAATAGGTTTTATAACTCTGCAGTCGTGATTTATGACTGGCTGTTGTGTAACACATTGGTGCCACTGTGTCTAAATCTTTTTGGGTAAAAAAAAAAATCCTCCAGTCCCAGTTTTGTGCCTTTGAAACGCTGGATTTGGGGTTTTAAAAAATTTGATGTGGGTCAGGTAAGCTCGAACGACGTTTACATCCTGAGCCAGATCTTTAGGCAGGAGCTGGTGGTGGAGCTGAGTGTATAAAAAATAAAAGAAAATAATAAAAAATGAAGGAACAGATGGAGATCAGAGAGAGAGAAAGAGAGAGAGAGAGAGAGAGATGGGGAAGGTGGGAAGAGAGACTTAAAAAAAATGACAGAATGTGTGAGTAAGAGAATTAGGGAGATTCTCAGGATTCAATCAGGCTTAGCGAGTATAGAGCAATAGCATTTCCAGACCCACTGGCTAGATGAATAGCCTCCTCCATTATAATAAATTGTTAATGGCCGTGCAAAGACCAGCATAAAGTGTGAGCATCACACTCATCATTTAGTTAAGCTACATTAGTCTCACTGGTTTATTTAAATGGCCAAGAACAGCATTTTAAGAGGCATTTAGTTCCTCCAGAACTGACTTTCTTAGTATTGATCAGAATAGATCAAAGCTACATGTTTTATAAGGTCATAAAGTAAAGAAACGTTTAGATGCGTCTGTTTATAAGCTTCCTGCACAAGAGGGCTACTAATTGTGACTATTACATTCACTCATCCAGCAGACACTTTTATTATTCCTGTGACTTATAGGCATCAGTCAAGTGCTCAATAAGCAGAGCTTTTTCAGTCTGAACTCACAACCTTTCCTTGGTATCATATGGTATTAGGCTGCTACTACTGATTAGCTATGTGGAGCCCTAGTTGTGAGATGCAATGCAAACAAAAATCCGATACAGGATCAGAATCTATTATTTAAAGCCCTTTGAATACACTTAAAGCCTCTGAGGTCTCAGATAAAACCTGCATTTTTGAGCAACATACACACAGTTAAAAGCTTTTAAACAGGTTAGCTGCTATAGTCAGTTATCTGACAAAAAAAATGTATCATGTATGTAATCAATGGCTAAATCTTAGTATTTAAGGACTTCCACAAGCAAATTGTAAAGAGACTCTTAATGAGTGCTTTATTAAAGTCAAGTGTACTTGTGTAGTGAAGCACAGGCTTTAAGACTGGAGGTTATTTTAAGCTGAGATTTGTTATCGTTTTACGAGTGCCGGGGAAGCTACAAGCTAAACATGTTAACATTTCAAGCTACTAGAATAAGCTATGAAGAAAAAGCAGCTATGAACAATGAAGCTAGTATTTTTTCTCTTTAAATCAAACCAAGGAAAAGAAGCTGAGCATTTTTTGTTTTATTATGGAGCTAATTTTACTTTTCTGTTTGTAAGAAGAATGTAGCAATGCTAACTGCTACGTTCTGCTTACAAACAGAATCATAGCTGCTTTCATAGCATTAGTAGTTATTTTCTAGCACAGTGGTGTTCAACTTATCGGGTATTTTCATTCGGTTTAATGGCTGATATACAATTAGTTACAAATGCTGTTGGGTTTCAGTGTCTCTGGTGGTATCACCAGAGCAGCAGCAGGATCCCGTGCTTTCATTAATGCTGCCAGGGAACCGTCCATGCCTCCGAGGGGTGTTAACTCTCCAGTCCCGAGCCTGCATTAAATAAGAAGGTTGTGTCAGGAAGGGCGTTGGCATAAAACCTGTGCCAAATCAAAATATACAAATCGGATAATCTGCTGTGGCAAACAGGGAGCTGTTGGTTTTCAGTGTCAGATGTGTCTTTTTTCCTCTTTACACAGAATTTTAGTGGTTAAAGATAACACATTCAAATTTGTAATACTTATGACCAAGCACTTGAGGCGTCACAGAGACCTGAAATGGGTTTGATATCACCGTTTACTTTGAAAAATCTCACAACTGTGTGAGACAAACTAAACGTTTTCTAACTAAACAAACTCTTAAAATCCTGAGTGTCTACTTTCATATGAGCTTCATGTTAAGCATCACTGTGGAATAAGACATGACAAAGACATTCAATACTGAACATGCAGCAAATTCAATTTGTCCTCTGGGAAAACAGGGAAAAGTTGAATACATGATGATTTGGATCAGTTTCAGTGCTGTAGGACATGATGCTGATGTGGATCAGTAATTTGCCCTAGTAGCCTGTCATTCATGAATGAGTTGACTCTTTACGCCGACTCTTTTAACTGAACGACCAAAGCCGGATCTTTTCTCTTACAGCATTTCTAAAGAGCTGTGATATACTGTATGCTTCTTCTGAAATTTCATCAGCCATCTGTATTTATGATTCTCTCTTTAATCACATCACATACAGTGTATCTAGGGAATCTTATCAGCATCTGAGTTGTCTGGCACAGCATACCAATTTACAGAGGATCACTCTGCACTGCTGCTTATTATAATGATCTATTGTAGTGTATTGTACTAGGAGATAAATACCATCATAAATAGGCAAGAATCCTCGAATTTTATTAATGGAAGTTAAGTGCAGAAACAGTAGAACTATGATAATAATAATATTCATTCATTCATTCATCTTTTACCGCTTATCTGAACTACCTCGGGTCACAGGGAGCCTGTGCCTATCTCAGGCGTCATCGGGCATCAAGGCAGGATACACCCTGGACGGAGTGCCAACCCATCACAGGGCACACACACACTCTCATTCACTCACACAATCTCACACTACGGACAATTTTCCAGAGATGCCAATCAACCTACCATGCATGTCTTTGGACCGGGGGAGGAAACCGGAGTACCCAGAGGAAACCCCCGAGGCACGGGGAGAACATGCAAACTCCACACACACAAGGTGGAGGCAGGAATCGAACCCCCAACCCTGGAGGTGTGAGGCGAACGTGCTAACCACTAAGCCACCGTGCCCCCCAATAATAATATTACTACTAATAAATATAAATAAATTCAAATTGGAAGCACCTTGCAGATTTGATATTAGATTTTATCTTTGTTAAACTTAGACTTTGGCAAGGAGTCATTTGTGAGTTAAAAGAATCACTTCTTATTGGTGAGTTCAGTTAGGCGCTCTGATTCGTTGAAAAGAGCCAGATTTCCCATCGCCACTGTGCAGGAATTTTAACTTAATAAAAACAAAACTGACAGGCACCAAGGCCACGCCTGCTTCCTGATCAATTCAGTCTTGATTTGAGTCTGAAGCAACGTAGCCTTATTTGCAAATAGTGAGCGTGTAATAGTTCTCTCTACTCCCCTAATAATTATTCCTTACAATCGGGTTATTTTGGACGCGGCCTGTCTCTCACACAAAAGAGGTTTTCTAACACATGGAATTAGTTTCATCATCCTCAAACGCGTAGGCTCTGTGTTCTCTTCGGGTTTACTTGCATAGTCTAGTGGTGTGTGTTTTTATTAGGGTTATTGTACCTCCTCAGCGTTTGGTCCATTGACTCTGGTGTCAGACGTGAGTGTGTGAGTCCAGACATGATGCTCATTGTAACAGCTGCCTTGGAGGCATTTCAAATTGCAGGGACATCATTTGAGATGTGAAGACTCTGAGGGCTCATTATCAATAGCTGCTGGTGTAATTTTATCTCAGATTTCTTGGCTTGACTTTGCAGTGTGTTCTGAGTGGGTAGTTGTACCAGTTGTACAGACTGTGTGTGTGTGTGTGTGTGTGTGTGTGTACTGTATGTATGCATGTACATTTGTGTGTGTGAGAGAGATTGTGTGCATTAAGTTACAATTCCGGTAAAGCTGGGCTACTCAACGTGTTCCCCAAAAGCCATTTTTGCGTTCCTCAATACAGCGTTATAAATATGGTGGTAATTATTTCGACCAATTTGTGATCTGTTGGTAAAACCGGATCTACTTGGTAACACTTTACAATAACAGTACACGAATAATCCTGCACTAATACCTGCATTAATACTCTCAGTATGAACTACGGATGCATTAAGGCATGCACTAATCATAGACTAATAAAGAATTAACCTTAACTGTGATGAGAGTCTATTGAACTCATGCGTAAACAAAAAAAAAAAACACCTTAAGTAGATGCTAGTACACGTTTGTTACCTAATGTATTAATTAACATGCAGAATTAAAACACTCCAAAATAATCTTAGAAAACATGTTTTTAAAGTTAATAGATAACAGAATCTGATAAATGAATAAATGTTAGTGTATTAATTTCCCCCAGAGCATGTATTAGTACTACAGTGGGATTGGTTAAGAGAAATAGATGGAGAGTGACGCAAACTGGGCTGAGATAAAACTATCAGGGTTTATTAGTTTATTAGTGCGTCTTTCTACGTTTGAAAATCAGTGTGAATTATGAAAGTAATCCAGTGCTGTTAAATGTTTGTGTAATATTTCTATAACGTTCTTTCTAACAGAGCATGTTTGATTAAGTTTACCTTAATACATTAAGTAATAAACGTGTACTGACTTGTAATTAAAGGTGGGGTGCACGATGTTTGAAAGTCTATGTTGACATTTGAAATCACCAAAACAAACTGGCCTCTAACCCAAATGGGTGTCACCCTTGTTTTGATAGCTCCTCCCCACACATACATACTCAACCCAGGCAACTATTATGGCAGATCCTGCTGGGGCAGCTGGCCGAGGGCATATTTTTATCAATAAATGAACTCAATGAGTAATACTATGGTAATATAAATGCGTATTTGTAGTACTGTGTGTTGTACCGTGAAAGGTTTGGCTCCGTTTCACGCAGAAGACGACTTTCAACACCTGCAACCTGAGGCGGATGTAACAGCAGGTATCCGCCACGTCAGTGTTTCAATCTCTTTGGGCTAATGTCAGACATGCGCACTGAACACTCTCTCAGCCGTATATTGACAAGACACGCCCCTTTCTGCTAATTGGCTACACGTTTGTTTTGTTTGTCGGCCCGACTCAGCTTTCCGAAGCATTTTTCAAACATTGTTCACCCCACCTTTAAGGTAGTTGTTATTTATTCAAACACGAGTTCATCAGACTCACGTCCTAGTTAAGGTTAGCTCTATATTAACGTTATAGTTTAAAGTGTATTGTAAAAAAATTATAGCAAATAGTTTTAGGGATATTTTATGAATAATCCTTATGCATATCTTTTCGCTGCCACGATGAGAGCACTATATACTGCATACAGCCACAGGGAATTTATTTCCCCTGAGAAAAGAGGAGCTCTGCATAGAAGCCTGTTAGCTATCTTAAGTCGAATGGTCCTGCTGTAGAGCCCCAGCTTTTGTTTGCTCCTTATTTTCTTCATCATAATAGCACTGATGGCAGTGCTGGAGTGTATAATACAGGCTGTAAATGCCACACTTATTCCTTTGTGTAGACTCTCAGATGCTCTCTTTCCTTCCGCACTAAGTGCATTGACATTGAGTGTGTATAGACGCACAACACTAATATGATCATTATCAGATTTTGACCAGATTATTCAAGTGGTCATGCAAGCAGTATAGGAGCGATGCCTTAAATCAGATTAGAGGCCTTATCAGACTTCAAGAAATCCATTTAGGATGCGTAGATTGTAACCCTGTAATTAAGTTATTCAGCATTAACGCTGTTAATCTCATATTCAACGTTGGTGTGTGTGTGTGTATGTGTGTGTATGTGTGTGTGTGTGTGTGTGTGTGTGTGTGTGTGTGTGTGTGTGTGTGTGTAAGACGTCCTGTTGGAGTGAATTTACGAATAACATGACGATTTGCAAGGTCCATCAGCCGTCACAAATATCTCCCTCTTTGTCCAGTTCTTACAAAATCACACAAGACACTAAACCAAAGCTGAACATATGGCTCATGTTTTGTATCTCTGACACAAAATGCTTGTTTTTTTAAAGTAATTAAATCATGCATTTATTTATTTACATTTTATTCATTTGACTGATGCTTTTATCTGAAACAGCTTATAGATAAGGGCTAATGGCCTTTCTCAAGGACTCAACAGTCACCGCTTGGCTTTAAACTCACAAATTTCCAATCAGAGACCTTGGTGCAGAGTCACTACTGGCCCATAAAACTCAATTACAGATTAGCACAACGGTGCAGAAGTGAACTAACTACTAGAAGAAGGAAAAAGGAGAAAATCCACCACCTTTGGTGCCTCTAAAAAAAAAACACAGAGCAGGAAACACTGTGTCATGTTCCTTCTTCTGAACTGGATCTATAGTGTATTGGTTTTTTTGAGACTTACACCTTATTCTACGTTCAGTATATAAACATAAACATGTTCAAGTACATACACATCCCGAATGCTGTGTACGTGTGTGTGTGTGTGTGTGTGTGTGTGTGTGTGTGTGTGTGTGTGTGTGGCTTGCTGAAGCCTCTCCCTTCAGGATTTGGATGAAGGTAGATTATACACCACAGGTCTTTTTAAACTCTAGCTGCAGAGGAGATTAAGTCTTCAATTCACACCTGGCCTACAGGCTCTTCAGTCTTCGCCAAGGGGCTTTGAAGGGTTGCAAAGGCCCTACAAACGATCGCCCGCAGAAAAATGAGTGTGCGTACTGGAGAGCTCCTCGTTGCCTCTCAATCATACACACACGGACCCAGCAGGAGCAGGTTGAGCTAGAGGAGCAGAATTTTTCTGCACAGCAGCTTCACACTCGCGGCATCACCGGTCATTTTTTGCCTAGAGAATCATGAACGGTCACGATTGTATGAGGGACGGAAAGATGAGACTCTTATAACTGACGTGAGTGAAAAGTGATGTGGTAGCTCAGTGGTTAAGGTGTTGGACTACTGATCGGAAGGTCATGGGTTCGAACCCCAGGTCCACCAAGCTGCCACTGCTGGGCCCCTGAGCAAGGCCCTTAACCCTCAGTTGTAAGTCACTCTGGATAAGGATGTCTGCTAAATGCCATAAATGTAAGTGATGTAAGCTTTTAAACAGGGATCAGTCCTATACACACCTGAAGTGAATATACACAACCTGAAGCCCTCGATGCGATCGCTATTCACACTAGCAATTTACAGCACAATCATAGCTGTCTATCCTCCTATCTTCTTTTTATTTTTATATACGCTGCTGCTCTCTCATATGGCTTTTACGAGGGGTAATTTGCATAGCCATTTGGCTCGGCTTTTCACAATTATGCTGTCTAGCTCGTCTTGATGCTGTTCTAATTATGTAGTTATCTATACAGTCCTGTATAATTTCACTGGATTGTTCTGATCTTCTACTTTAGCACTCTGATCTTGTCCTGCACTTCGGAATAAGTAGCTGTCTGAACGGATCCTAGAGCCTCGACCGAATGCTTTTTGTATATTCGTTTAAAGATAAATTTTGTTTTAGATTACATTTTTAATAGGTATGTATAAGATGTGATATCATAATCATTCATTCATCTCGGGAAACACTATCTCATGGTCAGGGTCGCTGTAGATCTGAGCGATGAGGCGGGAAAACACCATGAATGGGATGCTGGTCTATCACGTTACACTACGCACATCCACGTTCTCACCCTCATTCACATCTAGCAGGCTATTTACAGTACAGTAGAATTACCAATCCACCTACAGCCATGTTTTTGGACAGTGGAGGAAGGAAAAAGTCAGACAGTGAAAAAGAAGGTGTAAAATTCTACAAAGGATCAAACCAGGGACCCAGGACACATTTATTCCTATACCTTTGCCTACTTTGAAGATATTTTTAGTTATATTTTAAAAATAGAAATGAGGTTTCTTTCTTCTCCAGGCCTGTGCACTTCTCCAGTGCAGTCTGCTTACTACAGCAATATCAGAGACCTCGTCTGTAATACAGCTTGGATTTGTTAAACAACAACAAAAAAACCCACAGCCGTTCGTGTGTGTGTGTGTGTGTGTGTGTGTGTGTGTGTGTTCTGCACTCTTTTCCTTGTACTCTCTAGTCTTGAAAGTCCTGAGTACTATAGTGATTAAATATATACTCACTTTAACAGGAACACTGGTACACCTGCTCGTGCAGCTGACGCAGAAGATTATATAAAAAAATTAAAATGTCATTTGTTTTTTCTCGAGACGTCAGCTGTCCAGTTTTGGTCATCCTGTGCACACTATAGGCTCAGAGTCCTGTTTTTGGCTGATAGGAATGGATCCTGATGAGATCCTGTGCTGTTGTAGCTCATCCTCCTCAAGGCTTGGCATGTTGTGTGTTCTGACATGTTTGTGTTCTGACATGTTGTGTGTTCTGACATGTTGTGTGTTCTGACATGTTGTGTGTTCTGAGATGGTGTGTTCTGACATTGTGTGTTCTGACATGTTGTGTGTTCTGACATGTTTGTGTTCTGACATGTTGTGTGTTCTGACATGTTTGTGTTCTGACATGTTGTGTGTTCTGACATTTTTGTGTTCTGAGATGTGTGTTCTGACATGTTGTGTGTTCTGACATGTTATGTTTTCTGACATGTTATGTGTTCTGACATGTTGTGTGTTCTGACATGTTGTGTGTTCTGACATGTTGTGTGTTCTGACATGTGTGTTCTGACATGTTGTATGTTCTGACGTGTGTTCTGACATGTTTGTGTTCTGACATGTTGTGTGTTCTGACATGTTATGTTTTCTGACATGTGTGTTCTGACATGTTGTGTGTTCTGACGTGTGTTCTGACATGTTGTGTGTTCTGACATGTTTGTGTTCTGACATGTTGTGTGTTCTGACATGTTATGTTTTCTGACATGTTGTGTGTTCTGACATGTTGTGTGTTCTGACATGTTATGTGTTCTGACATGTTGTGTGTTCTGACATGTGTGTTCTGACATGTTGTGTTTTCTGACATGTTGTGTGTTCTGACATGTTGTGTGTTCTGACATGTTATGTGTTCTGACATGTTGTGTGTTCTGACATGTTGTGTGTTCTGACATGTTGTGTGTTCTGACATGTGTGTTCTGACATGTGTGTTCTGACATGTGTTCTGACATGTTGTGTGTTCTGACATGTTTGTGTTCTGACATGTTGTGTGTTCTGACATGTTATGTTTTCTGACATGTTATGTGTTCTGACATGTTATGTGTTCTGACATGTTGTGTGTTCTGACATGTGTGTTCTGACATGTTGTGTGTTCTGACATGTTGTGTGTTCTGACATGTTGTGTGTTCTGACATGTTGTGTTCTGACATGTTGTGTGTTCTGACATGTTGTGTGTTCTGACATGTTGTGTGTACATGTTGTGTGTTCTGACATGTTGTGTGTTCTGACATGTTGTGTGTTCTGACATGTTGTGTTTACATGTTGTGTGTTCTGACATGTTGTGTGTTCTGACATGTTGTGTGTACATGTTGTGTGTTCTGACATGTTGTGTGTTCTATGTTGTGTGTTCTGACATGTTGTGTTCTGACATGTTGTGTGTTCTGACATGTTGTGTGTACATGTTGTGTGTTCTGACATGTTGTGTGTACATGTTGTGTGTTCTGACATGTTGTGTGTTCTATGTTGTGTGTTCTGACATGTTGTGTTCTGACATGTTGTGTGTTCTGACATGTGTTTTGACATGTTGTGTGTTCTGACATGTTGTGTGTTCTGACATGTTGTGTGTTCTGACATGTTGTGTGTACATGTTGTGTGTTCTGACATGTTGTGTGTTCTGAAATGTTGTGTGTTCTGACATGTTGTGTGTTCTGACATGTTGTGTGTACATGTTGTGTGTTCTGACATGTTGTGTTTTGACATGTTGTGTGTTCTGACATGTTGTGTGTTCTGACATGTTGTGTGTACATGTTGTGTGTTCTGACATGTTGTGTGTTCTGACATGTTGTGTGTACATGTTGTGTGTTCTGACATGTTGTGTGTTCTGACATGTTGTGTGTACATGTTGTGTGTTCTGACATGTTGTGTGTTCTGACATGTTGTGTGTACATGTTGTGTGTTCTGACATGTTGTGTGCACCACAGTTGTAAAGAGCAGTTCCTGTAACCTTCCTGTCAGCTCTGTCCACTATCCCAGGATCTTTGTCATCAACAAGCTGTTTCTGTCTACAGAACTAGGGCTGACTGGATGGGATTTGTTTTTGCACCATTCTGTGTAAACTCAAAATCTCAAAAGATTGACAGTTTCAGAAATAATCAAACTTGCTGGCATAGACAAACATATCCTGGTGACTCAGATCGCATTTAAGCTCATTCTGATAATTCATGTGAACGTTAACTGACTTGTCTAACTGGTTGAGTGTACAGGTGTCCCTAATAAAGTGGCTATGTGGAAATTTAACACAGTACTTAATAGCACTGGATAATATGACAATATGATATTGTGATGAAATGGGAAAATGGGATCATTTAAGCAGTTTACATTTTATTATACTTGACTGTAGCTGTGAGGAAAAGACATGAGGCAGAGATGGAGGTAGCAGAGATGAGGATGTTGAGGTTCTCTTTAGGAGTGACGAGGATGGACAGGATTAGGAACGAGCACATCAGAGGGACAGATCAGGTTGGCTGTTTTGGGGACAAGGACAGAGAGGATAGATTGAGATGGTTTGGACATGTACAGAGGAGTGAGATGGTTATATTGGTAGAAGGATGTTAGAGATGGAGCTGAAGGTAAGAGGTCAAGAGGAAGGCCAAAGAGGAGATACATGGATGTGGTAGAAGAGTATTTGAAGATAATTGGTGCGAGAATAGATGATGCTGAGGATAGAGATAGGTGGAAACAGATGATTCGCTGTAGCGACCTCAAACGGGAAGAGCCGAAAGTAGAAGTAGAAGATATTTTATTATACTTTATTTTCAGTGGTAAATAATTTTTTTTTTTTTAAATAGATTAAAGTGTAACCTATTTTTCCCTGTTCCTGCTGTTATTCTAGCAGTTGGTAGGCAAGCCAGTTTATTAAAATATAAAAAATCATGACTATAAATAACAGTAACTTTAAACAGTGCACATTATCTTTCAGAATAATGAACCACGTTACACTTCTGAAACGTAATGTTTAAAAATAACCTAAAAAACATTGAATAAATACACATTAATCTCTGAGGCTCATTTTATTGAATTATATAATATATTGATATATTTACTACAGTATAAGTGCTATTTTTATGACTATACAGTATGTATACTATATAATACTATTTTAATTTAAAACCTTTTTTTTTTTTTATCTTTACCTCATTCTTTATTATCTCTGAATAACATTCTGCCTTTCAACTCCAATCTCTAATGTTTACTGAAAGAACGAAAGCACAATAAAAGTGCTAACTAAATTAAAAAAGATTACATTTGAATTCTCTTTGTAAATATCGTATTAAAATGCTTATTCTCCTACGTCCCGTTTCTGTATAATGATGGAATGACAATTAAAATAGAATTGACTTAAGTAATGTGCATTCAGTAAACACTTCTAAAGCTGAGCCAAGAGAGGGGATTTTATTTCCCCATAACCAGATGTCCTCATGAAATTCAAAATGGTGCTGATTGAGGTGTGTGAATGTAGTGAAATATCAGACATGGCAAATTCACAGCTTAGCGGGAGAAATGAAATGTCAGGGTCTGTGGCAAAAATGCATAGGAAAGACAGGTTGACTCGCTGTGTTGCTGTAGCTTGTGTGTGTATGTGTTTTTTTATTTGTGTGTGTGTGTGTGTGTGTGTGTGTGTGTGTGTGTGTGTGTGTGTGTATGATGTAAATGGCAGTCTGGCTCAAGGCTTGAGGGCTGCAGTGCTGCCAATAAGCTTTCTGCTACTGTTAATAACCCCCTTCCATCACTTTCACAAACACACATTCATGCTGGGCTCCCAGTGGGTTTTCTATTTGATGTGTGTGTGCGCATGTGTGTGTGCGTGTGTGTGTAGCCCAGCATGTGTTATTTGTGTGTTTCTGAATGAGACCCTGTGCATATTACTAATATATTATTATTTTGAATGTTATCACATTAACCTCACAGCTCCTCACTGTACGCCTGTAGGACAGTGAAGGAGGTGTGGCCTGTATGCATGTAGGGCAGAGAAGGAGGTGTGGCCTGTATGCCTGTAGAACAGTGATGGAGGTGTAGCCTATGTGTCTGGTGATCACTGAAGGAGGTGTGGCCTTTATACCTGTAGGTTAGTGAAAGAGATGTGGCCTGTATGCCTGTAGGACAATAAAGGAGGTGTGGCCTGTCTGTTTGGTGATCACTGAAAGAGCTGTGGCCTGTATGCTTGTAGGACAGTGAAAGAGGTGTAGCCTGTGTGGCTGGTGATCACTGAAGGAGGTGTGGCCTGTGTGTCTGGTGATCAGTAAAGGAGGTGTGGTTTATGTGGCTGGTGATCAGTAAAGGAGGTGTGGTTTATGTGGCTGGTGATCAGTAAAGGAGGTGTGGTCTATGTGCTTTGTGATCAGTAAAGGAGGTGTGGTCTATGTGGCTGGTGATCAGTAAAGAAGGTGTGGTCTATGTGGCTGGTGATCAGTAAAGGAGGTGTGGTCTATGTGGCTGGTGATCAGTAAAGAAGGTGTGGTCTATGTGGCTGGTGATCAGTAAAGGAGGTGTGGTCTATGTGGCTGGTGATCAGTAAAGGAGGTGTGGTCTATGTGGCTTTTGATCAGTAAAGGAGGTGTGGCCTGTGTGGCTGGTGATCAGTGAAGGTGGTGTGGTCTATGTGCTTTGTGATCAGTAAAGGAGGTGTGGTCTATGTGCTTTGTGATCAGTAAAGGAGGTGTGGTCTATGTGGCTGGTGATCAGTAAAGGAGGTGTGGTCTATGTGGCTGGTGATCAGTAAAGGAGGTGTGGTCTATGTGGCTGGTGATCAGTAAAGGAGGTGTGGTCTATGTGGCTGGTGATCAGTAAAGGAGGTGTGGTCTATGTGGCTGGTGATCAGTAAAGAAGGTGTGGTCTATGTGGCTGGTGATCAGTAAAGGAGGTGTGGTCTATGTGGCTGGTGATCAGTAAAGGAGGTGTGGTCTGTGTGGCTGGTGATCAGTAAAGAAGGTGTGGTCTATGTGGCTGGTGATCAGTAAAGGAGGTGTGGCCTGTGTGGCTGGTGATCAGTAAAGGAGGTGTGGTCTATGTGGCTGGTGATCAGTAAAGGAGGTGTGGTCTATGTGGCTGGTGATCAGTAAAGGAGGTGTGGTCTATGTGGCTGGTGATCAGTAAAGGAGGTGTGGTCTATGTGGCTGGTGATCAGTAAAGGAGGTGTGGTCTATGTGGCTGGTGATCAGTAAAGGAGGTGTGGTCTATGTTGCTGGTGATCAGTAAAGGAGGTGTGGTCTATGTGGCTGGTGATCAGTAAAGGAGGTGTGGTCTATGTTGCTCTTGTACTGCCTTTCTCTGTACTGCCTTTCTGTGTCCCTGAAGGAGGTGTGGCCTCTACATGTTAGTCATTGAAGAATGTGACCAGCGCATCATATCACTGCACTACACTGCCTCAGTTCACATGAATCCATTTCTACATTCCGTTGTGTTAAATTGCTTCCTGCTTTAGATGCATCCATCATACAATGGATCATTGAGCACATGAAGATCTGCAAAGAAGAAACAACCCCCCTATTATTCATAGCTGATGTCACGCTACCCTGAAGTAGCTCATGGATCACTGTTATGTTTATATGCATCTGACAGGTACAGCCTATAAAGTTACAAATGGTCTTCAAGCGTTGTCTGATTGTGACAGTTTAATATTCCTGACATTTTTATATTCTCAGTAAACTCCTGAATCCTGAATCACTGTCTAATTGTTTTCATTTCACCAGCGATGTGTCTGTCCTTTCATATCAGCTCTTACTCTGACTTTTTGCATCCTTCCCTTTTCCTTTATCATCCTGGATCTTTATCATATCAGACCGAAAAGAGAAACGCTTCTTTTTTTTTTTTCTTCGGCAGCAGCTCAGGAGTTCTCTGAGCTAAATGTCAGTCACTCGTGAGGATTTTGACCCTTTTTAAAATGCAAAATCCTGCAGTGGGCAGATGAGAGTCGACACTAACCTTTCGTCCTATACAGCGTGGACACATTGATTAATGCGAGGATGTGATACGTCTTTGCCTCTCGTGTTTGTACAGGTGTGCACTCTCTCCTGCGTGTGAGCTTTTAATGAATTACCAGCATTCATTTGTATAATTTAACACCCTGTCTTTGTGCATTTGTGTGTGAAGAGCTCAAGCGCAGACAAGGCCGGTGTAAAGGAGCGTGAGAAGGTGAGGGCTTGAGACGTGAGTGAGATATCTCTCTCTCTCTCTCTCTCTCTCTCTCTCTCTCTCTCTCTCTCTCTATCTCTTTGATTACTGACTGCTTGATGTGAAAAAAAGGCTTATTGGATTCACGTTCCACTGCCTTGCGCTACATCTCTTGACGTCTGGTCACGTACCGAACCGGCCCGCTGCCTCCAAACCCAGACGTCTCTTGCGATTTTGAAGGAATTAGAATCGGCGCTTCTGAGTTTCACTTTCATTCTGCAGACTTAGCAGCATTAACAGAGGAGAAAAGCGGCAGATGATGGGCGGAATAATGCGGCCTGCTCTTGTCTTACGTTTCATCCGTTTTGATGCCTGAGTGTACATGGGACAACTCACAGAAGGATATGTGTCCTTGGTTAGGAAATACTCTCTCTCTCTCTCTTTCTCTCTTTCTCGCTCTCTCTCTCACACACACACAAGCCAAGTTTCAGTGCTTGTCTTCCTAAAGCAGAGATTTACATCAGCCAGTCTGCCATGTTTTCGATCCGTCTTCCTTATCAGGATGCAGACAAGCCAATCAAAGTCAAGGGATTGTGGGTTATCACTCAGTAGGCTTTATGCATGAAATGAGAGCCAGAAAGGACATGTGTGAAACATGTCTGCCTGGTGAAAATGGCAGCGTTCCTGCCAGCCTGTGCTGTTGGGTCATGACCCCCAGCCCTCTTCTCTCACATCTCTCTTTGTGTGTTGACCTCGTGGGAGAACAATGAGCACCGTGATGGACTGATGCTGAGAGAGTGAGGCGAGTTAGAGAGACAGAGAAGAGAAGAGGAGAAGAGAAGAGAAGAGAAGGAGGGTTAGATGAATGGTTGCCTGGCAACAGAATGAGGCAGTCAAAGGGAGCTTTTGGTTTGCCTTCTGTTAAACGTCCTGCGCAGGACTGTCACATGTCAAAAGAGGGGATTATGGGATAGCTGCCGCATGTGTTTTTTTCAAGAATGGGCTAAAAGCTCGGTGTAAGTAATCAAGGCACGCTCTGGATAAGGAGTACAGATTCAGAGACACACATCCGCTGTTCTAAAATTACAAAAGAATGTGTAGAGTTAAGTATGGAAAAAGGAGGATGAGCACGCGGAGAAGCAGTGAGAGTAACAGTGAGCTTCAGTTTTTTTAGTGAATGAGAACAAGAGAGAGAAGTGTTACACTTAAGGTGCAGGAATTTTCATGCTTCCATGCCCATATTAGTGTCTGTGGATTTGTGTGGGTTTGTGTTGATGAGCCATGCTAATCTTTCAGAGAACCATAGCAAACCCACCAACACACTCGCATCTATCTATCTATCTATCTATCTATCTATCTATCTATCTATCTATCTATCTATCTATCATCCATTCAGTCACTGATAAACCTTCATTTCTTTATTTATTTTCTATATTTCTTTTATACGCCATACATATATATATATATATATAAGTATATAAAAAATATAATATATATAATAAGTATATAATATATATACTTCTCCGCTTCTTCATCCATCTATCCATCATCTTTCTACCATGTAATCCATCCACCATTTGCCATCCACCCATTTATCTTCTACCCATTCCTTTATCCAGCTAGCCTTGAAACCATCTATCTGTATTTCTACCATGTACCAGTACGTTCGTCCATCCATCCATCCATCCATCCGTCCATCCATCCATCCATCCATCCATTCCTTTATCTAGCCACCCTTCAGCTCATCTGTCTATGTTTATACCATGCATCAGTATATCCAACCGTCCATCTCACTTAGTCTATCCATGAATCCATAAACCAGTCTATGCATTTTTATACTATTAATCTACCGACCATACCAACTTTCACCACTCTCTATCTCTTCATTCATGTACCTAATCATCTTCCCTCCATCCATCCATCCACCCATACATACATCCACCATTTACATCCCTTCCTCCTAACCAATCCCTATCTACAATCCTAAACGCCATAAATCCCTCCATTCATCCATTCACCCATCCAGTCATCCATCTATTCATGCCTCAACCTACAATCTCTCTCTCTCTCTCTCTCTCTCTCTCTCTCAGTCTTGTGAAATATGTTGCAACATACGTAAAAAGAATTATCCATGCACCCATTCATCATACAAACCTTCCATTCATACATAGACCCAGAACAGCAGGGACATTGCAGGTCTCTCAGCATCACTCCTTCCGCTGTAGAATTGTTGCGATAATCTGTCTTCACTCAGGCCCTGCTTTATCCGCTAACATTCTGTTTTCTGCTGTGAGCAGTCATTTTAAAGCAAACAGCTTGAGGAAAAAAAAAGTGCCTGCCTTCATTGTGTTGCATGAAACACGTTACGGCACATGTATTCATTCGTGCCCCTCAGAGAGCGTTTCAACACTGTGCACAAGCTGCAGAAATTGCTTTCTATTGTGAGCAGTGCTCCGAGTCTATCATGCCTGGAGTGGCACGCTCCCTCTCTCAACCTTCCCACCTGCGTATCAGATTAGTGCAGGAATTGCTCAAGTCTATTGAATTTATTCACATTGCTCTTGGTGGAAGTTGACTGTGTAATTTGAGTATGTGTGTGTGTGTGTGTTGAAAGAAGGGGTGTGTGTTTTATAGGATGTGCACACACTCCCTTATTCCTTCACCGAGCGGCGCCGGTCGTGTCCTAGATTCCCCGCGCTCTGTGCCGTCTCTACTCTGGAGCACAGGCTCTCGTCGCGTATAAGTGCCGCGCTGCAGCCGCATCATCTCACACTTGCCTGTTTTTATCATCCCTCATCATAGCACACACAGTTTAATCAAAAAAGAAACACATGAGATGAGAAAACAATGGTCTGTGGAAATCATTCATCTAGTCCACTGCGTCCCTCTCACTGGGAACGGTTTGTGCTGAAACACCTCTGAGTCACAGCACAGCTGGGTGGAGATGGAATATGGATGAGCGGGTGTCACCGAGCTCTGTTCCACACGAGGGAAGACGGCTAGCGGAGGATGACTCATTCAGAGGGTAGTGAGAACGCCGATGAGGAGCTGGAAGTGGGGCGGGAGAATTTGGGGAGATCAAAGCGGGTGTATTCTTCTCCTTTCTCATTTCTCTCATATCTTGCACTATGTGTCTCTTCTCTGTTGGTGATATTTTAAACACTAGCTCGCTCTCTCGCTCTCTCTCTCCTCTTATTCGTATTTCACACTTGTTCCCTTTCAACTCTTTACTTTTCTCCCTTCTGTCTGTTCTGTCTCACTTTCTCTCAGGTCAGTCAGTCAGTCAGTCAGTCAATCTGCGATTTGGCATTTTGTAGCATTTCTTTAATATTATACGGAATGACTGAGTGGCACTGTGGTTTGTGCTGTTACAGAAAAATCATCAACTACAAAGTTCCAGTAACAGCGCTCCCAAAGTGTTTTATTCCTCTTATACTACAGCAACACTATTCATTCATTCATTCATTCATTCATTCATTTTCTACCGCTTATCCAACTACCTCAGGTCACGGGGAGCCTGTGCCTATCTCAGGCGTCATCGGGCATCAAGGCAGGATACACCCTGGACGGAGTGCCAACCCATCGCAGGGCACACACACACACTCTCATTCACTCAGTCACTCACACACTACGGACAATTTTCCAGAGATGCCAATCAACCTACCATGCATGTCTTTGGACCGGGGAGGAAACCGGAGTACCCGGAGGAAACCCCCGAGGCACGGGGAGAACATGCAAACTCCACACACACAAGGCGGAGGCGGGAATCGAACCCCCAACCCTGGAGGTGTGAGGCGAACGTGCTAACCACTAAGCCACCGTGCCCCCTGTTATCATAATCTTACTGTATAAAGTCTAATTTGATTTTGTCTCAGTTTTCCCTGCATCCCTGCTCTAATCATTTGTTAAAATATGTTTAAAGGCTTGTCTAAGACTGACATCTTCATTAGTCTCGGGTCATTAGAAACAAGAAACACATTGCCCTTTTTATGACCTTTAAAAACCTTCGATGTTGTCAATCACTCGGTGTTGAAAAGGTTGTCAGCCACTGGGACAACTTCAGGAAGTTTTATGAGTTGAATCTCAGTTTTAGGATTGAATCAAAGGAGTGTTGTTTCATACAAAAAAAGAAGTTCATTAAGTATTTTAGTCAGTTTTTTATTTTTGAGATGATTTCCATGAATCCACTTCTCATCATCTTAAAATGTGATTTTTTTTTTTGGCTCACTCTATAATTATGTTCTTTAACGGTTACTTAACGTTACCCTTATAACAAAGTATAGTGGAATCTGATAGAAAGCACGATGGAGCAGAGAGCTGACACTTGGGAAATATCACACAGTGATTTAAGGTAGGAAGGAAAGATTCCAAGGGGAGAAGCACAACACAGACTGTTTAACAAGAACAAACAGAGACAACTGAGCACCAGAGAAGTCTGAGAGAGAAGTACTCGGCGGCTTGGCTTTATAAATGGGTACAGCATGCAGAAATACATGAGTTTTTATTGCCTTATGAATGAGGAACCGGTGCATGTCATATCCTCTCAGTGCACTGATCAGCCGTGGCATCATTATGGGAATCTTGTGCTTTACGTTTTTTTTTTCTCTGGCTCCTCAGATTGCTCCCCGGTGTGTATGTGGCTTGTGAAAGTACTTCTCCCTTAAATGTCTACTCTTAACTATGCTGGTGAAAGTTTACTATACACCCAGGGTTGGAAAGTGGATTATAGAGTTGTTCTGTATTCATTTGTTTATTCATTATTTTGTTCTCCCAAATTGTTGAGTGTAGGCAAGTCGACTCTGTGGACGAACGTTATTTACGCTGCCTGTTGTAATGACTTTCTGTTTTTCGGTCACTATCCACAGACCGTAGGTCAGAAGATGGATGTAGTTTGACCGGTAAACAGACAGACGTGCCTGCGAACTGAACTCCTGCTTTAAAGGTGTTCTCCATGTTGTCAATTTTCCTGCCACTGTTTATGTTCTGAAGCTCATTTGAGCAGGGTAAAGGCTCTGTTTCACGTCCGTTTGTTTCTCACTGCTCTACTGCAGTCTCCATTGCTATTTTTGGCTACTGACTTGAAGAAGAAGGGTTGAATCCCTCTGCACATTGCAGTCTGCGGTGACATGATGCAGGAGTTTCTTCTTGTTTTGCTATGAGGCTATGGCCAGAAAACAGTAAATGTGGAAAAAATATTTATAGATGTATTAATTGGTGCTCAGAATTGGCGGCCTTGCAGAATCTGATCCTGATTGAAGACCCTGATCCTGATCTTGGTGACTATAATGATCTGCAGAGATCTTTACTGTAAGCTTCTCCTGCAGCTCAGGCAAGCGTCCTTCTCCACTGCACTACAGTCTTTCTTGCCTTGTTACTTGCATCAGCCTTGCTCAGTGGTTGAGTCTGTACTGGGTGTAGGTGGTAGGTTGGGTGCTGTGGTGTAGGTCTGTGGGTACTCTGTTGTTCTCTAGCCATGTGGCTATCTGATCCTCCACCACTCACCAGCTCATGATTGATGCTCTCTTTAAGTCTGGTATTAAAGGCTATCAGCCTTTTGTGGTTCTCTCCTGCCAGGATCTGGAAAGGTGCCATATATTCTCATCCAGGTTAGGGTCAGTCCTCTCTCTGCCCCACTTTCACTGACTGAATGATCAAAAACTTCACACAACAGGAGGGTGAAAGTTTCCACCAGCCACACAATGGATCTTATTGATCTCACAGTGTTGTAATCCATGGCACCCTGGATTGAACGCTGTATGAACGGTGTGATGTGATAAAAAGCTTCGAATCGGGCCACAAACCAGTGGTTTGAATGAGCATTCATACTGTATGATGAGCAACAGTTCACATGATCTTCACATTTACATATTTGGCTGACAATACTGTAATCCCAGGGTACATTCCCACATCAAGCCCAATGTTACTGGGATACACTCTAGATCCATTAGACCCTGAGCAGGATAAAGCTGTAACAGAAAATTAATGACTGAATGAATTAATGAAAAGGTTATCCAAAAGAAAGGAAGCGCTTTACCCAAGAACCACACACTCAATACCAGGATTTAAACACTCAGCATCCTGGAGCCTAAAACGCTGTGCCACCACTGCTCACAGCAATCAATCTATCAATCAATCAAAGCTCTATTATCTTCTAAATGAGCAACAAAATGATTTCCCTCATTTCCCTTTTCCCTCATTTAATTATACATGCTAAGCTAGTTGATAAATCATTTACATGTGTTCATTTGGCTGACACCTTTATCCAAAATAACTTAGATTTTAAGCCGAACATTTGAAGGTTAAGTGCCAAGCAATGGTTTTCTAACAGCTCTGGTGTTTAATCTCACACACCGAGCCATCGTTTGCTCACAACATTAAACAAACGAGCTACGAAATGACAGCAGTTTGTGGCGATGTGTTATTTCTTTTCGCTGTCATGATAGCCATGACGGTCTGATTTCTTGTTGTGTGTCTGATGACACTATTGTGATTTGATTTTAGCTTTCCAGTTTACGTTGTGTTGATGTGTCCTTTTATGTGTGTTTTATAGCAGCCTTTTCTTCCAATAAGACTTCTTCCAATAACAATACTGAAACAGGCTGACAAAATCAACTGATATTATCTGACAGGTTTTAGAACCTTCACACAGCAGTGCACTTTAATTACTGGATTTCAGATGCGTCCGAAAGATAATCATCTTAATTCTTCTCTCTATCTCTCTCTTCTTCTGTATCTTTGTCTGCAGGTGGAGGCATGACGCTATTATTTTTTCATGTGATAATATTCATGTTCGACTCCTTCGCTGAGGCTTCACACAATACCTCTGCAGGTATGAACATTTCATGTTTGTGTGAGTATATATATATATATATATATATATATATATATATATATATATATATATAAAATACTTAACTAATTCCATCCATGTTCCTTTGTTTTCCCTGGACGTCTAAGCTCCCATTCTCCAGTTGAATTAGTGCGCATCTGAAAACAGGAAATTTCGATCACGTTCTTTTCAGACGTGCCCTAATTGGCTGCTTCCTATCTCAAACACTGCAGGCCTGGCTAGGCTGTTTCGTCCATTTAGCTCAGCTAATGAATCACAATATCAACAGTATTAAGCCACTGAAAGCCTTTATATATATATACGAATACATCAGCGGGTATGTAAATCATTTATTGCATAATATTTACACAGAACGCCAAAGGCACTATATTTATGTAAATCTGTCTGTTCTTGTCAATGGTTCTACATGATTTGCTACAACGCTGACATTTATAGCGATAACAGTACTATAAACATGATCATTTAGATGTTTTTTTTAATATCCTTGCTACTTTTTGCTCCTTGGAACAAAATGCTCTTTTTAAAAAACACAAAGCTGCTTTATATGCTTGCATACATTAGCACTTTTACTTACAAACATGCACACACCTCCACACTCACTGGCCTCTTCTGGCCACTGGTGCTGGACTAGATGATTACTGTAATTAGTTGGTGACACATAAGGTGAGCGAGGCTGTAATAACAGACTAAAGCAGCTATTACTTCCGCACTCTTAGTGCGATGGAAACCTGAGAGCCTCAGGGAAATGCTGCCATTTACCGGACTGCATGATATTTTAGCGGCCTGTACATGCTCTGTTATTATGTACAGCTCTCTTATCCAGAATCAATTTCCTTATCTGATTTATTAATCTGGTTTTAGTGGTTTGCTACATTCCAAAGTAACGCCGGATGAAACGTAGGCTCCTCTTTCAATTACAGCAGAGCCATGGGCATAGCAGTCCTTACTCATTTGGCTTTATGGCTTTGGTAAAACTCAGTGCCTCCACTCACAGCTGTCATTTTTCATTCACGATCCATACAAGAGTGGATTTTAAGATAAAGTGCTCCACCTGCTGCTCAGTACACACACTACGCAGGCTTTCCATGTATCCCTCCACGTTTGGTTGAATTGAGAGATGTTTTTCAATGCAGTCTTTGAGGAAGATTCACATTATGTGCCGTATTTCTGCATTAAACATATCTGAATCCAGTGATACCAAACAAGTACCTGTAAGTGAGTACCTGTAAGCATGGCGATAACTAGCTGTGAGTACACAGGTCTAGTGACATATCACTAGACGGGTCACTAGACCTCTGTACCTACTGTAGGTAGTTTTGGGGGTTTTTTTGTGCTAGGAGGAAAAATCTGCTATTTTTATTATTTTTTTAGTCAAAATGTAAAAACTAGTACAATTTACATGCACAGTTGCTTATAAGTGACAGTACAAACCTTTTCTCTAGACAAGGTTGTTCTTTAGCAACAGTAGCAACAGTCCCATTAATATGTAAATAGACTGTAATATACAAACTAATGACATCTATTATGTACAAAAACTAGAAGAAATAGGCAATTTGTTACTGTTAGGATTTCTGCTCTGTTGTTCTTTTAAAGGAAATCAGTTCACTGTGATGGTTTTGCAAAATATGCAAGAAAGAAATGCTGTGTAAGAAATTGTGATGTTTTTTTTAAAAAGAAAAAACAGTACATTCATGCAAAGGAGCTCTTATATCTTGTGTGAATTTGATTCACTGTGGCATTTTTTTTAAGAATATAGAAATATAGGCACTAACTTAAAAAAAAAAAAACAATAAAAAAACTCTAAGATATTGTGAAATGTCCAATTTCCTCTTTTTGGAGGCTGAAATCAGCAGATAATTAAAATATTAACTGTATAAAAAATAATAATAATAGATAAAATAATAACTGAATAAAATTAAACTGGAATCAGAGCCGAGTATGAAAGAATAAAATGAGAAGATAACAGAGATAAGAAATAAGGATGTATAGATTTGGCATTAAATACTACGATCCTGATGCCCATCAGTAATGCTGGATCATTTATGCACGAAACTGAAATTTTTATATTGGCACCTGCTCAAGCACTTAGTCAACTAATTTATACACAGCAGTGTAAACAACACAATCATGTCTCCCTTAAGCACACACGAGCGTTAATGAAGGTTTACGCTAATTAAACATTATTTCAGAGCCTGTATGCAGTATGGTGTCCCACAAGGTTTTGATGTAGGGCTTCAATCGTTTTCTGTTTCCTCTTTAATATACTGTTAAATCGCAAATATACGTCTGGCTTTCACTCCTACACTGAGGATATGCAGTAGACTTATAGATTTGGCTAAATTCAAAATCCCAGCTGTGTAAAATGGAAGACATAAAAGCTTGGACGTATATAAATCTCCCCTGAAATTGTGATGAAATGGAAATACAGTGTGAAGTACAGCTGCTGTTTTATTCTTAAGCTTGATTGCTGTCCTATAAAACATACAGCTACGAAACATACAGCTAAGAAACCTAGATTTAGGTTTACTTGATTTCTGTTTAAGTAACATCTCAGAAATATTATTATGTGAGAAATTTATATAAGACATGCTATCCCATGATGTTAACACGTATATCTTATGATAAGACATTTAGACATAGGCTTATCCTACATATGCTAATCCTTTATATGCTGTTTACATGATAATAAGACATAAACTAATCCTATTAGTATACATGCTAATCCTACAAATGCTAATTCTACATATGCTAATCCTACATGTGATAATTTTACATGTTATAATTCTACACATGCTAATACTACATATGGTCATTCTACATATGCTAATCCTCCAAATGCTAATTATACATGTGATAATTCTACATATGGTAATTTTACATAAACAAATCTTCCAAATAGCAATCCTACATATATTAATTCTACGCATGATAATTCTATGTATGTTAACTCTTCATATGCTAATTGTATATATGCAGATTATTCATGATAATAAGACATATGCTTATCCCACATATGCTAATTCTATATATGCTAATTCTACATATGCTAATCAAGCATATTCTAATCTTACACATGCTAATTATACATAGGATCACCCTACAATGCTAAGACATATAAATGCATACAAATCCTACATAAAGATGATATCTGCATTGTGTTCCTGGCTCATTGACTTAAATGTTTTGCTTATGCTGTTTTTTTAAGCTTTGAATAATTTAGCTTTGGTGTATCTAGAGTATTAGGACAAATAAGTGCTTAATAATTAAGAACATATACTTTTGTTCTTGTAATAGTGAGATAATACATATACAAAACGTTTAAACGTAACAGATTGCCGATAAAGATCCAGATGTCTCAGGATCTGAAAGAGCTCTAATACGTTGTCACTGTCTTTTCCCGCAGGCTGCGTTATCATTCGTCCACCCAGAGATGGAGGGATAAGATACAGAGGCCTGACCCAAGAGCAGGTTACTTTTTTACCATGTTTGTTTATTCTTCATGCATGTGTTTAGATGTAGTGTATCACCAGCGTGTGTTGTGTTACAGATCCGCAGCGTACAGGTCTTACCAGTGGACTATGAGATCGAATATATCTGTCGGGCCAACCGGGTCATCGTAGGGCCGAAGGTCAGGAAATGTCTTCCTGATGGCAGCTGGACTGATCTCAGCCAGCGCAGCAAGTGCTGTAAGCTTTATGTTTCTTGTTTTCTGCTTACTTTCTCTGAGAAATGATCTAAATCTGAGTTAAATCTATCCAAGCCTCAAATAAGAAAGATACACAGGAAATCTACACAAATATGACAAATTTTGGTACTGTGAGTGAGTACCAAATGAGTAAGTGAGTTCATCATCCATAAACATTTACTGTGGCAGACATTTTTATTTCTAGTATAACTCGATCGCAGGCAAGTGGTGTCAGACGTATATTTTTGTCTCCGCAGCTGTCGGAAGTCGTGTTGAAAATGCTTCCTTTCGGCTCCTGTTTTCATTTACATGCATATTGAAGCATGTGATTTGCCAACAAAAACTGAGAGACCCATAATTCATTTAGAGATGTCAAGCTCATACACAGCTCTGGGCTGGAGTTTGTTTCGGGTGCTGCGTCATGGCAACTCGCCAACATTAGAAATAACGCAGAGGGAACAGGCGAAGAGATAATTAGATGGTTAGGATTAGTATGACAGTAATTCAAACAGATGAGTTTAGAGACGAGGTATTGGACAGGATGGGTAGTGCTGTAGACTCACAGCTCCTGGTTTCGATTCTCCAAATGTTGGTTTCTTCTGGGTTCTCTGGATTCTTTCCACCTCCAAAAACATGCCATTAGGTTAACTGGCAGTTCTAAATTGCCCCAGCTGAATGTGAATGTGTGTGTAGGAATGGTGTCAGGTGTGGGTGCTACAGTAGAAACAAAATCCAGACCCAAATGCAGGGATAGAAGACAGACATGGGTTTTATTATTAAAATCACAAAACCACTAGACACTAGTTAAACACTGGTTATCAAGACACAAGAACAAGGAATCAGCAAACCATGCCAGACAACAGGTATAAATAGGGGAGGTAATTAGTAGAGATGAGCCGGATACTCGGCTGAAACGAGTATCCGGTACGGATAAAGCACTTCTGCCGAGTACGAGTATTATACGAGTAATACGAGTCAATATCTGTGCTCGGATTGAATGAAAATCATCATTGGGTAGCTGATTGTGTCAGCGTTCTGTGATAGGCTAGTCACAGCGCCCCTCCCCTACAGTGATAGGCTAGTCACAGCGCCCCTCCCCTACAGTGATAGGCTAGTCACAGCGCCCCTCCCCTACAGTGATAGGCTAGTCACAGCGCCCCTCCCCTACAGTGATAGGCTAGTCACAGCGCCCCTCCCCTACAGTGATAGGCTAGTCACAGCGCCCCTCCTCTACACACATACAGATGTATTGTGTTGCTGTGTCTCGCTCTGCTCACTCACAGTCACACACAGAACAGCTCTCTGTCTCTCCCTCAGTCACTCGGGTTCGCGGGTCTTTTCTGTTAACGTTTAGGGTTTCTTCAGCTTTTTACTTCGGGTTGTAACGTTAATAATACGTACTTACTAACCAGTAGAGTTCTGGTAAACGTGGGTTCGTTCAGACGTGGTGCTTGCTTGGTAGAATGCGACTCGCATTGCGTCTCTGCCTGTCGGAGATTTTTTTTATTTTTTAAACCTTCAGCTGTCTCTAACCAGTAACCAGACAAAAACATAAAGGTAGTAAGCTAGTGTTATAAATATTACAAATTAATTATTACCGGTTAAAGCCCCGCCCATTCCATGACAAGTCCCGCCTATGTCCGGGTTAGGCCCCACCCACTCCGAGTACAGATACAGATACGGATAATTCATATGGTTAACAGATACAGATCCAGATACAGATAATGCTGTACTTGCTCATCCCTAGTAATTAGTGAAACATAAGAATCAGGTGTGATATGGCAAGAACGGGCTATGGATATCGTCGCTGTCGGGCGGAAACCTCGTATGTCCAAATTTGGTCAATTTCATATTTTTTCACATATCGATGCTGTTGGTCAGTCCCCACGTGGGTCTGTTATTTTTACAAGTTATTAACCAATCTAAAGTCTTGAAAATAGCTTGAGCACAAATCTCATAACTCCATTGGTCACTTCAACTGTCCACCTCTTCCTCACTCCGCGGGAGAGCTTCACGGCATATTTCTCCTCAAGAAGAGTCGCAACGAATCAACACGTCTTCTGAGGTAAATGTCTTCAAAACACTGGGCTCAAAGAAAAAACCCCCGCTAGTTCTGGTGCTCGTCTGAG
Source organism: Tachysurus vachellii (assembly GCF_030014155.1). Lineage (NCBI taxonomy): Eukaryota > Metazoa > Chordata > Actinopteri > Siluriformes > Bagridae > Tachysurus > Tachysurus vachellii. Next base: position 7,449,240 of record NC_083462.1, on the reverse strand, counting down.
GACAGGAATTTAGCGCAAGACAATCCACTGCAACGCGGACTAAACCCTGTGCACTGCAGATAAGGTACGGCGTTTTTTTTAATTTCCTGAAAAATAACGGTTTTGGAGATACGAGGATTCTGCCCGACAGCGACGATATGGTGGGGCAAACACAGTGTTCTGGCAGGGAATTGTCCAAGCTATTATGACACATGGTTCTCATTTGACCTGAAATGAGATTGTTCCTCTGACAAGCTCATCCATGACCCTGTACAGTGATTTTGATATTGATGATGATTCTATCCCGTTGCTCTGAATAACTTTGTGAAGTGTGTTTTCTTCTCCAACCACATATATGTACTGTAACACTGTTATCACCGTATTAATAAAAATGTGTCTTGTTCTTCATCATGGCAGACATGAACTTCCTGGAGGTTTAGAGTACATTAAACATGAATATCTATTAATCAATTGCTTAATACAGTGCATTTTACCAGTGTTAGTAATAACATCAGTGTAATGCTTCTTTTTTTTCTTGCTATTATAATCTGTTTCATCGTACAGACGACTTACCGTTACTGCAGGTGTAAAAAATACTTCAGTAATGACAGGCAGATATTCTTCCTAAAGCTCTTCCTCTATTTCATTCAGCTACATGAGCATTAGTGAGATCAGACACTGATGATGTAAAAGTGAGGAGGTCTGAGGTTCAGTCAGTGTTCCAGTTCATCATAAAGGTGTTCATTAGGGTTGAGACAGAGTCAGGACTCTGTGCAGGACACTCAAGTTCTTCCACTTCCAAAGAGTGTTAATGTAACACACTATATAATGGAGCTCAGGGACTTGTGCACAGGGGAGTGGTCAAGCTGGAACACTGTTTGAGTCTCTTAGTTCCAGTGAAGGAACATTGAACAGCTACAGCTTACAAGACGTTTAAGATAATTGTGTGTTTCTAACTTTGTGGAAACAGTCTGGGGAACAACCACATATGAGTGTGATGGTCAGGTGTCCAGAAGGGTTCAGAAAATAAATCCAAAACGAGTTCAGCAGTCCAAGGCAATCAGAACTCACAAATGAAGACAGAAGCAAACGTCAAAGTATTAATAGCAACAGGTAGAAATACACATGCCAAGAAGTTGCACATATTAGTTTGGACACTGAACAAATGAGGTCTAACAGGTGAGCTTATAACATCTGGATAATGTTCAGTAGATCTAATGTCCAGAATGAAAGAAGATGTAGCTTTGTGGTGGCTGATAGTTCAGTAGTGGACTTAGATGTAAGTTGAGACAACAGTACCGCAATATGACATTATAACACATGAGAAGATTTCAGAGAAAAAGAAAGTGTGTGTCTGTGTGTGTGTGTGCGCGTGTGTGTGTCAGTACTGCCATGTGCACAGGTGTGGACATCTCTGGAGAACGGACGTGTAGTAGTGTCCCCACCTGGTCCGGCAGTCGAGGGCACCGTGCTGAGATACAGCTGTCTAAATGGCTTCATCCTCGAGGGCAGGAACACAACGCAGTGCAACAAACAGGGCACGTGGGACTCACCCAAACCCACCTGCCGCTGTGAGTTTTACCTGTGTGTGTGTTTGTGTGTGTGTGTGTGTGTGTGTGTGTGTGTGTGTGTGTGTGTGTGTGTGTGTTTCAACTTCAGAATTCTTTTACTTTCAAAATGTTAATTTATTACTTCTGTTTTATTTCCTTCTTTCTTTTACTACAGACAACAGACACCACACAGGTAAGAGCTTGAGATTATTTAATCCTTTTGTATTTACAGCCAGGCCACTGAGAGCAAAACATTGATGTGTTTTAACTAGGGCTGGTAATTTAACGCGTTAATTAGATTAATTAATTATGAGAAAAATAACGCATTAATATTTTTAACGCATTTAACGCGCCCCGCCCCTCCCCACACCTGTACCAACGACTACACATCTTGCAATAAGCTGTAGTGGCGAGTTAGTCAAGCATCATGCCAAACGACACAGATCTGCCTGGCTTTCAAAACTCTTTCCAATGGAGCCACTGATAAAACCAAAGTCCTTTGCGTTCTCTGCAATAAGGAATTTGCCTACCATCGAAGTAGTTCTAGCATGAAATACCACCTGAACTCAAAACATACTGCGAGCTCTGCAGTTAGCACAACCCCGGATGCTGCAGGCAAGCTCCGCCAAACCACGCTGACTGAAAATCGCCGCAAATTAAGTAAGTCGTCCTCAGAAACACTAACAAATGCAATATCTAAATGGATTGCAATGGACAGTAGGCCTGTTAATATTGTGGAAGACAAGGGGTTAATGGATGCTTTTCGAATTGCGTCTTCCGATACAAGCTACACACTACCGGCAAGACGTACAGTAGCTGTATGACACCGAAAAACTATCAAAACAGGAAAAATTGACTCAAGCACAATATGTTGCTCTGACTGGAGACCACTGGACTTCAATCAGTAATCACAACTATCTAGGTGTTACTACAGTACTCACTTCATCGATCGTAACTGGACACTTCAGTCCTTCGCGTTAACGTTACTTAAAACAGAGACACGGCATTATTCGGATGCATGTGCCGAACAGTTCCTAACGGTGGCAGACAAGTGGAACATTACAGAAAACGTGACCAATATCGGAACGGACAGCGCTCGAAATATGGTTGCAGCAGCAAGAAAACTTCCGTTTGATCACATCCCCGGTGCACATATTGCAGAGGACCATTACTGTTTGCCTTCCGGACAGTGGGTTTGTTGATGCATTGACAAAGTGTCGCAAAATTGTAGGACATTTTAAGCACAGCCAGCAATCGGACAACAAAGAGAGCAACTGATACAGGACGTTTCAACGAGGTGGAACTCATCGCTCGATATGATCACACGTCTCTTACGGAATGAAGAGGCTGTTAAGGCTACTTTGCCTAAGTGAAGCCTAAGTGATAGGCCATTTTAGCCTAAGTGATAGGCTTGTGTTCAATAATAAAAAATGTTATGACCATTGTAGCCTAAGTGATAGGCTACAATGGCCATAACATTTTTTTTATTATTGAACACAAGCCTACTGTAAGTGATAGGCTTGTGTTAAATAAAAAACTGCTTTTTGTTATATTGGTTCAATCTTCCTCAAACACAATCATTTTAAATGACATTTTGCAAGAAATTCTCAACTAATATTTATGTGCAATTAAATGCGATTAATTAGATTAATTAATCGCCACATCCTGTAATTGATTAGATTAAAATTTTTAATCGCTTACCAGCCCTAGTTTTAACATTTACTAATATTTTCGCTGTTGCTTTAATTCAAAGCAGTTTGCAGTGATTACAGTTCAGTCCAGCAGAGCTTTTAAAGTAACAGTGATACACAGACTAGACTCCACGAACTGACCAGAAAAAGGTTCAACAACAGAATGCTTTAAGCCCCCCCCCAAATACACACACACACACACACACACACACACACACACACACACACACACACATAAAACAGGCATCGTAAATGAGAGACGACGTATCCAAGGCTTCATCTACACTTGCGAGTAATAAACAGTACACCAACCAAAGAAAAACCTACATGAGTCTACGATAATATCATCACCTAGGTGTAACGTTTTATCATGAGATGATGGATGTTAGAATGGAAGAGAGCTACACAATAATCCCACATATACACACAGAGAGAGCAGCACGAGGAATGATTTCTTTTGTAAAAGCTGTTTTCAAAGATTTCTCGAACACCACAGTGATAAAGGTATCATAGAAAGTCATGCTAATAGATTCTCTTAACTTTATTAAAAATGTTCACAATTCAGACATTATCAATATTGAACACATCAACAATACCTCAAAGCAGTATATCATAGACACTAATAAGCAAACAAACAAACAAACAAACAAACAAACAAATAAATAAATAAGTAAATAAATAAATACTATTAAAGAAAGCAGTACCAAAACATGTAAAGCAAATTGCAATGTCAACCAAAAAATACAATTCAGGGGTTAATTCATATATGTTAGGAATTCAGAGAGTTTTAAGACATTCTTCTTTTTTTAATTGCTTTAAGAATTGATATAAAAATTTAGGATTATTTTTAAATGCCACAAAAAAGGACACAACTTTAACAAATCCACGTTTGTTCAAATAAAACTTGGCTAAATGTGAAATATCAGGAGCTGGTTGCTCTTTCTGCCAGAAGAGGGCAGTGTTGAGTTTTAAAATGTTTATTTATTAAGTCTTTTCCTGGAGGTGGCAGTATGACTCCATAAAGGTTTTATTCTGTACCTGTTTTATCTGTTTGCTTCATTTCTGCTTTTAAATGAGATTTACATGAATACACACACACACACACACACACACACACACACTATAATAATTACATTATTATTTTAATAATTATTATTTTATTATTTTAATTCTTTAAGAAAATACTAACTATTGCATAAGAAGAAATCTTATGATGTGTCTAATGTTTTTGCAGATTCATAGGTTTATTATTTATTTTCTTCAAATCTGACATAATATTTCCGGAAGATTATATTATAATTTAATATTTTGTTATGTCATGGTGGTTAGTACAGAAATTGTCGAGTGCAGTACTGGTGTTGTATCTAATGGGGGCAGTGTTGAGCTGGTAAACATAAAAACATAACACATTGAAGTCAGTGAATGCCTTACTGTTCAAAAATATATTAGATATTAACTGCATGAACAGAATTTATGGTATAAAATATGTACAAAAATATTACATTCTAAGAAATACAGTGTACAAAACAGATTAATATTGACAGTTAAGAAATATTTATGCTTCATGATTTACTTCATGATCTCCTGATTTTATATATTTAGATGTTTGTACAGCTAGTTTGTGACAATGCCTTTTGTTTAAAATGCTATGAAAACAACATTGAATTAAATTCACCGACGTTCCAAAATGTTTCCTTTCCCAGTTCATACTTTACTATTGAACCTTCGAGTAAAATGAATTTATCTAAGAGGAAATTAAATTTTCTTTTCTATGCTGTCATGCTATCAGACAGACAGACAGACAGACAGACAGATAGACAGACAGACAGACGGACAGACCGACACAGCTACAAGTTTATGGCTTTTATTAAAAAACAAACAGACAAACAAAAAAACACTCAGACGAACAAACAAAACAGATATTCAGTCAGAACCAGAGACAGGCTAAGTGTCAGGATATTTGTAAACAGGACTAAATTAGACAAAGCTAATGGAAGGATGACGTACAAAATAAAACCTCAGTCAAAACAAAGAGGCAAACAGGCAGAGTACAAAGGCTTGGAAATGTCACACACTCAAAGCTGGAGTGAGACTTCACAAACTCAGGGATATTTATGGGAGAGTGGGTGAGTGTGGAGTGTGGAAATCTGTGAATAACAAGTGCTGGGAATTGTGGTGAGACTGCAATGACAGAACCACCTCCTCTAGTGTTATCCTGAGTTGTGGCTTCCTTCCCACTCAGAGGTGTCTCTGTATACTATAAATGATAGACACAGATGTGTGTGCTTAAAGACAGGGATCTTGTTTTAGGTTGGGAAAAGCAACATCTGCTTCAGGTTTATACAATTACACCAGAGTTACTTGGACCCGGATACTGAGAGTAAGTGAGATGTGTTGCAATGGTGCTGAAAGGTTGTCGGTCGAAATCGGCAAACTCTTCTCACTTTGTGGATCTTTAGGGAAGTGGGCCAATCCGCTATTACTCGACTGTCCGTGACAGCATCGTCTTGATTTATAACCCAGCAGCGTGACTTGGGACTTCACACTTTTCTGCCTTTCTGCTAAGACGCTCTGAAACAGCCCAATTTGTTATGCTGCACGTGTTGGTCCAGGGAATTAGAGTAGATTGAAATGTCATTTTTATGGACATCCCTTTTCTCTCTTTCTGTGATGAATGTTTTAAAGACTGACCAGTCCAAAACGGCACTGCCAAGCTTTCACAGGGTCCAGAGGTCGAACTGAAAGTCGTTAATTTTAAATCCGCAAATATGATGTGTATTAATATGATTGATATAAAATGTTTTCATCATTTATGGAATGAAAACAGATGGTACTGGATTGTGCCGTACCTTTTAGCAAACATGATTAGTAAATGTTTAGAGGCAGCGGTAGAGGTCGTTGTTAAACAGACAGGAAGCAGTCTGATCTCAGGAACAATGCTCCACATATGGCAGCTGCTGATAACCAGCTGAATTAATACCAGAGCTGGAATGTGGATGCATCATGACCTTGACAGTGTCACTTGTGCGTCAGGCGAAGTGAATGAATTGCAGATGCCTGTATTCAATGCTAAGGTGTGTGTGTGTGTGTGTGTGTGTGTTGCACGTGTGCTGCACTGTGTGCTTCATTCCCCTCCAACAGTGTTTTTTCTGGGCTGATTAATGAGCATGTCAATGTCAGAGTGTGACTGTGACATTCACGCACATGTGAATGCTTATGAGGGCAGGAGAGAGTGGCAGAGGATGTCAGGGAGGAGGGAGGAAGCTGAAGACAGGAGAAAAAAGTGGATTAAGGGAACAGGTGACACAGAAAGGATGAAGAATGAGTCAGGCTCTGGGTGAAGTGGATGAACGAGAAATGAAAAGGATGATGGAAGAAATCAAAGTAGAGGCTGAAGAGAAGAGGAGAAAGAAGTCCTCGGGATGTGAGGATTAAAAGAGAGTAGGAGTGAGCAAGCCAGAGAGAGAGAGAGAGAGAGAGGGAAAGAAGAGGGAATAGAAAAGGAAATGATAGGTAAGGAAAGAGAGAGGGAGATTTATGTCCTCTATCTATTTAGTAAATGATGCATTCTGGGTGTTTTGACTTGCTGGAAATTGTTTCTCAGGTTCTTATTACATTCCCTCGACTCCCACCTGTGTCTCCAGAGATTCTAGTCTTAAAATGCAGCTTCTGTTGGTTCACATTCAGCTGTGTTCTGCCTGCCTTTCAGTCAACACCACCACCACTAACAGTATATTTTATTTATATATGGTCGCGTCGAGAGTCTTTGGTTTATGTCTGAAAGTTACATCGATATTTATGCAGGGGAAAGTTACTGTATGTGAATTCAGAAACGGGTTATATAGATGCTTATGTATATGAACCATTGTGATCATTAGAAGTTCCCTCATGTAGTGCACGTCTCCGACGATGGAGGATTTTCCATTTAGTAGACAGAGTTTTTTAAATAGTGTCTAGACCAAGCACTTGCTTTTAAGCTTGAAAGGAACCAGGCATAGAAAATGTAGATTTTTCTTTCCTTTGCTGTCAGATGTAATACAGTGGGACATAAAGGAGACAAAATAAAAACTAAAAAACAGATGAACACAGTGATTTTTAAATCAACACTGAATAGGAGCGTATTATATTGCTAATGGACATATAGTCTCATGAATAGTGAATGCATATAAATTCAATTCAATTCAATTCAAGTTTACAATTGACAATGATTCAAAGCGGCTTTACGGAACATAAACATAGAACAAAAGGTTAATATAAATAATCATATAAAGATTATTAGAATACAAAATTCAGGATTAATATTAGATATATTTAAATCTGTTTGTATTTATCCCCATTGAGCAAGTCTGAGGTGACTCAAGCAGCAGTGGCAAGGAAAAACTCCCTTGAATGGAAGAAAGAAACCTTGAGAGGAACCAGACTCAATGGGGAACCTCATCCTCATTTGGTTGACACTGGAGGGTGTGATTATAAATATACTGTCTGACTATGTTGTATTGATGCAAAAGACCACGTACAGTACAGTTGGCATCTCCTCTTTAGTATCGCAGAGTCTAACTGGAGCTGGTAGATCTCTAGATGCCTCAGGATTCTCTGAGTCAGCCTCATCTCAGTGGAGGTCCAAAATCTTCATCGCACGGAAGACAATAGGAGCTGTTACAATTTCTGGATGCCTCGGGATGGGTAGAAAGAGAGAAGCAGTGGAGAGGGATTAACGTAGCTGCTGTTCATAATATTAGCAGGTCTGATGTAATAGTGCACAATATTGTGAGATGTGTTATGTGTACGCCTGACTAAAGAGATAAGTTTTTAATCTACATTTAAACTGGGAAAGTGTGTCTGAGGTCCGAACACTATCAGGAAGACTATTCCAAAGTTTGGGAGCCAAATAGGAGAACGCTCTACCACCTTTAGTAGACTTAGATATCCTGGGAACTACCAGAAGTCCTGAGTTTTGTGATCTCAGAGAGCGTGAAGGATTGTAACGTGTTAGAAGACTAGTTGGGTGGGAGCTAAACAATTAAGAGCCTTGTATGTAAGTACAGTAGCAGCAGTTTGTAATCAGTTCTAAACTTAACAGGTAGCCAGTGTAGAGATGATAAAATTGGGGTTATATGGTCATACTTTCTTGTCCTAGTAAGAACTCTGGCAGCTGCATTTTGGACTAACTGTAGCCTATTTATTAAAGATGCAGGACAAGCACCTAGTAATGCATTACAATAGTCCAGTCTAGAGGTCATGAAAGCATGAACTAGCTTCTCAGCATTGGTTGATACTGATACAGATACTGATACTGATACTGATGTTTCTCAGCTTGAGATACAGATACTGATACTGCTGTTTCTCAGCTTGGCGATATTTCTAAGGTGGAAGAAGGCTGTTTTTGTAATATGGGTGATATGATTTTCAAAAGACAAGTTGCTGTCTAATATAACACCCAGGTCTTTCACTGATGAGCTACTAGTAACAGAACATCCCTCTAAATCGAAGTTGAAGTGTGAGAGCTCCTGTGTACTGGTTCTTTGGACCGAAAAGTAGTATTTCTGTCTTATCAGAGTTTAATGAAAGAAAATTACAGGTCATCCATTCTTTTATCTTGGACAATTTGGACAATTTAACTATTTCATCTGGTTTTGATGAGATATACAGTGGAAACTATAAGATAAGTATATAAATATATTTCAACATTCATTACAACCAGTCTGATTTAATTCATTAACGTGGATTAAATAATGAATAAATAAATAAATAAGTAAATAAATAAGTGAATAAATAAATAAATAAATAAAATAAATAAGCATTTTATTCTGCAGATCCTATTATGTTATATTTAATTTGTTCCATCACACACTTAATAATATCATTAAATGTGCAAACAACTTACTGATTCTGCAAGAAACCAAAGTCATGAAGCTGTAGTCTGTTTTAAAGTGGTTTGAATGGTTTTAATCTAATACTACATTTTGTCCATGTAACTCTCTTTGTTCCTCGAGATAAGCAATGATTTTGTGCATGAGTGTCACGTTTATGCATTTAATATTGGCTGAAAGTGGCATGCCATAGTTTTAGAGTCTATTTACAGGACAAAACATACACTTCAGCATGAGATAGTGGTTAAATCTGTCATATAATGGCGCTGGACTTAATACTTCAGTTCACAATGTCAGTATTACGAAAGAAAAGTGGGATTAAATGCAAGGTCATGTGTAACCGAGACCCTCATCTGTTTATTTTTTTAATGCAGACGCCACCCCCTGAGCTCTTTTGGGATTAAATCTTCACTACACGTGTGTACTGTAATTCACCTAAAGTTTTTTTATTTTCTTTTCATTAATATTTTTATTGGATTTATAACAGCAACAAAGGGGGCACGGTGGCTTAGTGGTTAGCACGTTCGCCTCACACCTCCAGGGTTGGGGGTTCGATTCCCGCCTCCGCCTTGTGTGTGTGGAGTTTGCATGTTCTCCCCGTGCCTCGGGGGTTTCCTCCGGGTACTCCGGTTTCCTCCTCCGGTCCAAAGACATGCATGGTAGGTTGATTGGCAGCTCTGGAAAATTGTCTGTAGTGTGTGATTGCGTGAGTGAATGAGAGTGTGTGTGTGTGCCCTGCTATGGGTTGGCACTCCGTCCAGGGTGTATCCTGCCTTGATGCCCGATGACGCCTGAGATAGGCACAGGCTCCCCGTGACCCGAGGTAGTTCAGATAAGCGGTAGAAAATGAATGAATGAACAGCAACAAAAAAAATTAACGACACACCAAAAAAAAACAAAAAAAAAACGAGTCAAAGAAATAGGGGAAGCCATGTGATATCAATGATATAAAGGCGACTTCTGCTTCATTAAAAGCCTGTAGGGTTTTAAATCAAAAAGAGATTCCCTTTCAGTGTTAAAGCCATTACTACTAACCTTAATTCTATCTCTTATCCCTAACCTTATACAAAAAAATTAGAAACAGTTTCTCTCATGAATAAGCTTCCGTTTTTTTTTAGAATTGGAGCAACCTCTAGCCTTCCTGGTGCAGAGGCTCATCCTGACTTGCACAAGCTGCTATTCCTGAAGCCCAAATGTCATCATTTCATCCACAATGCCTTGATGCTAAACATGGCCCTCACCAATAGGTCAACAGATAAGCTCAGCAGGAAGTCAAAGCCCAATGCGGTACACTTTGCGGTTTATGAAATGCTCTAGGCTGCAAAATGGACAAGATGGATTTTTTTTAACAAAGCTTTCATCTGGAACACATTTTTTGCTTGTTAATATTGCAAAACAAAAAGGACGATACACTGCCTGTGGAGCAGCGGTTGTTCTATCCGTACTCAGTCACTCTAGTACCCAAGGGTGGAAAGTCTGATATATTGACTTTTTTCAGATTAATAACAAGACTGTGTGTAATTAAATTCCTGCTCTTTGTATAGATTTTTGGAGAAATAGCAGAGAATGGTTGTTTGCTATGTTGGCTCTTGGGAATGAACATGGGAGCTGGTGCTATTGGCTTTTTTTCAGCATAGAACTGAGATTAGTTTGCACCCAACAGGCAGCGGGCAGCATTAGAGGATTTTAATTAACCAAAGACAAACCACAGGCTCTTTCTTCATTTCTTTCTTTCTTCCTTCCTCCTCGCTTCTATCCCCTTCCTTACCTCCTACTGAGGGAATCACAACATGGGTTAGGTCATTATGTGGAAGCAGTTTTGCAGATGTGGTTGTGTATCATGGCAGCACAAATCAATGTGGGATTCATGTTTCACTTTAAACCCTGCCGTATGCAGAATCTATATATATACTGTACTGTATATCTTTGTGCACACACGCATTGTATGTATTTGTTGCCTTTATAATTGTGTGCATCTTTGTGTGGGAAATATCTCTACTGTTTTAGAATCTACATTCTACTGTACTATCTCTTCATACATCCATCCATTCACCGGTTAGAGTTACTCTTCCAGCTTAGGGGTCTGAGAACCGCTATTATAAACAACTGAGTGACATTTTATTTTACCCTACACATTGTTTCCAGTTCCTCTTTTAGTCCATTGACCGTTCTGTGGAATTGCCACATCTATCACCACTTTTCTATTATTAATGTGATCTGGAAGATTTTTTATTACCTGTTCATTTGTCTGCAGTGGTTTAGGTTTTAATTTAACTTTAGGGTTGAACTCCGATTGATTTAAGTATTATAATATGTTTTAAAAATAAGCTTTTAATATTTTAATTTGAATCTGTATTTGTATACAGTATACATTGTACCACATTTGAGCCCCAAGCATGCACACACACACACGCACATGCACACACACATGCACACACACACACACACACACACACACACACACACACACACACACACACACACACACACACACACACACGCACACACACAGGATAAGAATTATTGGCAGAACTGTATTTTGGTTATGATTGAGAAACCTATCAACATATTAAGTATCACTTTTAATATAATATAATATAATATTCATTCATTCATTCATTCATTCATTCATTTTCTACCGCTTATCCGAACTACCTCGGGTCACGGGGAGCCTGTGCCTATCTCAGGCATCATCGGGCATCAAGGCAGGATACACCCTGGACGGAGTGCCAACCCATCGCAGGGCACACACACACACTCTCATTCACTCACGCAATCACACACTAGGGACAATTTTCCAGAGATGCCAATCAACCTACCATGCATGTCTTTGGACCGGGGGAGGAAACCGGAGTACCCGGAGGAAACCCCCGATCCACAGGGAGAACATGCAAACTCCACACACACAAGGCGGAGGCGGGAATCGAACCCCCAACCCTGGAGGTGTGAGGCGAACGTGCTAACCACTAAGCCACCGTGCCCCCCCATATAATATAATATAATATAATATAATATACAGTTTAATGTCATTGATTCATGTGTGATTAGATATATTTAGGCAGAGATCCAATGACAACCATTTAGATGAAGTAATAAAATGTTTACATAAAGACGTCACTTTATTTTGTCTAAGAACCACAAACTGACCAATGAAGCTTGACCTAGTAAAAGTTAGTAATTTAATAATGATAACCGAACTTAATTTAGTAAAGAAGGCTAGAAATAAGCAACAACAACCAACTTGTACTTTTCTCCTCATAATTCTTTGGTGGATTTTGAGTAGAAAAAAACCCAAAACAATGTTGAATATGTTCATGTGTGAAGTTTGACGATCATGTGACGTTTTTTGTCAAGAATTTCTTAAAAAGGACTTCAGAGAGCAGCTGCTTTATTTAAGCAGATGTTGACTATTGACAGCTGAATTTCTGTAGCGCAGACACCGTTAACGTCGGTCACCCGTTAAGCGCTGCACACACTCGGTTATACTTTCCGGGATCTGAGCTTTCTCACTGCATGGTCAACATCCTGCTGTTATGTGCTGGACCGTCTCAGGAGCCTATTTGCTGTAATATACCACTACTTTGATTGATCTAGTGCTGAGTACTTGTTCTTGTGCTGCTATGTTTAGTGCCTTTGTACAGTTCTCCAAGACACTGGTAGGATTTTCCAATATCATCCATGTCATTTGTCTGTTATCTGTCAGTGGACATGTACTCGTGTGCATATCAGAGCTAGTGCAGCTCATTCTAGCATGGACTTGTGGTCGGCTCACGTCTCTTGCAGCACCAGAGAGGTGAATGTATTTAAAGTGACAAAACCTCAGTGTTGCTGTTCTTCTGATTTCTGGCTTATGGTTCTGACACAGCAAATTCTGTCCTTTGGAATAAACTCTCAGTGTGTTTATTTCAACTACATTTGAGTTTAGATGCTTGATGATTGAATGTACTATTGCACAAACTTTTTTAATTAAATCTATTTTGTGGGAGTTGATTTTCAGCTCGTTTCAGGAGTTAAAATTCTACTAACATATAAACTAAAATTTAACTCTTAACAAGAGTTTATTCAAATTATCACCTTTTCATTGTCTTAAAAAAACTAAAATGGTTTCAGGTGAAATCAATTTATACATTTATAGCATTTAGGAGGTGCCGTCATCCAGATAGACTTACATTTGTACAACTGACCATTTAAGGGTTAAGGGCCTTGCTCAGGGTCCCAGGAGAGGCAGCCTGGTGGACCTGGGATTCAAACTCACAACCTTCTGATTAGTAAGCCAACACCTTAACCACTAAGCTCCTACTTCCAACCAAGGCCAATATTCTCTGAAAATCCCTCAGGGCATAAAAAATAGTTTATTAAAGTACAATGTCACTGTTAGCTTTCTCACAACGAAGTCCAAGATGGCGCAGTAAAGATGTAGACCAAATAAAACCAGAGACAGTTGAATAAGCCTCCACAACACCCAGTGCATGAACATCAATATATTACACCGCTTTATGGTGTCAGAGCCCTTAACCCTTGTATGGTGTTCGGGTCTGTGGGACCCATATTCATAAACATCAATAGTTTTGAAAAACATTGCTTCCTTGTAAATTTGTTGATTTTTTTTCACACTCATGACTTGATTAAATTTGATTTTCTTTTTTTAATTACATTTTATTAAAAACAACAAAAAACGAGTAGCACTTTAATTAAAAAATGTGATGTAATAAAGGTAAAGGGCAAATATTAACCATATATGCTGTTTATATTGCTTGTAATTGGGATGAAGTAAACATCTGTGTTGAATTTTTGATTGTGTTGAATTAAAAACCCATAAATGCAGCGGGTCACCAGACCCACGAACACTGGCTGAGTAACAAAAATACAAACAACATACAAGGGTTAAACACCAGCTGTAGTCTAAGTTAGAAAATAAACTCAAATTAGAAAATGAAATCAGACTCTTTCCCAACTTCAGAATATTCATCTCCATTTGTTGTGGATGTATCCAGATTAGTCCATCCATCCATCCATCCATCTTCTACCGCTTATCCGGGGCCGGGTCGCGGGGGCAGCAGTCTGAGCAGGGACACCCAGACTTCCCTCTCCCCAGACACTTCCTCCAGCTCCTCCGGGGGAATACCGAGGCGTTCCCAGGCCAGCCGAGAGACATAGTCCCTCCAGCGTGTCCTAGGTCTTCCCCGGGGCCTCCTCCCGGTTGGACATGCCCGGAACACCTCCCCAGGGAGGCGTCCAGGAGGCATCCGGAACAGATGCCCGAGCCACCTCAGCTGACTCCTCTCGATGTGGAGGAGCAGCGGCTCTACTCTGAGCTCCTCCCGAGTGACCGAGCTCCTCACCCTATCTCTAAGGGAGCGCCCAGCCACCCTGCGGAGGAAACTCATTTCGGCCGCCTGTATCCGGGATCTTGTCCTTTCGGTCATGACCCAAAGCTCATGACCATAGGTAAGGGTAGGAACGTAGATCGACTGGTAAATAGAGAGCTTCGCCTTGCGGCTCAGCTCTTTCTTCACCACAACAGACCGGTATATCGACCGCATCACTGCAGAAGATACACCGATCCGCCTGTCGATCTCCCGCTCCATCCTTCCCTCACTCGTGAACAAGACCCCAAGATACTTAAACTCCTCCACTTGAGGCAGGAGCTTTCCACCAACCCGAAGGGGACAAGCCACCCTTTTCCGGCTGAGAACCATGGCCTCGGACTTGGAGGTGCTGATTCTCATCCCTGCCGCTTCACACTCGGCTGCAAACCGTCCCAGTGCACGCTGAAGGTCCTGATTTGAAGAAGCCAACAGGACAACATCATCTGCAAAAAGCAGAGACGAAATCCCGTGGTCCCCAAACCGGACTCCCTCCGGCCCCTGACTGCGCCTAGAAATCCTGTCCATATAAATAATGAACAGGACCGGTGACAAAGGGCAGCCCTGCCGGAGTCCAACATGCACCGGGAACAAGTCTGACTTACTGCCGGCAATGCGAACCAAACTCCTGCTCCGGTCATATAGGGACCGAACAGCCCTTAGCAGAGGGCCCCGGACCCCATACTCCCAGAGCACCCCCCACAGATCACCACGAGGGACACAGTCGAATGCCTTCTCCAGATCCACAAAGCACATGTGGACCTGTTGGGCAAACTCCCATGAACCCTCCAGCAACCTGGTGAGGGTATAGAGATGGTCCAGTGTTCCACGACCGGGACGAAACCCACATTGTTCCTCCTGAATCCGAGGTTCGACTATCGGCCGAATTCTCCTCTCCAGTACCCTGGCATAGACTTTTCCGGGGAGGCTGAGGAGTGTGATCCCCCTGTAGTTGGAACACACCCTCCGGTCCCCCTTCTTAAACAGAGGGACCACCACCCCAGTCTGCCAGTCCAGAGGCACTGTCCCCAGCCGCCACGCGATGTTGCAGAGGCGTGTCAACCAAGACAGCCCCACAACATCCAGAGACTTGAGGTACTCAGGGCGGATCTCATCCACCCCCGGTGCCTTGCCACTGAGGAGCTTCTCAACCACCTCAGTGACCTCAGCTTGGGGGATCGATGAGTCCTCAACTGAGCCCTCTGCCTCTGCTTCCTCAGTGGAAGACATGTCGGTGGGGTTGAGGAGATCCTCGAAGTACTCCTTCCACCGTCCGAGAATGTCCCCAGTGGAAGTCAGCAGATTCCCACTCTCACTGTAAACAGTGTGAGCAGGGCACTGCTTCCCCTTCCTGAGGCGCCGGACGGTTTGCCAGAATTTCTTCGAGGCCAACCTATAGTCCTTCTCCATGGCCTCACCAAACTCTTCCCAGACCCGAGTTTTTGCCTCTGCAACCACCCGGGCTGAAGCTCGCTTGGCCCTCCGGTACCTATCAGCTGCCTCCGGAGTCCCCCGAGCCAACCAGGCTCGATAGGACTCCTTCTTCAGCTTGACGGCATCCCTTACTTCCGGTGTCCACCACCGGGTTCGGGGATTGCCGCCACGACAGGCACCAGAGACCTTACGGCCACAGCTCCGCGCGGCCGCGTCGACAATGGAGGTGGAGAACATGGTCCACTCAGACTCAACGTCTCCAACCTCCCTCGGGATCTGGTTGAAGCTCTGCCGGAGGTGGGAGTTGAAGATCTCTCTGACCGGAGACTCTGCCAAACGTTCCCAGCGGACCCTCACAGTACGTTTGGGTCTGCCAAGTTTGTCCAACTTCCTCCCCGGCCATCGGATCCAACTCACCACCAGGTGGTGATCAGTTGACAGCTCCGCCCCTCTCTTTACCCGAGTGTCCAAGACATACGGCCGGAGGTCAGATGAAACAACCACAAAGTCGATCATCGACCTCCGACCTAGGGTGTCCTGATGCCATGTGTACTGATGGACACCCTTATGCTTGAACATGGTGTTCATTATGGACAAACTGTGACTAGCACAGAAGTCCAATAACAGAACACCACTCGGGTTCAGGTCGGGGGGGCCGTTCCTCCCAATCACGCCCCTCCAGGTGTCACTGTCGCTGCCCACGTGAGCGTTGAAGTCCCCCAGTAGAATGACGGAGTCCCCGGTCGGAGCACTTTCCAGCACCCCTCCCAGAGACTCCAAGAAGGTCGGGTACTCTACACTGCCATTTGGCCCGTAAGCACAAATAACAGTGAGAGACCTCTCCCCGACCCGAAGGCGTAGGGAAACGACCCTCTCGTTCACCGGGGTGAACTCCAACACATGGCTGCTGAGCTGGGGGGCTATGAGCAAGCCCACACCAGCCCGCTGCCTCTCACCGCGGGCAACTCCAGAGTAGTAGAGAGCCCAGCCTCTCTCAAGGAGTTGGGTTCCAGAGCCCAAGCCGTGCGTGGAGGTGAGCCCAACTATATCTAGTCGGTATCTCTCGACCTCCCGCACCAGCTCAGGCTCCTTCCCCCCCAGCGAGGTGACATTCCATGTCCCTAGAGCCAGATTCCGTGTCCGGGGATTGGGTCGCCGAGGCTCCCGCCTTCGACTGCCACCCAATCCACATTGCACCAGCCCCTTACGGTTTCTCTATCCAGATTAGTATTGTATTTAATTTCCCCTGGATATTATATATGTATATATATATATATATATATATATATATATATATATATATATACACACACACACACACACTCACCCACCCACCACTTTATTAGGTACACCTGTCCAACTGCTCGTTAACGCAAATTTCTAATCAGCCAATCACATGGCAGCAACTCAATGCATTTAGGCATGTAGACATGGTCAAGACGAGCTGCTGCAGTTCAAACCGAGCGTCAGAATGGGGAAGAAAGGTGATTTAAGTGACTTTGAACGTGGCATAGTTGTTGGTGCCAGACGGGCTGGTCTGAGTATTTCAGAAACTGCTGATCTACTGGGATTTTCACGCACAACCATCTCTAGGGTTTACAGAGAATGGTCCGAAAAAGAGAAAATATCCAGTGAGTGGCAGTTCTGTGGGCACAAATGCCTTGTTGATGCCAGAGGTCAGAGGAGAATGGACAGACTGGTTCTCTGCATCTCTGAAAGCACAACACGTCAAACCTTGAGGCAGATGGGCTACAGCAGCAGAAGACCACACCAGTACTAGTAAGGTGTACCTAATAAAGTGGCCGGTGTGTGAATATATATATATATATATATATATATATATATATATATATATATATATATATATATATATGTATATATATATATACATATATATATGTATATATATATACATATATATATATAAACATTATTTTACACACATCTACAGTAAGCAACCACCTTGAAAAAAATAATTTATATATATATATATATAATTTTTTTTTTCAAGGTGGTTGCTTACTGTAGATGTGTGTAAAATAATGTTTTGGCTAATTATTGGAGCCGTAGAGATTTTTGTTATAGAACTTTCCACACAAATTAGGTCCAGGTTATTTATACTTGTTTTTAAGGTATAAATAAATCTCCCAACTCAAGTAACCAGTCAAACAGATTAAAGACTTTATGTATAACGATCTTAAGAGCTGCTTTAGTGTTAGAAAGTGATAGAACTGCTTGCTTTTTCTGTCTTTTCACAAGCTACTCATGGAGTAAGCTTTGGCATTTATATCAGCTAATAATAGCGGGAAAAAACTGGTTTTTCATTCGTTTTGTCACTGATTTAGTTACAAATGTGATGTTCCGTGCATATTGCTGCAGCCCTTTAATATCCGCAGCTGAGCTGTTTGTAATTTTCTACAGATAAAGTAATTCGTTCAAACGAGGCAGAACTTGCCGCTGCTGCTACCAAATGTGTCTGTGAATGACCTTGTGTGTTTGAAACGTCTGTTCAGTACAGATATGACCAGTAAAACGTTTTGCAATTCGTGACATCTGGGTCTAGAACTATTTAACAGCAGCATGAACACTTCCAGTTAAGCTTTAGAAAGATGTGAATACAACCCCAGAGTTTTCATGCTGCTTTATTTGAACTTTTTAATCCTCATTTCCGGCATTTTCCGGATATAATATTTCCAATAACTTAAGCTCACGAATCAGAAGCGATTCCTTGGTGAATGCTTCATTCCTTTCTGCTGATTACAAGCCAGTATAGCACTGCAAGGTCATCACTTACCCCTCTCTCTTTATTTTTTTTTTACTCCAAAGTCGTCTCACACTGATGATTTCGAAGGCTGCACAAGAGAGTGAGAGAGAGAGAGAGAGAGAGAGAGAGAGAAAGAGAGAGAGAGGCGCAGTCATGGGCCTATCATTTGTGAGCTGCAGTTTCCCCTGTCATTAGAGCTGTGATTTAACAGCGTGTCCTGCTGACCCTTTACGCCTCCATCGGCTTGTCAACTCGGCCCCGGGTTAAGTGGATTGTTGTTGGTGGTGGTGGAGATACGGAGTGAAATGAGAGAGATATGGTGCTGGAGAAATATCATTCGCAAGACATCTTAATCCACAGCCCAATCTCATTCCTCATTTCTTCCTTCAAGCCATATAACTAACTTGTATAGCTGATGGCTGTTTGTCATATCGCTATATACACAGCTGGGTCCATTAGCATTTGGACAGAGAAAGATTTTTTAAAAAAAAGATTTTACTCCACCAGAATGGATTTAAAATGATGCAATGTGATTGAATTGTAGACCTTTAGGTTTAATTCATTCATTCATTCATTCATTCATTCATCTTCTACCGCTTATCCGAACTACCTCGGGTCACGGGGAGCCTGTGCCTATCTCAGGCGTCATTGGGCATCAAGGCAGGATACACCCTGGACGGAGTGCCAACCCATCACAGGGCACACACACACTCTCATTCACTCACGCAATCACACACTAGGGACAATTTTCCAGAGATGCCAATCAACCTACCCTGCATGTCTTTGGACCGGGGGAGGAAACCGGAGTACCCGGAGGAAACCCCCGAGGCACGGGGAGAACATGCAAACTCCACACACACAAGGCGGAGGCGGGAATCGAACCCCCAACCCTGGAGGTGTGAGGCGAACGTGCTAACCACTAAGCCACCGTGCCCCCTAGGTTTAATTCAAGTGGTTTAAAATTTTAATATTTTAGGACTTACAGCCATTTTTACAGAATAAATCAGATTTCACAGGCTTAGAAGTAATTGAACAAAATAACCTAAATATAAATATAAAGATTGATTTTGAATACTTGGACATCCTTTGCATGAAGTCTTGAACCCATTGAAAACATGGAGTTTTGCCTGTCCTTTACTGTAACTACCGTCAGTTGCTGCCTGTTTGTTGACCTTCAGTTTTGTCTTCAGGACGTGAAAAGCCAGCTCAGATGGATTAAAATCCAGTGACTGACTCAGTCCTTTAAGAACCTTATATTTCTTTCTAAAGCCTTAAGAAGCTCTTGGGTTGCTTTCATGGTATGTTTTAGGTGTTTATTCATTTGTATTGTGAAGCAATGCCATAAGATTTGCTGCATTTTGGCTGAATGTGAGCAGAAAATATAGCAGAACTGATCCTGCTACTTCTATACTGTAAACTGGGGTCGCTTCCCGGGTAGGGTTAATTCTCAGTGCCAGTCCCAATGGGAGGGTTGTATTAGGAAGGGTATCCAGTGTAAAACTTGTGCCAACTCAAATAAACATGGACAGGGTGATTTGTTGTGGCGACCCTGAACAGGGAGCAGCCAAAGTCCCATCACCATTAAACACCAGTGACCCAGTTCAACCAGTTCCATTAACAGTCACACCTGCCCTACCATCACACTGCCTCAAATGATGTGCTATGCTTTGAACCATGAGTCTTTCCTTTCCTTCTCCACACTTTTTCATTATTACAAGTTCTTTACAAGTTCATCTTGGTTTCGTCTGTCCAATCTCTCTTGTTTTCAGAACTAGTCAGGCTTTTATTTATGTTTTTTTAGTGAAGTCTAATCTGGACTATCTGTTCTCGAGTGTTAATGGTTTGTATCTTTACGTAAACCCTCTGTATGTATATACACGAAGGCATCTCTCGATTGTTGACTGTGGCAGTGATACACCTATCTCATCTAGAGTGAAGGGGTTTTCTGTAATCATTCAGTTTAGTTATCTTCTGTGGTCTTTTAGTGTTTCTGAGCTTGCCTTTCCAGCCCTTTCTTTTTTCTTTTTTTTTTTTTAAAGAATGGACCAAATCTTGCTTAAGTTTCTCTCTGATTGGTCTGGGTATTTTTCAGCCTAATGAAAGCCTCCTTTACTTGCACTGACAACTCAGTGTACTTCATATTGAAAGTTCACATGAACAGCTACCAAATGCAAAAACAAAATAAGGAATCTTAATTAAGGAATAAGGAATAAGGAATAAAAATAAGGAATCTCCTTAATTTGTCATAAAATAATGAGGATACAGGTCACGCCTGGCCTTATTGATCACTCTCACTCATTCATCTTCTACCGCTTATCCGAACTACCTCGGGTCACGGGGAGCCTGTGCCTATCTCAGGCGTCATCTGGCATCAAGGCAGGATACACCCTGGATGGAGTGCCGACCCATCGCAGGGCACACACACACTCTCTTTCACTCACACACTAGGGACAATTTTCCAGAGATGCCAATCAACCTACCATGCATGTCTTTGGACCGGGGGAGGAAACCGGAGTACCCGGAGGAAACCCCCGAGGCACGGGGAGAACATGCAAACTCCACACACACAAGGCGGAGGCGGGAATGCCACCGTGCCCCTGCCTTATTAATCAATTGTCTGTTTAATTTTGAGTCAAATGGAAGGACTGTGTAAAAAAAAACAACAAAATAGTCAAAACTGTTAATTTAATATTTTTTGTTAAACACCTTGAATACAAACTGAAAGTCTTCACTTCAATTCCATCTTCATTTCAAATCCCTTATGTGCAAATCGTGTCACTGTTCAAATACTTATGGACCCAACTGTATACACAGTACAGTATTCAAGTTCATGGTAGTTACTAGTATTTTTGGAACCTTCCTAACAGACTGCAGCCTCTGCAGCTCCATCATAGAGAGAATGCTGAGTGGACCGAACCCGATTTGTTACGTTATTTGTCAACGTCTTACTTCTGTTCTCTACTGTACTCCTCCTCTCCCTTGACCTGGAAATACCATCGCATCAGCCCTATTAATTCCCTCCTCTCTTATTCATTGAAACAAAGTCACGAAAAATCGAGAGCACTCTCGAAGCATGAAATAAGAGCTCGCGTGACAACACAATCATGAGAGATGCATCATAAACATGAGGGATGTCGGCACCAGAAATAGCAGAGTGCGTTTGGCTGCGCTGCTCACAGCCTGCCGGGCTGATTAGAGTGTGTTTTATGGATGGGCTGCAGATCACATTAACATTATTATATCCAACCAGAGAGAGAGAGAGAAGAGCAGAGAGAGAGAGAGAGAGAGAGAGAGAGAGAAAGAGAGAGAGAGAGAGCAGAGTAGCGAGAGAGAGAGGGAGGACTTAGGTTGTAGAATAGACAGTAAAGAAATGAAGGATGAGCAGAAGGGGTTTATAA
Source organism: Tachysurus vachellii (assembly GCF_030014155.1). Classification (NCBI taxonomy): domain Eukaryota; kingdom Metazoa; phylum Chordata; class Actinopteri; order Siluriformes; family Bagridae; genus Tachysurus; species Tachysurus vachellii. The sequence continues at coordinate 7,427,188 of NC_083462.1, read as the reverse complement.
AAAGAAAGGAAGAGAAGTATAGTATATAGAGGGTAGTACGAGAGGGCAGGTAACATGTAGGGTTTTGAAATATCAGAAGAATGGGTGGGAAATGTGCCAGTATGATAGATGAACATTCCAATACTGCTGATTGTGGTGCACTATGCTCTCTGCTAACAACATAACAACATGTTTTAAAGGGAACTTATTTAGCCATGAGTGTTTTCTTAGATTCCCTGTTGTATCTGCTGTACATCAGGGATTTGTTTACAAAAAAACATCATTATTCATCAGTCAGGAAGATAAAAAGCCTGGACTAGTATTTCACAGTCATATATTTTCACATGATTTTAAAACACAGAGCTATGGGTAGCAAACTAGCTGGACCATGTTAGCTAATTAGCTAAAAGACAAGATGGAAAACACAAATCAAATCCCAGACCACAAATCCCAAACTGTGTAAAACTATTCAGACATTATAAATACACATACAAGAAGAGACCAGATGTGTGGGTCTTTTTTTTTCATGCCATCTTATTTTTTTTTTGCTAGTTAAAGGTAGCCAGCTAGTTTGCTATCACTGACTGCACAGTGCTAAGGGAGAGAGAGGGACTGAGAGAGAGAGAGAGAGAGAGAGAGAGAGAGAGAGAGAGAGAGAGAGAGAGAGAGAGAGAGAGAGAGAAAGAAATGGAATTAAATCAGGGCTTGTTTTTTTCTCAGCATGAGCAAAAATGTTTCATTATCATTTGTAGCTAATCTAAGCTAAACTGTATGTTTACTTTTGTAGTACTCTAAAGGTTAGCTTTGATTGTGCTTCATTCACATTACCATGAAATAATATCAGTGTTTGGAAATGAACTCGATGTCCTGTTGAAGTCGACTTGAACGTGTTTTTTGGTGAATATTACATACTCAATATGTAATTCATATTTGATGGCTGTTAACCTCTGTATTGAGAATCAGATATATAATGTATGTGATGACATTTTTATGAGTTTTTGTCTGCTACAGAGGTTTGATTGAGTGAAATGAAATGAAATGAAAAAGACTGGACTGAGCGTGAGTTAATCAGCGGGGTGAGTCATTGCTCCTGAGCCAAGAGTTTTAACCATCACTGGGTTAGCGGAGGATTGAAGTGAGCAGACGCTCTAAGCAGCAGGTGTGTTATTAAGCAGCGCCTGGTCATATTTCACACTTCGATTCAGCAGAGCGGCGAGCGCGCTGGCTACCGATTTGCCACTCAACCACTGATGGCTTCCGCTGTCGTTCTCGTATTGAAACGACAAACCCGAGCATGCTCTCACACGCGTTGGAGCGAGCTTGCGTGCTTGAACTCTGTGTGCTTTGCCGTTTTAGGTTCTCGCTCTGCCTTTCCACAATGTTGAGTGATCTCTCCGTTCCCAACGCACAGAGACTGCAATCTGTCAGCTACCTACGGGGAGCCAGGGAAAAACGGGTGCTGATGCAATTTCAAATCCAGGAATTTAGCAACAAATGAAATTTGGTGTCAAGTGAAGCGAAACCATCGAGAGAATGCTCGCTCTGTGCCGTGCAAATAAAAGGATTACTATGGTGATGAGAGGAGAAGTGTGTGGTTCTGTGCAGAAATCTTCCCACAGCAGCATTGTGGAGGAGTGGGTAGGAGGAGGGCATCCAATCAGACAACTCTACTATTCGTATGCCGCCTTCTTTTGTTTCTCCCACCTAAAAATGGCTAAAAACCATTGGGTGTGGCTCTTTTGTTTGCTCATGATTTTTCCTGACCTGAGGGTCGACAAAAAGGCAGACGTATGCTTCCTCAGTGGCTTCTGAGTCACTCTGAGTGTTCATCTGGCAACCTCGACAGGTGATCGTACTGCCCAGCTGTGACCTGGCAACTCAAGCAACAAATCGTGAAGCCCTGCTGTGACCTGGCAACCTGGGCAACCAATCGCGGTGGCCTGCTGTGACCTGGCAACCGGCAGGTCCAATTGCTCCATCCTGCTGCCAGCCTGGCAACCCATGCAACTGCTCGCGCTGCCGTATGATCATTAGCCAGCAGCCAGCTGTCAGTTCGCTCATTTCCTCTTGCCTGTGGAGGGCAGGGGAGTGTTCATTACTGCGGAAGAATTTAGATTTATCTGGCAGCTTTTTCAAAACTGAAATGGCATGTCTTAAATCTGTGACACTTGTGGCTGTCATAACACCTGTGCTACTTCTATTCTCGTTTTTTTCGAAAAAACTTTCGCCAAGCTTGAACGGTTTTAATGAACACCATATGACACATTTTATATCATTATGGGATATCACAAGCACATTAGATTTCCTTTTTAAGCTTTTTACTACTTAATACCTAATGGGTTTTATCCGGCTGTGGTCGTATTTTTTTTTGACCTTCCACATAACAACCTTCACCTTCCTTATTTATGTGACGTTGTTATAGAAATACACACGAAGGCAGAGGACATTCTCACGACTTTCTACCGTAGAGAAATACAACGCTGTCACTGTCAGAAAGATGATGCCTGACCACAGTACAATCCTGTAATTAAGGCTTCATCTTTTTTCATCCCTTTCACCTCAGGCATTGTGGTAATGCTTGTTAAGACGGCAGGAGTGTCTCATGCTGCTGCAGAATCACGGCATTATCCACAAATCCGTAAGGAATAAACAAACACACCATGGATTAGGGAGTGCCACTGATTTATTCTGTTGTGTTCACTGCCACCATACTGCTTTTGTTTGGGTTGGAAGCTTCAGGGCACACCATGCTCGTTGTGATGGTTTTTGTGGTTCGTTTACGTGATTGTCAGTTGCATCACAGACACAAATTGCATTACCATGTGTGGAAACTAGACTCCGAAGTCAAAACACATGCGTTAAGCATATATGAGACAAAGCCTCTGACCTCCTCCTCCTCCTCTTCCTCCTCTAGGCGCCTCACAGAGCGCCATGTGACAGCTGCTGGATTTTTCTCAAGAGGAAAGACTTTCACATCAATTTTTCTCCTCCTGCTGACATCAACCTTGACATTCCTTTCAACAAAGGTGCATGGGAAGCCATACTAATTCCGATGCCACTCAGCCTAGCATGGCGTGATGCCTTTCTGAAAAGCGAAAGACATATTTCAAGTGCTTTCGAAAAAATACAGACCTTGTTTTAAAGGGTTAAATAAATCAGTCATGGAAATGAATGCCATTAAGATCATGATAGAAATAAACATCAAGGTGTAAAGATGTACTGAGAGTCTACAATACATCCTGGTTTCCTTTACAGGACAAATCCATACTAGTCCACATGATCCAAACCTAATGCGCTCTGCTCTGTTAAATCCTGTAAATAGTAATAAATGCTAATAGTATAAAATGTCGTCACGACAATTTAACTTAATTCGCTTGAGAGGTATCAGCTAATAAAAATATTATAACACAATTAATCAGTGTTTTTTTTTTTTTTTAATAAGTGATGTATTATGAATTATGGATGATCACCGACCAGACTGTCTGATTAAGAAGGTGGACAGAAGGACAGTCCAAGCTCTAGTCTAGTGGCATTCGCTCTATATTCACCGTTATAATCAGGATAAAATGGACTCTGACAGTAGGCATGTGTGGAAATGAGAAACTCTCAAATAGCTTTTAATAACACCCAGAAGAGCTGCTTGGTTTGTGTTTCATTTACTATAAAAGTGGGTTTAGTGGATGGAGGCTATGCTAATTCAGCAGTAAGAGCAATGAAGAAAAAAATCTTTTAGAGAACGAAGCTTCAAAATTTAAAAATTCTCCGCATTGTATAGGGATTATAAAATGTAAAGCAGAGACGGTTCACATGGTATAGGTGAACACAATAAGGAAAACAAACTAAAGACTAGACCGGGGGTGGAAACTATTAACAAAAACAAGCACTTTAGCCACAACAATGAGCACATGTCTCTTGTTGCCAAGGGAACCATGACGCAAAGCAGTGAAGGCAAGACCATGACAGCGGGGGATATATTTAATCTAGAGTATATGACTTACAGATGGTTTGCTAATTGACTATCACATTATATGTGTTATGTCTTCCATGATAGACATAATGCGTATCGTCTTAAAGGTGGTGTGTGTGTGTGTGTGTATCTGTGTGTGCCTTAGATGGACTACAGCTACTGCTTTCCAGCAGAGCACTTTCACTAAAGTGCTTCTCTCGTTTTATAAAATTACCCCGTTGTTTAAGACATAGTCCAGAATGGCTAATCAGCTTTGCACCAAGATGTCGGCAGAATTTATGGAGCAAGGATCCAGAGAGTGCTCCAGGCGGCTCACGCAGAGTAAATGTGCTCGCTCTCTCCTGTGTCTCATTGTCTTGGGCAAAGTACAATTATCACAAGTTTGTGGTCTCCTTGATTTACCAACGCATTAGCGATGCATTATTCTTTGAAACGGCTGAGTATAACAAGGCCGGGTGTTGGAAGGGCTCCGAGGGTGCAATAAATATTACAAGCATGTCACTCGTTCGCAATATGGAAACATGCATCTGAAACAGAGACTGTGTTGTTCCTGTCGCTCTTTGCCTGATCATCAGCTGTTTGGCCGTTTAGTTAAAAAGTGTTTCAGCGAAGCGTTGTGGAGTTTGTTGGAAATGGGAATGTGGTGCTTCTGATAGCGTACACAAGGTGAAGAGCACACAATCAGACTTGTGGCATCACAAGCAAACTGCACAACTGTCTAGACGTTGTCATGGAGAAATATATGTGTGTGTGATATAAGGAAGTGTGTAAGTTTACATATATATAGACACGCTCACGTATCTACTGTATAACTATCAATCTATCTATCTATACACACATGTATACAAGCATAACCTTGTGTGTGTGTGTGTGTGTGTGTGAGTGTGGGTGTGTGTGTGGGTGCATGTATGTTTGCGAGCTTGACCTTCAAAAGACCAGTTACCTTGATGACATCATTAACGTCTAGGCAGTTTTACAGTTTGAATGTGATGGAGCATTGTGTGTGTGCGTGTGTGTGTGCGCGTGTGTGTGTGCGTGTGTGTGTTTATGCAGGCAAGAGGGATTGAGTGCAGAAAGGTTGAAAAGGATAAATAGATGAATGTAGAAAGACTCACAGGATTAGAGAGAGAGAGCAGACTAATGGAATAGACAAAGAGCCAGAAAAACAGAGTTCCTCAAATCAGGGTGCTGAAGACTTAGAGAGAGAGAGAGAGAGAGAGAGAGAGAGAGAGAGAGCAGAGGAGTGCACAGGTGTCAGACCATGGCTTTTCAGATATTATTCATGACATCTATCTATGTTGAACATGTATACACCTTAGAGGGTTTAGTGAGAATATCTTCTCCGTATTGTGGACGTGCACAATCCCTGGGGCTTAGTGAGCTGTGTGAGTGAGGATGGCGATTGTGGTGATGAAGACGTGCAGGATCGCGTAGGAGTGAGAACCCCAGAGTGATAATGCAGTTTGGCTTTGCTCTCAGCTCTGCTTAATGATCCTTGCTAAATGAAATGCTTCCATTGATTGGCAGACGGAGATAGATGGAAAGGTTTACGAGCGGGAAAAAGTGATAATTATTACTGTTATTATCCGTATGAGTGTTCAAGTGCGAAGTGGACAAAGTGAAATTGTTTTTTATGTCAGCCCTACTTCTATAATTAAATGTCCGTCATTAATTTGTAGGCTGGATAAAAGCACATAAGTACCAGGTGTTGAAAAACATGAAAGCATGATGTGCGGGTCCCTTCTGAGAGATGTGGCGGAGAAATCCTGTGTCGTAGATGACAGAGAAAAGAAGGAGGAGGGAGATAAATGAGAGAGCCTGCGTTAAAGGGTTGCAAATTCAAAGTGGTTTGTGAAACAGAGAGGGAGCGAGTGTGAGCCCTCCCCTTTATCTGCCTTGCAGCTCTCTCTCTCTCTCTCTCTCTCTCTCTCTCTCTCTCTATTTCTCCCTCCCTCTTTCTCTCACTCAAAACCTGGCACATTCTGCTCCTCTCCCTCAGTCTCCCTGCTGCATCCTGAGAAAGCACGGCTCTTCGTAGAACATACTTTACACCGTTTCTTTTGTTCTCTTTTCTCAGCTACACGGTTTTGAGGTCCAGGCACATCACCACCGGCTTACACACAGTTCCTTTGCTTTAACTCCAGCGTCATAGTTTCTGCAATGACATATCCTGAGGAGGGTTTAGCTTGAGTGGATTTTATTGCACTGCAGCGATTGTTGACAAAAATGTGACGCTAATTTGTTTGATAATGAACAGGAGCGATGTTCGGGAAAGCTGTGAGTATGTAGACGTGCGCGGATTTTTATGTGAAGTCGATGTAAAAGTGAGGTTTTAGCGACCATATGTCGTACTACATCTGAAATACCAAAACACTTCTTTTCAGATTTTGTTTAATTGTCTAAAACTTGCATGAACATGCGTTTATGGCCTGCAGCTGAAATAAAACAGCTCCGTTTAATTATCATCAACTTCTATTGACTGCCCAAATTCAATTAACTGACTTGCTGGCCTGCGCCTGTGTTAGTTATTAGCCTTATTAGCCTCTTCATGACTACTATTAATTCAGTTACACCGGTTTAACACTGAAAGAGATCTGCTCTGTCGTTTATCAGGCTCTCGTATAAACACGTTAGCTTCAGAAAACTATCCGAAACTCTTCGAATATGAAGATGTTGTAAGAGTTAGTCAGCAGTGCAACCTCCATCTCATCACTCCCTCCTCAGATAAACCTCCGAAGCAGACTTAAAAATAATAATAATAATAATAATAATAATAATAATAAATAAAAAAATCACGCAGAAGCCTGAAAGTGCAGACTACTAATCACTTTGAATCATGGCTGGTCAACGTCCTGTTGGGGTTCGGCGGATCAGGACCCCTGGTAGATTCGCACTCATCTCGCTCACTCTGCTCCTCTCCTGGTCCTGCCCTGCTTTAGGAAAGAAGAAGCTCTACATCGGCGCTTTGTTCCCCATGAGTGGAGGATGGCCTGGGGGTCAAGCGTGCCTCCCTGCCGCTCAGATGGCTCTGGACTTGGTGAACAAGAGGACAGACATTCTGCCGGACTACGAGCTCGAGCTGATCTACTACGATAGCAGGGTAGGTGATGTTTAAAATCTAAATTAAAAACCCTCCAAACAACATCTTCATTCAGATAACAGCTGTATTTAATTTGTTTAGTTTTATATGTCTGATTAATACATTCAAGTAAGCATAGTTTATACAAAGTCAATAATATTACTAAATACATTTGCTCTCATTTACTCAGTGATTATTATTCTCGGTGAGAATATTAATAATTATAGTAAATACCAGTGTGTACTTGTTGACTGATATTTACTCCTTAAAGTCATTATGATCTTATTTTCTTTATATAGACAGCATTTTATTCATTATATAACTGATCTGTGCTAATCAATAGCTAGAGAGAAATAAATACAAAATAAGTAATTATTGTTTTTAAAGTGCCAGAAGATTATTTGTAGGTCGGTGTGCAATTTCTCAAAGGCATTGATCTGGACAATAACCTGTCTCTACACTATCGGTATAGTTCTATGTAGTTTCTTTCCGTTAATCAAATCTTTCATCTACTTCTAATTGTTGCTGTATATGTCTGAACGCACGCACTGGCTAGGACTCGCGTACACGCAGGATACACGCAGCTGTCATGCCATGCATTTCACACAGCACTGTGAAAATTTGTACTTGTTGGATGATACTAATTACGCGTCCATCGTAGGGCTGGACGTTACCTTGTCTTATTTAAAGCACGCTGTACAACGCTGGCAACTTGCTTACAATTTGTCTGAGCAATTTGTCATTAGTTCTGATTAGTTTGATAATAAATCGTCCACAGGTGATTCATACAGCTCGTTACGTATCGTGTTGGGAATGTGTTATGATTACATAAATAATGAGAGGCTGTTCGTTATGGTGGTGGATGTTTTCCCCTGTAGATTATGTGCACTTCAATGAGATTTATTGCGACATGGGACTCTCTCTTTGATTCGCACTGCTCACGCTGTTCCTCTCACTCTCCATCTCTCGATCTCTCCCTCTCTTTCTCTTTCCCTCACGCTGCCGTTTCCCACTTGCTAACCTCCTCCCCCGCATCAGAGATGCCAACACACACACACACACACACACACACAAACACACACACACACACGGTGAGACTTTGAGACTGAAAGAAACACACACGCACAGGCTGTAAAGAGTTAACTCGCTCTGACTGGCTGGCTTTGCTAAGAACTCCACTGTGATTGGCTGAAACCGCTCTGCATTGGAGCCCCACTTCAAAGGTATGAAGGAGGAGGAGGAGGAGATGCTGGGGGCTGGTGGTTGGCATGGCAACAGTTACCTAGACGACTGCAGTTCAAACAAACACATAACTCCACAGATTCCTACCATAGAGAAGAGTGAGGAAGCCAGAGTGAATGAGCGAGAAAGAGAGAGTGAGACAGAGGGAGAGAAAGAGAGAGCGAGATAAAGAGTGAGTGTGTGTGTGAGAGAAAGAGAGAGAGAGAGAGCGAGAGAGAGAGCACATCCTTTTACATTTACTGTAACAATGGGGACAGATGAGTCAGTAGATGAAGCGAGGGGGTCAGTGTTATTGTGACAGAGCACACAGCTGAGCACGTATACGGAGAAGCACACAGACCAGACGAGGCTCTAATTTACTACTAATGCTCAGCTGGAGATTTGAAGCAAAGAATCTACAGGCTTATAAAACAGCCTTAAACCATTTCTTTTTAGTATAATATTAGATTTATAGATTTTTATATGAAAGTAATGACACAAATAAACAGTTTTACTTCAGTTGATGGATTTATTCAGCAGAAGAAACAAGAGATAACATTATCTCGCTGACTGTTACCTCACAGCTCTGTTACACGCTCCCATCGGACCGCTCAGAAGGTGTTGATGGTTTTTCAGCTGGAACATTTACTGTATATTAACAACTTAAACGGGGACTCAAAAGTTTCTATAAGGAGCATTTTGGGAAAGAGTCTCCTGGGTCAGTGCTTTGTAACAGACAATAAGTTTTCCAAGAGGGTTAAAAATGGAGGATATTTCTCTTTAGAAACATGACAAGCTTAAAGAATGAGAAATAAGAGCGGCTGGTGAGGGGCCGTCTGTATTTAATCCTAGAGGTGTGTCCCAAATTGCTTACCTGGATGATGCACCTACTCATTCATTCATTCATTCATTCATCTTCTACCGCTTATCCGAACTACCTCGGGTCACAGGGAGCCTGTGCCTATCTCAGGCGACATCGGGCGTCAAGGCAGGATACACCCTGGACGGAGTGCCAACCCATCACAGGGCACACACACACACACACTCTCATTCACTCACGCAATCACACACTACGGACAATTTTCCAGAGATGCCAATCAACCTAACATGCATGTCTTTGGACCGGGGGAGGAAACCGGAGTACCCGGAGGAAACCCCCGAGGCACAGGGAGAACATGCAAACTCCACACACAAGGTGGAGGCGGGAATCGAACCCCCAACCCTGGAGGTGTGAGGCGAACGTGCTAACCACTAAGCCACCGTGCCCAGGCACACCTACTCAACCTAAAAAAAAAAAAACAAGTGTGTAATGTTGGATACTTAATATACTCAGCTTTGCTAATGTAGAGATAAAGGGGCGGCGCTACCAGGCACTGACGCTGGGTAAGAACATTTTTTGAAGTTGGCCGACAACACACCGGTCTTGTAGAAGTCTTATAGATGTCTTTTAAAAGAGTTTACACACATTGTGACTTTAGAAATCGAGACGATACGACCTTTCTAACATTCATGCACCAGACAGTACTAGAGTACATAGACATAGTACTAGAGTACATAGTTCACAAGTGCGTAGTGTGTAGTACATCATATGGGACACAGCTTAAGTATCAGGAACTTGTTTTATGGATGGACCACCATGATAAATATTACTATAAAACAATGTAATAGGCCATTTATCTGAATAAATATAAACCTTAGCGTTGCCATAAGCCATGGTATATGAGGAATAAAACACTTCAGGACTTCACATTGTTGATTATGTTCAGCAGAAGCCAGCACAAGCCAGCTAATTTATGCCGTTACATTTTATTCTATTGATAAAGCAGAGTAAAGTATGTACAATAATGTTAATAATGAGATAATGATCAACAAAATCTAAGTATTGTGTATATACTTTACTTAGTATACATGTACATATACTTTACTATACATGTGTGTATAGATAGATAGATTGATAGTATAAAATATTGGACGATGCCGAGATAAAGCGCACAGCAAATATGAAGCACAGGATTTCTCTCAGGTCCAGATTTTTTTTTTGTTGGAAGTAAGGAAGATTTATTTCTTAAGCACATTTAAAAGAACATCATTAATTACACAGTGGCACGGAAAACCGCTAAACACTCAAAACAAATCAAATACAGCAGGCAATCAAAACCTTTCAAGTTAAATATCAGTGTGTACAAAGAGCTGTTGTCATGGTTACACGTATGCTTAATATATATGGTTATAGAATCATGGTTATATTATCCAACTTCCAGTTATACAGAGTTCATGAGCAGGCTAAAAATATAAGATTTTTTTTAACTCTTAATATTTTAAGGTTTTCAATTGAAAATATGATAAAATTGTGATATAGTGGATAACGTGGATAATTCTTGTCTCACATTAGCTGGGGTAAGTGCCTTATTTTCAATGCAAATCAAAATGTAATTACTGAACAGAATTAATGGTGTGTATACGACCTATTGTGAAATGTAATCATGACAGCTAGCGTAATTAATTGTTTCAACTAGATCAATATTTACGTTTCACTAGCACTTTTGGTGCTAAATGGAAAAAGCAAAAATATTGACATGGATCTGTGCACAAAAGGATTATTTACACAATGCATGGTTTGGAGGATTTATACAGTATATGGATGGTATATATGTTCAGCACCATGGACAGCTCTATGAGGCGGATAATGACGATGATAATAATAATAAGAAGAAACGGAGAAATTCTTCGCGAGGACTCACCTGCAGCAGCAGAAGTTTATTTGGCATTCAGCATCCAGCTCCAGTGTCACCTCTGATTGTGGCCTTTCTTTAAACAGGGTGCCAACATTTATTAACCTTGATTGGACTGCAATCTAATTTCCTCAGAGTCCAGCATTAGATCAGCGAGTCACTCAGCCTGCATATGCTGCCAGGCCATTAGTGCCCTTATTGCCTCTGTTTACTTGCTTGTTTTTCTTGCCAAAGAAAATAAATCGATGTGCACAAAAGCTCATAGATTATTACGCACTAAAATCTCACGTACTGAATGTGCTCACTTGTTCTGAATAATTACGTCATGTTTATTAAATGTGGGATGGGATGTAAAAGACGAGCGACAAAGCATGTTGTTCTGTGAGGCGAGTGGCAATTGCATTGTATTGCATCATGGTTAGTTTTATCTGAGGCCACTGTTTTCATAATGACAGGTTCGAGGTAAACAAGAGATTAATATGTATCCTCGGAAAAATTCAGCAGGCAGAATTTACCCAGAAGTCAAACAGGAATAAAAGAGAGATGAGACTAAAAACACAGAGAAAGCAAAACCGTCACAAAACAGGTAGACAAACAAAAAAATCCCTACGAGTTCTTTTAATACTTTGAGCTGACTGGCTGTAAACAGGTGAGTTCAGGTGAATGGACTGAACTTCGTAATCCTTTATAGACTTTATATTTGGGGCTTTTTACACCTGGTCACTTCATGCGTTTTCTGTGATCAGATAGCTATCCGATGGTAAAAAGACCAGGTCTAAATGCCCTCCGAAACGTTTTCAAGACAGATATATCGTTGAATCTTATCGTTCAAACCACTTCAGGAGGTGGTCTGGGACGATTTTCAGATGAAACTGGACAGGTGTAAATGAATGTGGTTGTTCAAGCCACATACTGTACGTCAGCGCTATACTCCTCCCAAACGGAAGTACGTCACTTGCAAGTGATCTTTCACCCAGGTGTCTCGTTGGGTCTTAAAATGCACTGCTGCTGCCAGCGAAAATGCAGCAAACAGTAAATGCAGTTTTTTTGTAGCATAACCGTCGTAACAAGTTTTTTCATCTTCTTTTTGATTGCATTCTGAAAACCGCATACTATACACCAAAACGTGTTCCATTTCAATTACCTCGGAAATGAGGTAAAATATATTTGCATTTTGGGCGGGAGTAGAAAGATCGGCTTGATATCCGATTCGCTGAGACGCATTTATGTGGCCTGATGTAAATGGAACAGTTTTAACAAATCAGATAGCTATCGGATCAGAGAAAACACATGAAGTGACCAGGTGTAAAAAGGCCCTTTGTGTCCACTGTAGATGCAAGAGACTGAGGTTCAGATCACTCATTTGATCCAGAAAAGCCGACAACTGTTACGTTGTTTTGTACTGATTTGTACTGATTAAAGATTACCGAACAAACATTTTTATCATTTTTGTAATGCATTAGCTAGCTGATCATTCACTTGGCCTAGCTGTCATCAGCCGTGCTTGCTTTGGAGAATAAAAGTAGCAGTTTATTCTCTAAGCTAACATTTATGCTAATTAGGTACTCTGAACCGCTGTGGTTAATAGCGTAATTGCAGTATCAAGCTAAAGATAACCTGTGCTTGTAATGAGAAGGTTTCGGAAATGAAAGACTAATAGGCTAGCTAATCCATTATACCGCTCAATTTACTTTTTCTTTTAAATGATTCTTTGACGGATACAAACATTTCTTACCCTTATAACCACAAATATTCAATTCAATTCAAGTTTATTTGTATAGCGCTTTTTGAAATTGACACAAAGCAGCTTTACAGAATAAAAATTACAGAACAAATGGTTTTGTAAAGAATAAAATAAAGATTAATAAATATATAACATTATATGCTGTAGTTACTGAATAAATCCTAATAATTGCTGAATAATACAAAACATGCCTGTGTTATAGTAGGATCAGACATGTTACTATATAAACAGTTGGGAACTTAATGGGAAAAAGATATGGTTGGACATTCTGTTATAGGAAAATAATAAAAAATAGACTAATATATGATATGATGTTGCCTTATAAAGTTTCAACATTTTTCTGTAACGTTAAGTTTTTAGATTTATACATTAAACAATAAGAATGACATATTGTATTTTTGTCTATTTATAGTTACATGTCAAGCTGTGATGTATAAAAAAATTATACGTTGAACATTTTGTCCATTTATAGTAATAATTAATGCTGTGAAGAGTAAAAAATGGTACATGCTACATTTTGTCCTTTTATAGTTACACTCTGAAGCATCCACAAGCATCACGTAATCTCCTATTACTGCTTACACTATAACAGCTATAAACAGTCCTTTGCTCATCAGCCTCTTCTTTTTTTACTCTCTCTAGACCAAAAAGTGTACACTTCCTGTTTTAAAGTCTCTTCCATGGAAAAAAAACTTAACCTTAACCTCAAAGTGCTCACACTGATGCCGATTTAGTTTAATAGTTGGTTGTTAAATGTACTTTAATGTGAGTTTCTGTCACAGAAGTGAGTTAAGTGCTGGCGTTCACATGAAAATGGAATATAATTAGTGCCAGAGCTGTTGTTAGAATACATTATTATTCTGACCAATGAGAAGTGAGAATTCAATAGCACAAAAAAGTCTCTGTAAATTGTCTATAGATAATGCAGTTACAATTAATTTGATTGATTTTAATTACATTTTATTGCATATCACATTTAACAGTGGACATCATCTCAAAGCAGCTTTACAGAACATAAGAAATATAGTACAAAAAGTTTATTATATAAAGATAAATATTATACAAAAGTTCAAGATTAATATTAGACTATTAGTTGACTGTGGTGAGGAAAAACTCCCTTAAATAGAAAGGAAGAAACCTTGAGAGGAACCAGACTCAAAAGTGAACCTCATCCTCATTTGGGTGACACTGGAGGGTGTGATTATAAACTGTTATAAACACCGGAGAGTGTTGTTATGAATAAAGTTCTTTCTACAGTCAGATACAGTCTGATAATTGTGTATTGATTAGGAGGTTGTTGTCCTCAAAGACCACATGCAAAGACCACATGCAGTCTTCTCTTTGAATGTCTGAATACTAAGGAAGAGGAATCTAACTGGAGCTGGTACATCTCTAGATACCTTGGGATGAATAGAAAAAAGAAGCGAGTGCAGCGGAATTAGCGTAGCTGCTGCTTATAATGTTCACCAGCACAAGATGATGATGTGCATTTGATCAGATCTACAGGAGTTTATGAGCGGTTATAGGATGTATTATGTGTATTGCCTGGCTAAAGAGATACGTCTTAGTAGACTTTGATATTCTGAGAACTACCATAACTCCTGAGTTTTGTGATCTGGAAGTAAAAGTGCTGGAACAGTGCTTAAAACTCATTACAGCTCATCTCACCTCTAACATGTCAGCGTTGCTTTCCCAGTAATAACTGTAAAGTCATGGTCCTGGGGGACTGACTAGAGCGTGGCTAACAAATTGTGCATAGAAACAAATGGGCTACAGTCAATAAGTACAGTGTGACCTAATGCTTATTGTAGATTTAGAGAGAGAGAGAGAGAGAGAGAGAGAGAAATGTAGTTATTTTCATTTAACCATGTAGTCTGCCAGTCTTGGATGGTTGTGGCACTCTCAAAATCCCATAGTATGTAATATATATGTAATATTGCATTTATAAAAAATCAGGTTGAATCTGGTTGTATTTTGGTGGTTTGTATCTGGTCTTATTTTGTTAAAAAAACCACCTAACAAAATGCTAAGAAATTAAAAAAGACTCTAAAACTGGCTATTATACAGACAGCAGTTTTATTATTTAACAAACACCCCAAAGCGAAAATTTGCCACATGCTGCTTTTCCATGAACTTTCCACCAGTTTGGAGTGGAGTATTATTATTCTTATTTTTATTTTTTTACATTAGTTAACGATAATGATGTGATTATTACCTGAGTATCTCTTACTGTAGCTACATCGGATTTCAGTCCTCTCTATTAAGACGAGGAGTCACCAAACTGGATAAATACTGTCTGTTTTCATGATTCTTCTTTTTTTCTGGTTGGAAAAAGACAAATGTTACACGTTACAGGTGTTCCTAATAAAGTGGCCTGTGAGTGCTACCATTCAAATTGACAAGTTCATAAATATTTTATTAAAATATAGATTAATTAATTTTTTTTTTGAAGTGCTAACAATTTTAGGTTAGATAGTTATTAGGTTATCAGGTTTAGCTTATTATATGTTAGTTAGGTTATGGGTTAGTTAGTTAGTTAGTTAGTTAGTTAGTTAGTGCAAACCTAAATCTTATAATCTCACACATCAAGCCAACGAATGGATGATTATCTGATGTGTACGACACACAAAATTGGAAACACTTCAGGGGTTTAGGAGTGGTCATCTGATTGGTTGGATTTTACAGGTTTCCTGGAAGACGTGTCTGCCCTGGAAACAAAGCCACTATGATGTTCAGATAAACTATGGATTTTCCAAATGATCTGACTCATTCATTTGCACAACTTTCAATTCAATAGTTATACTCTGATCTGTTATTTAGGGACTTTGCATTCTCAAATCCCCTAAACATGACACTGAACGAAACTGATCTGTGATTGGTTGCTTTACATGTTAGTTAGACGCACTAAATTTTGTCAGTCGTTGGTCAATAAAAGCAGCCTTGGAGTCCAAAGCTTCTGTTGTCAGTCTGAACGTCTGGTTATGTGAGACTACAGCAATCACAGCACAGGTTCTGCCTACATACATGTTATGGTCATGTGACCAGCTAATGTGCTTCTAATAAAAAACAAAACAATCAGTTTGTATTAAAGATATGAAGTCTCTGTAGCTTGCATGGAATTATTAATGTGACAACCATCGGTATATGTATCGTGGTATCGTGGTATCATGGTATCGTGGTATCGTGGTATTGTGGATGCTCTCCCACCTCTTTAATTTATACAGAGATCGCTAATCCTGTGCCAGATGATCGTAATTACTATACGAGTCCTTCAGCAACATTATGTAACAAACACATCAGAAAATCTTCTCCCATGTGAGTTGTATTCACATCTCTGTGATATGTGCTGTTCTGTTATTTTAATCCGATCAATAAATACTGACTTGAGTTTTATGTCTAGTTTCTTCAGATGTCTGAACATTCAAAAAAAAAGGATGGAAGAAAAAAGAAAAGAAAAACACAGTTGGCCTGGCAGGATTTTCAGTTGATTTGGCACAATGGGACCCAGCTGCACTACGGAGAGAGTGATCCTCACGCATGGCTTCCCTCAGGAATGGAAAAAAGAGATAGAGAGACAAACAGAGAGAGAGAGAGAGAGAGAGAGAGAGAGAGAGAGAGAGAGATCAGGCAGCAAGAGGTCATGATATAGCAGCCTATTTGCACTTGCACACAAAACACAAAAGGATGTATGCAATGCCTTGGTGCATAAGTATTCACACCCTTGACAGTTTTTCCCCCATTTTCTAGTGTAGTATTTTTAATGTAGCCATGAATTGAAATCTGGTTACGACTTGAATGTCGATGAATTGCAGGTGATAACTTTTATAGCTTTTTATCCCCCCTCACACACACAGTTTAGTTCAAGAAGACTGAACATATACAGTATGCTTGCAGGCATTGTAGGGATGGACATGTAAATACAAAAGGAAATAACTGGGATTTTGGAAAGTCTGTTGGAAATTCAAGGTGAATGTAATCATTCTTGAAATCAATCTTGAAAACATTTCTGAGCCTCTGAAGGTTTCATTTCATCAGGTGGAAGATTTCCTCAAGGCTACAGCGCAAGTCACTCGACTGCTCTCGGCCCCCGGCGTGAACGTGTAATATCCTAATATTCGCTGTGGAATATTTCAATGTCCGTGAGCAGTGTGTGTGTGTGTGTGTGTGTGTGTGTGTTAGGACCACTTCCTACTCTCTTTGAACACATGAATAATGGACAGCCATCGTCCAGTTTATTAGGAACAGCTGAACGCCTGCTTGTTTATGTAATTATCTAATCAGGCAATCATTTGACACCATTTCAGAGGATAATATCACGTCGATACAAGTCAAGCGTTTCAGTTAATGTTCACACCAACCCTTAAAATGGAAACAAGGCTTGCTAAAGTGTTCTTATTTGAGTAAAGTTGAGCCTTCAGTGACCATCTTCTGACCTCTCTCATCAACAAGGCGTTCACCAATGAGCGACAATGAGATAATACCAAGCATCTGCTGCTCCATACACTTACACAGCTGATTTGGTATGAATTATTATGCTGAGATTATTATCTTACTTTTCAGAGATTACAACATTAAAGAGCTGCAGGAATTCTTGACTGATTAAATACTGATTGCTCTCTGCATGTGATATAACAATCTCTCACATTCTTCACATGTAACCTCTGCTATGGGGATTTTTTTTTTTTTTTTTACAAAGCTCAACAAATATTACCCTAAGCCAGGGTTAAGCCAACCTGAAACACCCAAAGAGCCATTTGGACCCGTTTCCCACAGAAAAAAAAACACAGGGAGCCACAAAACCCATTTGACATCTAAAATGAAGATGACACTGAATATATCGTTTTTTACCTTTATGGAAAGTATAGAAAAAAACTGTAGTGTTTTGCATTTATGAAATCAATGAACTGCTACCGAGTAAACGAAATTTTATTTCTGCAAGCAAACAAAAATATTTTGAACAGTTTTAACTAACCTTAACAAAAAAGACGCTGGGTTGAAGGTTACTTTCAAATAAAATGTTCAATGTCTAATTGAGTCCTCTTCGTATTCATGACATCAAAATTTTAACTTTAAAATGCGTCGGATTTCGCAAGTCGGCAGTTATGGTGCATATTTTGAGAGACAAATAAATTAAACACGGTTTATTTTAATGTTACAAGAGCATCAGGATCTAAGAATTTAGAATTACATTTTTTTAAAAACTAACTAACTAAAATAAAATAAATTTAAATTAAATATTTATTTTCCAAATCTACAGGGAGCCGCAGCAGAGGGATGAAAGAGCCACTTGAGGCTCCGGACCTTTGCCCTAAACCATGTGGCAAGATGTGTTATAGTCAGAGAGATCAATTTCAAAAGAGTAATAATTTTATCATTCCAAAAGGTTCAGTTAGAGCAAATAAAGTTCCTCGTGAGAAGAACAATATACTCACGGTGCAGCATGGTGGTGGTAGCATCATACGTTAGAGCAGCTTTTCTTTAGCCAGAACTGGGGCTTTTAGTAAAGTGGATCAAATCATGAATAGCTACAAATATTAGTTGATTTCAAGTGTCTTCTATTAAGCCGAAGATGAAAAGGAACTTAAGCTTTCAGCATGACAATGACCCAAAGCACACATCCAAATCAGCAAAGAAATGATAAACCAAAAGAAGCTCAGTGTTTTTTGATCATTGTTCCTGTGCACAGGAGATTTATAGGATGTAGATTGTTTGTATGATGTAATCAAATTCAACAGTGGTTTAGCAAAGCATCAGTCTAGTTTTTTATTATAACTCATTTTCCCTAAAAAATGTCCTTAATTTTATTTTTTGCCTAATTATTATTAGGGTTTTTTTTTGCTTAATTTGCCTAATTTCTTTTTAAATTAATTATTTATTCGGCGTAATTTCACACGCTCTTTTCGACAAAAAATATAAATCTACCATTATAACAGGGTTGTGCAGTCATAACCATTAATATCCGCTGTAGCGGTGTTTGAGGTGAGGTTGAGGTTTTCCTACATTAACACGACAGAAGAATTTCAAGTAACACTTATAAAAGTTTATTACAAGTTTATTTAGAGGAGTAATTGGGGATTTTTACTCCCTTTGCTGACTGAAAATTGTTGTTTTTTTTATTGAGTCTGTGGTGTAAATTGCGTTCAAATTAACACAGCTAGAAAAAACCATAAGAAGAAAAAAACGTCACAAAAGACGGTCAGATGTTTGTGTTGTTGGACAACAAGAGGAACATTATAGAGAGCTTTGTTTATATTATTAAACAGGACATGTGGACAAATTGCTGTATCAGAAGAAAATGGTGATGGCTAATTTCCTCGTTTGACTTAATTGAGTACAATGTCTCATCACTTTTTACCTTTCACAGTGAATCATTTTAATTCCAACAAAGCGAACCGTTCCGCACTAAAAGCAGGGCCTTTGTTATGACTCCCAACGATTTCCTGATTTATCTGTGCATTTAGCTGAAATTAAAAGCGTCGGAGAGAGAGAGAGAGAGAGAGAGAGAGAGACAGAGACAGGAAGAGGGAGGGGAAGCTGTGTGGAGGCACAACTGCCAGATCAGACATTGTTAAGTACAGAGGAGTCTGTTGCTGGAGGGCATTGCTGATTCAATTTGCGTGATTGCACCAATCAAACAAAATCAAGCTTCGAGCCTGTGTAATCAGGCTGCATTCATAGTCGCTACTGTTTTTAGACACGCATGCTTTGTTATATGCATTAAAATGCAAGTCTTTGTCCGTGAGATCATGGAGACTAAATGGGAACGCACACCCTCTCCATCACGAGCCGGCGCGGCTCAAGGCCAGCGACCGCGGCTCATTCCTCTCTGAACACAGGGATCAATGCTGGCGTTAGGCCACAATTATCATTTGAATGAGATATTGATTTTTCCTCAACAACACATTTAAGATGAATTTAGCAACAGCCATCGTCAGGCGCAGATCAGACAGTGGTGATGGAAGCCGCAGTGCTGTACAAATAAGTGTTTAATGTAGAAATGCTTATTACACATATTTTTTGTTTCTCTGTATTTCTCTCTCTGTCTGTCTGTCTGGCTCTCTGTATAACTGTCAGTGTTTCTCTCTGTCTGTATCTCTGTCTATGTCTGTTTGTCTTGCTCTCTGTATAACTGTCAGTGTTTCTCTCTGTCTGTATCTCTCTGTCTGTCTGTTTGTCTTGCTCTCTGTATAACTGTCAGTGTTTCTCTCTGTCTGTATCTCTGTCTGTCTGTCTGTCTGGCTCTCTGTATAACTGTCAGTGTTTCTCTCTGTCTGTATCTCTCTGTCTGTCTGTCTGTCTGGCTCTCTGTATAACTGTCAGTGTTTCTCTCTGTCTGTATCTCTCTCTCTGTTTGTTTGTCTGCCTCTCTGTATAGCTCTCTGTGTTTCTGTCTGTCTGTATCTCTCTCTCTGTCTGTCTGTCCTTCTGTATCTGTCTCTGTGCTGCTTCTCTCTCTCTCTCTCTCTCTCTCTCTCTCTCTCTCTCTCTCTCTCTCTCTCTCTTTCGCTATCTGTCACTTTGTACCTGTCTCTCTTTATCTGCATGTCTGTCTCTCTCTCTCTCTCTCTCTCTCTCTCTCTCTCTCTCTCTCTCTCTCTCTTTTTCTGTCCCCCCCCCTCTCTCTCTCTCTCTCTCTCTCTCTCTCTCTCTTTATTTGTCTCTTTGTACCTGTCTCTCTTTATCTGTATCTCTCTCTCTCTCTCTTTGTCTATCTGTCACTTTGTACCTGTCTCTCTTTATCTGTATCTCTCTCTCTCTCTCTCTCTCTCTCTCTCTCTCGCTCAGCGTGGCATTGTATTAAATAAATCTTTTGAATGTATCTCACAGTAGAGCTCTTTGTAGACTGTGACTGCAGCAGGGAAACGATTCATTTGTTTGCACTGCACCACACACTGAGGCAAATAGACTCGGAGGTAAGACTGAAATATGCACCAGTTACTCTAATATTTTTCTCTTGATCTTTCAGTGTGACCCTGGAGAAGCCACCAAATTGCTGTACGACTTGCTCTACACGGAGCCTATAAAAATCGTGCTGATGCCTGGCTGTAGCTCAGTGTCCACGCTGGTGGCTGAGGCGGCCCGGATGTGGAACCTCATAGTGGTGA
>NC_083462.1:7353861-7401361 GCF_030014155.1 Tachysurus vachellii | reverse complement strand
TACCGGAATGTGAACAATGTAAAGTCATGGAATTAAATTAAAACACTCGAAAGCGCCATTTATCCTTCTCTACATACAAATACATGAGGTCACAGACAACAAGGTTTGGCCACTATGATTGGCCACTGTGATTAGACACTGTGGTTGGGCACTGTGATTAGACACTGAGATTGGACACTGTGATTGGGCGCTGTGATTAGTGACTGTGATTAGACACTGAGATTGGACACTGTGATTGGGCGCTGTGATTAGCGACTGAGATTGGACACTGAGATTGGACACTGTGATTGGACACTGTGATTACTGACTGAGATTGTCCATTGTAATTATTGAGTGAGATTAGACACTGAGATTAGACACTGAGATTGGACATTGTGATTGGGCGCTGTGATTAGTGACTGTTATTAGACACTGAGATTGGACACTGTGATTGGACACTGTGATTGGACACTGTGATTACTGACTGAGATTGTCCATTGTAATTATTGAGTGAGATTAGACACTGAGATTAGACACTGAGATTGGACATTGTGATTGGGCGCTGTGATTAGTGACTGTTATTAGACACTGAGATTGGACACTGTGATTGGCCGCTGTGATTAGCGACTGAGATTGGACACTGAGATTGGACACTGTGATTGGACACTGTGATTACTGACTGAGATTGTCCATTGTAATTATTGAGTGAGAATAGACACTGAGATTAGACACTGAGATTGGACATTGTGATTGGGCGCTGTGATTAGTGACTGTTATTAGACACTGAGATTGGACACTGTGATTGGGCGCTGTGATTAGTGACTGAGATTGGAAACTGAGATTGGACACTGTGATTGGACACTGTGATTACTGACTGAGATTGTCCATTGTAATTATTGACTGAGATTAGGCACTGAGATTAGACACTGAGATTGGACATTGTGATTGGGCGCTGTGATTAGTGACTGTTATTAGACACTGAGATTGGACACTGTGATTGGGCGCTGTGATTAGTGACTGAGATTGTCCATTGTAATTATTGACTAAGATTAGACACTATGATCGGCCATCTGATGAGTGGCTGAGATTAGACACTGTGATTGAACACTGTAATTAAACACTGACAATGTGATTGGCCACTGTGATGGGACAATGTAAATAGGCATTGTGATTGGTGACTGTAATTAGACGCTGTGGTTGATCACTGTGATTAGACACTGTGTTTGGTCACTGTGATTAGACACTGTGGTTGGACACTGAGATTAGTTACTGTTATTAAACACCGATTAGACACTGTGATTGGAAACTGTGATTAGACACTGTGGTTGGAAATTGAGATTAGACACTGTGGTTAGACATTGTGATTAGACACTGTGGTTGGACTCTGTGATCAGTTACTGTTATTAAACACTGATTAGACACTGTGGTTGGACATTGTGATTAGACACTGTGGTTGGACTCTGAGATTAGTTACTGTTATTAAACACTGATTAGACACTGTGGTTGGACACTGTGTTTAGTTACTGTTAATAAACACTGATTAGACACTGTGGTTGGACACTGTGTTTAGTTACTGTTAATAAACACTGATTAGGCACTGTGATTGGACACTGTGATTAGACCATGAGATTAGACAGTGTGAATGGTGACAGATTAGACATTGTCTGGACACTTGGCAGTTAAGAGAGAGTAAAGCCATCACTCTCACTCACAGAGCATGGCCAGATGTGAGAGCTTTTGTAATAAGGTTATTTTTTCTTTCAGACTGATAGGATTTTCTTGTTAGCAATATTGAAAATTGCACTAGTGAAATATTTCCTATTTTCTCTCTGCCCTGAGACCATGATGTGGTTTCCATCCACCTGCTTGTGCTTTCCATCCACCTGTGGTTTCTACAGTGAAGACCATGATGTGGTTTCCATCCCCCTGTTTTCGTGCAAGCTTACTAAAACCTTACTAAAAACCCAGTCATTTGGAAAGCACCTAAAGGTTGCTAAACATTTGAACTATAAAACTTGGCCCTTGCATAAAGAAAGAATCCTTTACATGGGGGAACAGAAACGTATTTTTCAAATAAACACAGTGTTTGTTCCAGTCTGTGTGTGATCGTGTGGGTTTGGCTGCTATCTTTCAGTACCGCAGTACTCTTCAGCGTTGTCACATAACCGTGATGGATAGAACGCTCTTCATGTTTGCACAAACATTTGAAAACACATCCTCATGTCATGAATCAGCTCACAGCCATAGTCATAGCCGTGGAAGATGTGACGGCTGTCTCTGGAGTCCAAACTGCTGATGAGAAGACAGGTGTGAGTTTCGGGGTGGAATGTGCTCTCAGGGGGGATGCCGTTTGAAGCACATCCAGCTCCGGTGCCCCTTGCTGGGAGCTGTCATGAGTACAGATGCCCCCGCTGTTCTCCCACATCCTGCTCAGTCTGGGCTCATTTCCAGATGCCCGCGCTTTACACCTGATGCCAAAAAAAAAAAAAAAAAAAAAACACGTCATATTGGACAGACATGTTTGTGGAAAAATCGGCATGCTAAATTTGCTTCATTCGGGAGCGATTTTCTCTCCCTCATTTCCTCCTGCCATTCTGCTCTTTGATGCAGTGGAATCGAAAGGCAGGAAATGCTTTTCGACTGCGCCGATGCTTTATGAGCACGCACACACAAACACACACTCACTCTCACATACTGTACTACCTCCCTGCCTTTTGCACCTATGCACACACACACTCAATCACAGCCCCTAGCTATTTACCTACACCTTGGCTTTTTGGCTAAATGGACCTGTGTATAGCGTAAAAATGAGAAGTGGAGTCCTTACTTTGGATATGAAAGAGAAAGAGAAAATCACTTTTGCCGTGTGCTTCTAAAATAACTGCAAAGCCACTTTCTCTCACCTGTCCCTAAATTCTCCACAGTTCCCCTTTTCAACAGTGTCACACAGGAATTGTTTATTTTTTTGCATCTGTATGTGCACATATGAATGAAAAGGGAAAAAATTCTACCTCCATCTGCATAAAATACTTCCACAGGGCAAGAAAGCACTTTATCTTGAATTATACTGTATAATGATTTCTCTCTCTCTCTCTCTCTCTCGCTCTCTCTCTCTCTCTCTCTCTCTCTCTCTCTCTCTCTCTCTCTCTCTCTCTCTTTCTCTCTCTCTCTCACCATCTGTGACATACATGTTTTCGTTTTGTTTGCTTTGCAGACCTCGCAGGAATTCTTGACCCAGCTGATGTCTAAACTGGGAGGGAAGAACCCAGAAGAAACAGGAGGATTTCAGGAAGCGCCGCTTGCCTATGACGCAGTGTGGGCTCTCGCTCTGGCGCTCAATAAGACTGTTGGGCCGTTAAGGGCCAGAGGCCGCAGGCTGGAGGACTTTAACTACAACAATAAGGACATTACTGCTGAGATTTACCGTGCCCTCAACACCAGCTCATTCGAGGGAGTCTCTGTGAGTAATGGAATGGATGGATTTGGGTTAAATGGATGGATGGATGGATGGATAAATAGATAGATGAATAGATGAAAAGATTTGTGGATATATGTGTTTGGATGGATGTTTTTGGTAAATGAATGAATTTGTAAGTGGAAGGATGGAAGAGTTTGTGGGTATGTGGATGGATGCTTTATTTTGATTGATGGATGTATTGGCTGTGGCGTGGATGGATGTACTTGGATTGTTGCTGGATGGATGGATGTATGGATGGATGGATGGATGGATGGATAGATGGATGGATAGATGGATGGGGGCTTGATGGATGGATAAATGGGTAGGTGGGGGGGGTTTAATGAATGGATAGGTTTGTGCATGTATGTATGGATGTATGTATGGATGTATGTATGGATGGATGGATGGATGGATGGTTGGATGGATGGATAGTTTTGTGGGTTTCTTGAGGGATTGATAGCTGGATGAATAGATGGTTTATTTTGGTCAGTGGATGAATTGGAAGGGTGGTTATAATGATGGGTGGGTTTGTGATTTTGGGATGGATGGATGGATGGATGGATGGAGGAAGGATAGATAGATAGATAGCTTGCTTGATTGCTTAATCAGTGGATGGATAGATATAGAGAAGTTTTAAATAAGCAATAGACCAAATAGAGACGAATTGCTTTTTATTATATCTTTGAACGTCATGCTGCTTTAAAATAGAATGAAGTGTGAAACGTGTTCAAGATGTGCTAAAGAAGGAGATGAAGACTTTGAAAGACTTTCTTCTCATCTCTTCCAGGGTCACGTTGTGTTTGACGCACAGGGATCGAGAATGGCCTGGACTCTGATTGAGCAGCTGCAAGGTAACAGAATCAATTTGACCGAATCTCCGTCATGGCATTAACATGTGATTATGACAGTTCACTCATTCACTGTATGTATAATTACCTCTGACTTGTCATTCATCATAGAGAACATGACTTTAGTCAGCACCAGACAGTTAAATCTCTTTGACTTGTGTCTGTTTGAAGACTGAAATGATAATGATTAATATGTAACATGCTGTGAAAGATCCTGCATCACTGCGTGTAGTCCGGGTAAACATTTACCTCTTCATTTAACCCACTGCTGCCCAACCAAGTGTGAGTGGAGTGTGTGAAAAGGCTTTTAAGAGGCAGCAGCTGCAGGTTAAGTGCTACATGTCAGCAGTGATCATTACACTCCACTACTTCCTGACATGTAGATGATTTATGAGACTGGTGTCAGCCTTGTCGTTCCTTGTTCCAGGGACACACAGGTGTCAGGTGAAACATGCTGTTTCTTCGTTTTATAATGCTCACATGATCTGGATCTATAGTTATCCATGAAAGGCATTTAAAACTTTTAAACAAAAATACAGTTGAATAAAATGAGCTTCTAATTAATATAATTAAAAAGAACATATACTAGGGGGGCACGGTGGCTTAGTGGTTAGCACGTTCGCCTCACACCTCCAGGGTTGGGGGTTCGATTCCCGCCTCCGCCTTGTGTGTGTGGAGTTTGCATGTTCTCCCCGTGCCTCGGGGGTTTCCTCCGGGTACTCCGGTTTCCTCCCCCGGTCCAAAGACATGCATGGTAGGTTGATTGGCATCTCTGGAAAAATTGTCCGTAGTGTGTGATTGCGTGAGTGAATGAGAGTGTGTGTGTGCCCTGCGATGGGTTGGCACTCCGTCCAAGGTGTATCCTGCCTTGATGCCCGATGACGCCTGAGATAGGCACAGGCTCCCTGTGACCCGAGGTAGTTCGGATAAGCGGTAGAAGATGAATGAATGAATGAATGAATGAATGAATGAATGAATGAACAACTATGAAAACTACTACTAATTCTCATAGCCCTGAGTGACTGCTACCATATGAGATACTAATCACCACTGTAGAGTGGGACATGACAAAGACCTTCAGTTCTCAACATTAGGACTCTTCCAGAAACCACAGTCAGTGTTCGTAGTGTAGGACAAGACAACGCAGCAATCATAAATCTAGGAAATCCAAAAATTCCAGGGTCAACCTGAAATTTTTAAAAATCATGGATTAGACTTAAAGGCAAATGCACAACAAAGTTTAGTGGCAAGACACTGGGTATGAAGACACAAGTGAAACAAGGGTCAGGTGCATTTAATCAGACCGATAACAATATAAGGCCTAAGACAGAATCCGTTATTTTTTTATTATTATCTCTGAGAGAGAAAAGCAAGTGAGTTTTTATAGCATAGATTGGCCTCTGTCAATCCTGTCAGTCTGTCTTCTTATTTATTATTAAATGTAAAATAAATGAACAAATTATGTTTGTGCTTAGGAATACGTTAGCATCTTGAAGTGGTGTTGGAAAATGTCAAACTCTGGATGGTGTACAGGGTTTCCCCAGGATCAGGCTGCCACACATATTAGGTGGCAGAATCTGATTTTGTTTGCGTACTAAAATAACTCTTTTTTTTTTTTTTTTTTTTTTTTTTTTAAGAGTGCATGTTCTGTTGTTGTTGTTGTTTTTTTAGACAGGTGCTTTTCCTGGTCTCAGTGATGGAATAGCAAAATAGAGCCATGCTCTTTTCTGCTTCACTGTCTCGATCAAGTCGCTGCAATGCCAAGTTCATCGATATTCTAGTCTTTGCTACCACACGCTGATTGCATCCTCTTATCTCCGCTGGGGTTTTGTCAGGCCGTAGCTATTTCCAGAGTCCGAACTGTGTGATTGGCGAGGCTTATATTCTCCTGCTTGAGTCTTTGTGCCTGTGTCGTCACCCGTATCTCCTGTCCAACTTTCCAGCCCTGTAGCTTTAAAAAGGAGCTTTATTTTTAAAGCCTGAAGTATATATTTCCTTTTCTTGTTCAGTGTTGATTGAAAAGGTTGAAAAGATTGTTGCTTTGGCTTTGACTGTGAGCTTATTTGAGAGAGAGAGAGAGAGAGAGAGAGAGAGAGAGAGAGAGAGAGAGAGAGAGAGAAGGTGAGAGAGAGAGAAAGAGAAGAAAAAAAATTTGAGAGTGTCAATGCTGAGTCTCAGTGTATTAAGGCATCGAATAGCTGATTTGTGACTTGTTTGCTTTGTGAGCTCCAGATGCAACGTTTTTACTTTCACTATAACAGCTCTTCTGCAATGAAACACTCACCTTCTTTCCGTCTGTGTCTCTCTGTCTCTCTCCTCTGCTCGACTGCTTGTTAAACACAAAGAATGAGATGTTCCTAAGAGGACTTTTGCTGCCAAGTCACTTTGTGAGGTATTTGAACCCACAAGGACACATCAACACTCCTGTAAGAGTTTTAAGTGCTAGATTTTAGAGTCATGTAGATTAGATTAAAGCCTTGTGAGCCATGACACATTTATATCCACATTTCTTTAGATGCTGAAAAACTAACAGCAGGTTAATGCTGGCTAGCTTGTCTCAGCCTGAGACGCTC
This sequence comes from Tachysurus vachellii, assembly GCF_030014155.1. NCBI lineage: Eukaryota > Metazoa > Chordata > Actinopteri > Siluriformes > Bagridae > Tachysurus > Tachysurus vachellii. The sequence continues at coordinate 7,394,504 of NC_083462.1, read as the reverse complement.
TGCCCACGGACCGTATGTTATATATTATACACAGAGCTAGACAAAACTAACTGAGTCTTTCCTTTTATATTGTCTACAAACAAGTCTGTGTACACACAGAAAAAAAAAACCTTAAATAAATTGTGTCTTAAACATTTAAGCATGTACATGTGCAGTGATTAATTAGTATGTAATCCTGTTATGTTGCATCTATTCCGAGTGATTTATTTCCAGTGACAGGCAATATAGTTAGACAGGACATCAGTAAGTGACGTCACTTTGACGTGACACTTCAGTGAGCAAGACTGAGTCATTTGGCAAATTAGTTTGCTATTGATTTCTCCTGTCCTTGTTTCTGTTTCTCTGCTAAGATGCGAGGAAGGAAAACACAGAAAGGAAATGAGGAACAGCAAATAAACGATCTAGAGACACCCAACGATTAAGTGGCAAGAATCTACAGACTACAGATAAACAAGACTTAGAATTGCAAGAGATTATAGAAACAGTTCCATAGAATGTGGAAATAATAGGGAGATAATGTATAATTATTGAAACGGATGACTTAAATGTAAAATGGGAAGCCAGTGGGGTAAAACACAGGTGGGCAAAGTGTGGAGGTCGAATGAGGTCAAAAGCTTATTATTTTCTTTTTATTTTAATCACTTAAACTGAGGATGCCCCTACGGCCTGAGCTAATATTCATTTTACTTTTTTTAAATTAGGTCATTTGAAGTAATTACTGAATAGTAATTAGCTGTCACAACTCAGCTTTCATGTCATTCTTCTTGTTTTACCCCCTTTGACCTCCACAATGTGCCCCAGTTTATGATTTATTTGGTTTCTGAGTTTACACAACAGTAATTTCTGCATATATTATTCAATAATTCATGTTCAGTAAGTATCCTGATCAGCGATCCTAATCCCAGGAGCACTGGACGTGAGTTGGGAACACACCCTGTGTATATCTCCAGGCTATTGCGAAGCATAGTACACACACATTCACAGCTAGGGTCATTTCAGTGTATCCAATCCACCTACCAGCATTTCTGGGATGTCGGAGTAAGCCTAGAGAACATGGAGGAAACCCATGTATAGGGTAAATTGATCTCAAAATTAACCCTAGAGCTGTGAGCCAGCAGTGCTACTTACTGCACTGCCATGTTGTTCATATGCTTTAGGATGAATACTCAAAATTTTTAAGAGTTTTACCTACATTTGCTCATTTGAATTGTATGTATAAAATGGGAAACCAAGAGTATCATGTAATGGTGGGCCAAATGTGGAGGTCGAAGGGGGTCAAAAGTACATGACATGACAGCTAAATTGTTTTAATTATGGGAGTATTGAACTATGATCAGTTTTAAAATCAGTCTTATATCAATTCAGGTCTAAATAGTTTTAATGCACGGCTGTATCACTGCATAATAGTCCCAGTCCACTGAAATGAAGTTTTAATTAAATTGACACATAATTAAGAAAAGCACTAGAAGTTCAAATTAAGTAAACTTCTCACTGATCGAGCTTCATGCGCACTGTTCGCGGAAATGAAGCTGAAGTTGGTGTTATACAGCACACAGCAACAACAGGAGCTAATAATAACTCTATCTCTCTATCTCACTGTGTTCTCTGTTTTTTCACTTTCTGTCCTCTCCGTTACTTGCTCACACATAGATATAAACATACATTCTCACACACACACACACACACACACACACACACACACACACACACACACACAAATCTCCCAGGAGGTAGCAAGAGCTGAGTGCAGTAATTACGCTTAATGATTACCTGATAATTATAATGCTTCTCACTTAACTTAATTTCTTGTTGTGTATGCGGCTGCAGACCCCCGGAGTCCTGTAAAGACCCAAACGGCAATAAATGGCAGATAACATGCACTGCATGTGTATATCTGTGTGTGTGTGTGTGTGTGTGTGTGTGTGTGTGTGTGTGTGTGTGTGTAGTTGTGTATCTGGCTTTTGGGTAGTGCAGTTGCTTTCAGTCTGATTACATGAAATGAAGATAAATTTCTCCACCAGCTCAATCTCTTCTGCACTGGAATATTACTGTTACCCAGTTACTGTGTCCTCTCTGTATCTGAATTGTGGGCAAAGAATAACAGGAAAAAAACATCACGTGCATTGTTTATGTGAGGAGGAACTCTCACAATCATGAGGATTGATGACAGGTTCTGGTTTCAGGCTGCTGGCTATGAGCAGAAACCTGCGCTTGTATTAAGAAAGCTGTCAAAATGTTCAGCTGTCTTATCATATTGATTTAAAGCACTGTATGACGGGACACCTGCCATGCCTCTGTCTCTTATTATACCTCTACTGTGTCTCTCACAGTGTCTCACACTCATGTCTGTCTTCTATAGGAGGGAGCTATAAGAAGATCGGCTATTACGATATGACCAAAGGCAATCTCTCCTGGTACGGGAACGACAAGTGGATAGGTGAGATACAATTATATTATATTATATTATATTATATTATATTATATTATATTATATTATATTATATTATATTATATTATATTATATTATATCATGTTAATGTTGCATTCTCAAATCTAATTGGTCAGAAGGTGTTGATTAATTTCCATAAATTGAAACGTGTTTTTTTTGCTGTTTTTTTGATGTTATCGTTTCTATAGTAACAGCTCAGTCACTGGCACTTTTCTAGCGGATGCTGGATATAATCTAAAAATAAATAAAAAAGAATAATGGGTTATTATAGGACAAGAACAAAAGAATGAAACACGTAGAATGATTGTTGATATGGTGGCACTCGAGTTTAACGTTGTTGGAAAGAGTCTAAAGAGTTAGCAAGTTTTCCTTCTCAGGTTTTCCTTCCTTTTCAGTATTTTGTTTTCTTTAAAATCAAACAAAACACAGAAGCTGGTGAGGTTTACAGCTGCTGTAGTGAAATGATAACAGGAACAAGCTCATTGCACAATATTAAAAGGATGATAAAAAACATATGTATTGTTTTTTTAATAAATTAAAAAATTGCTAGTTTCGGAAAATTTCTGTTGTCCCGAAGTGTTTTAATTTTGAATTACAGACTGTATCTCTTTATCACTGACTATCAGGCCTCCATCCGTCCATCCATCCAGCCATCCTTCCTTCCTTCCTTCCATCCTTCTTTCTTTCATTCTGCTATTCTATGGTACGAAAACACACACTGTTCCTGCCACGTTGCTTGTCTTTTATAGCTCTGTGCCTCTTAGGGTCACATTCATAACCTTATATTATCTCACAAAACACATACACACACACACACACACAGACAAACACACACACACACACACAGAGTAGATCTAAGGCAAGCCAGGCTGGAGGCGTTTAATCAATCAGTCAAACTCTGTTTAGTATTCTCTTTGTGAGAACAAGAAGATAGAGGGGAGGATGGAAGGAAAAAAAGAAAAATGAAAAATGAATGACATTAGAAAACTGCCACTAGGTAATTCCAAACATAAATTGAGCAAGCAGACTAATAAAAAATCTGCCCCACATAGTATGAGTGATGGCTGCGTTCAGTTTTCTAATCAAATTTCATGACCGGCTCAAACTCTGTCTAAGGGAGGCTGTGTGGAGAAGATGCCTGCTGACATCTGGAACAAAACAAATCAGAAGGAAAGACCAGACAGGCGGACAAGAGGCGTCTACGCGTCCTCCGTGGATATGAATAGTCCAATCAGCATAGGCAGCGGTGACGTGCATCCTACGTGCTTCCAAATTTTTCTGTCAGCCGTTTAGAACTCAAAAGCAGGATGTAGGATTTCAAAATTGTATCTGAGTTGCGTGCGCGATGTCATTAGCTCCAGGCTCGTTTAGCTGGCGGGCTGAAGATAGAGTGTCAGCTCTGAACACGAAGCTCTTTATGCGCAGTGTGCATTCCCTGAACAAGGCCAGCGTATGCCTGCGAGCTTTCAAAACGGCCTTATTAGCTTTTTAAAATGTAGAGAATCCATCACGCTCCATGGCAACTGTAGCGAGCCTGTGTCGCTGAAAGCGCTAATTGCAATTTTCACAAAAACGCTTCCGGTGGGAATGTGAGGAAGGCTGCAAGTGTTTATTCAACTTGTAAGTGTGAATACCGAGGTGACAGCAGGCTGATGTGGCAAATCCTGTTACCTATAGATTCAGTGAGAGATTGTGTGTGTGTATGTGTGTGTGTGTGTGTGTGTGTGTGAGGTGAAGTGGAACCTGTCAGAAAGGCATTTGGGTGACAGTGACCATTGACCTTCATCGTATTATGCTCCATATTGAGTAGAGACTAAGGAGACTCTGGAGAGAAAAATAGTATGTCTGCATGCTTCACACGTGCCAAGGTTAATGCATGGGCTGTGTGTGTGTGTGTGTGTAGCCTGATGGCAGGGACACAAGCCGTGCCATCTGGGAGCATGGACACACACATGCCAACTGTCACAGTGTAGACGCACGAGCATCCCGGGTCACCACTGGGTAGTAAAACGGCCATGGTGACCCTGTCACACTGTCCCTATGGTGAATGTTGCCTAGCGCCAGCCTCATGCTCGCTGCTGTTCCGAGTCTAAAAATAAGCATTAAGCAGTGACGTGGTTGAATAACGGAACCGCCAAGGAGAGTGTGACTTTGCTCCAGGACGTTACATGTTAAGCAATTCCTTCGTTTTTATTTGGCATGTTGCTCTCTCTCTTTCTCTCTCTCTTTCTCTCTCTCTCTCTTTCTGTCTCTCGCTTTCTCTCTCTTGATGTCTTTCCTAACACACTACATACTCTCTCTCCTTTCCTGGTCGCCCATGACAACCGCTGCATTGCTGCCGTCTTCTCTCATCTCCGTAGCAACCGTTACCGTTATGAGGCTTGGTTGCCATGGTAGCGTATGGCCCTGATTTCACCATCAAGGTCAGGTAGATGTACTAAAAAACAAATGCAGACAGGCACTCCCCACACACACACACACACACACACACACACACACACACACACACACACATACACACACACACACAGGATAGGGATGATCAGTCACAGCACAAATAGAAACACAAAGAGTACACTGTGAAGTCAATACTGCACTTTTCAAAGTAAAAACTCTATCAGATCATCTGAAAACAATCCTCAGTGTCTCCACTGCCAGGTCTGGAGAGAGAGGCAGATTTTACTGGGTGTGAAACATTACAGATATCTGGTAGAAAACAAGAAATGTATGGCTAGAAAGGTGGTAATGTCCTTTAAGCATCTAATGATTGTTCATTTTACAGAAAATAATTAGCATGCATGTAAGTGTCCCTGTTCTGTGGGAAAATAATATTACTAATTTTATTGGCTATTAACAAATAATCCTGTACTATAACAATTATTTACAACATCTCTCTCTCTAACTCTCTCTCTGCACATGCACACACACAAACACACACACACAATTACACACATACACACACACACACACACACACACACACACACATATATATATAGAGAGAGAGAGCGAGAGAGAGAGAGAGAGAGAGAGAGAGAGAGATCTAGACATCTGTCTATGTACTTAGGTAGTTTTTATTAACTCAGTGGTTTCATAGATCACAGAAGCAGCTCATATAAATGGACTGCCTTAAAATAAAAAGGAGGACACTGGCTGTCACTAACAATTAAACATTCACAAATCGCAGCCAGCTAGCGGACCATAAACATCAGGTGGACAATAAAAATGGCAGATGTTTGAATTTTTTCATGTCTCGTATCCATCTGCCATTTTTGACAGACTTAACTTTTGTGGTACTGGGCACATGAGGCTAACATAAATCCCTGCTTCCTAACTCAAACAACATGCTTGGTGGATTAGTAGATAAGTGGATCAGCAGAACAGTACATGAGAGGATCAGTAGATCAGTGGATCAGAAGATTAATAGATCATTAGATCAATAGATTCCTAGGTCAGTGGATCAGTACGACGGTAGATTAATAGATCAGTAGATCAATAGATCAATAGATCAATAGATTAATAGATCAGTGGATTAGTAGATTAATAGACCAGTGGATCAGTAGATCAATAGATCATTAGATCAGTAGATTAATAGATTAGTGGATCAATAGATCAGTAGATTAATAGATCATTGGATCAGTAGATTAATAGATCATTGGATAAACAGAATAATAGATCAGTGGATTAGTAGATCATTAGATCAGTAGATTAATAGATCAGTGCATCAGAAGACCACTTAATGTCACAAAATGATCCCAGGGATTAGAATTAAAACATAACTGATGGATTGGAAATGACATCCTTAAGACCGTTATGACTCTATCTAGGTACCACAAAGATAGAGTCTTAAAGCTCTCATGTCTTCATTATATCACTGTTTAGTCTGTCCTGTAAGAGGTTAATTAGATTTAATTAGCTTTTTTTTTATTTTAGTTTTAGTTCCAGGAGATTAGCTGAAGGAGGTAAACCAGGTGGTGTAAAGTGGTGGTGTAAAGTACAGATGAACCAAAAATCTTGGAAATTAGCCAAAACCTGATATGTGTTACATTTTCAGTAGGAGAACCGAATGCTGGAATGTTATTAGTAACTGCGTTTCTTTTTTTACCCCAGAAGATGTTAAAATAGCAGAACAAAGCTCAACATCTTCTACTAGACTCAGAAATCCAACACCCTCGACGACAAAGGGTGACCGATCATCCATGACAACGAGTCCTGTTATTTTTTTTTTTTAGTTTGTTCTTTGACACTTTTGACACAGTCGAGTATTTTTATTCCTTCTTCTCTAAAAACCCTGACTACTGATGGCTAGCAGAGATGGCTTTCATTTTCACGTCTGTCTTCCTGCTGTATTGGTTCCAGTATATTGAGCAAGTGTTGTACATCATCTTGATAGTCCATTTCCACATGGTCATAATTTTCACAGCCGATCTGCTGCATAAACCTGTTTCAACTCTTTTGTGATGGCACTTTGTTGTAGTCTATTTTATTATAAGTCAGAATTCATGGCAGATTTTTCCTGAAATTCTGGAAAAACATTTAAAGCATCTCTTATATAGCGCAAAAGTTTCTGCATTTAGAATCCGTGTTGTAAATAAAGTTTAGTTTTAGATTTGTTTATTAGAGACACAATCTGTCCTGCAGTCACATGACTGTACTAAACTGGAAAAAACAAACTAAACTAGATTTGTAAAGTTCGTCGCAACAAACTTTGATGTTGGCTTTGACGAAGCAAGTATTCGCAAAGGCCGGTGCTTTATGGGGGCGAGTGGACATAAGGGTCAGTGTTACTTTTGGAAGCAAGTAAACAGAAAGCTTGTTCATGTTGTGCAAATTCTTTATTTTCACGTGACATCCCGTGACGTCACATGACGTCATCAGAACACCCGTGAGGAAGTTCCCCCCCATTGTTCTGAGTGTTTTGATATGTCACATGTCCATGTTGTAAATAGTTTTTTGATTTTGCATATTTTGGGGGTGGGGCTGCGGCACAACCGAAAGGCCAGTCAGTACACCAATATAAAACTTTGTTCAGAGTATCACCCTAAAGGAGCTGGCCGAGTTTGGTGTAGAGAGTTCGAAAGCTCGCCGAGTTATAAACCTCCAAATTTATAATGGGAGTCTATGGGAAAAAAGGCCATTTTTGAGACCCGGTACCGGAAGTACCGGTACTCAGATCGCTTAGAAAAGTAATAGCAACAAACTTCAGACCAGCGTCTACAACATATCTGAATTTGGTGCATGTGGCTCGAAAGCTCTAGGAGGAGTTACTCTTGAAAAATTTTTTGTCTAAGCTTAAATAGGAAAATAGAATGTTGGCTTCTACAAAGCGACATAATGATTGAACAAACAACAACTGAATGTCTCTGTATAAACCTCAGCTACTGATGATGCGCTAACGATGTAATTCTTCATCACCAAGATAATGATCTGACAGTGTAACTACGTCTAATTTCAAAATAACAACCTTTCACAGCAAGATGTGTGAATACTACTGTATATTGTGGGTTCATGAGGTTATGTATGTAAAAGTGTAAAAGTGTAACGTGGCCTGTTTCCTAGCACGAGCGTGAGAAGGCTTTCCTGAAGCTTTTTCCTCACATCGTTGTTGTCTTAATGAAGAGACGTGTCAATACTGCAATGTCTGTTGCTGCTGAACCGTCTCGCCCCTGAAAATGAGAGAGCCTTCATACGGAGCCGAACACGAAGCGACCAGCCAATTTCCTTTCTCCAATTTTCTCCTAAGGGGCCGAGCGGCGAGGAACCTATCGATCTCTCCTCCCTTTGTGAAAGAGATTTCTCCTAAGAGTAAATCTCTGCAAGAGCAAAACACCATTTCAATCCTGTAGCAAGAAATGTAAGCGATCTGTTTGATGAGGAGCCAGAAAACGATTAACAACCCAATCGAATAAAATAAACCTCTAGAGCGATATAAAAAGCGGTGACATCACATCCTGAAGTGTCACAGTAACTGCATCAGTGACTGCATCAGATGCATGTAAAAGTTTTTCCCTCTCTCTCGCTCTCCATCTTGTCATCTTGACTCTCAAAGCGAAGTCTATTTGCACTTCACACTCTCTTCTTCACCTGAATCACAGTTCACTCGCCTTTCAGGTCTCGAATAGTTTTATTCAGCAGCCGCATTCAGCAGCACAAGGCTTTTGGAAGAAGGCAAGCTCTCACTCGAGCCCGTTAACCCATAAAGCAAGCAAGGCTTTACGGCTCGGAGCCGGCGGGAGGCCGTGAGTTTCTCCGTGCTCAGAGTTTACTATCTGCGGCGCACTCGTGAGCACGAACAATCCTACACTAGAAAGACACACAAACAGAGAATGAGTAAAGCAGCTTTAGAGTGCAGCATCCTCTCGGGAAAGAAAAGTCACGCTGCGCTCAGCATGCACTCCTGCACCCGAGGCTCACAGACGAGGAAAGAGAGGCTGTGATGATATCAGTGCACACAGATGGAGAAGTGAAGAGATGAAACTCCACACTGAGCACGAGACACACACAGCACCATGATTACAGGAGAAAGAGAAAGAGGATCACTTTATACAACTAGGTCACTGCTAAAGTCTCTCTCTCTCTCTCTCTCTCTCCCTTTCTATGCTTTCTGTCTCACTTTTATTCAGCTCCTTTGGTATTTCAATGGTAATAATGCAGCTTCTCTTTTCTTCTCTTCTCTTCTCTTCTCTTTCTTTTCTCATTTTTATTTTATCATGTCTTTGTTTTATAAATGCTCTTCTCTTCTTTGTTAACTACTTCTGCCTTATTTATTTGCTTCCCTTGTTTATCTCTTTACCTCTTTATTTCTTTTCATACCTTTTTAAATTCTCTCTTCTCTTCTCTTCTCTTCTCTTCTCTTCTCTTCTCTTCTCTTCTCGTCTTTTCTTTTCTCTTCCCTTTTATTTTGTCCACTATTCATCCTTCTTCTCTGTTCTTTGTATCTACTTCTCTTTCTCTCTTCTCCTCTTGCTCCAGGCCCTGGTCCTCCTGCAGATCAGACGGTGGTGATCAGGAAATTCAGATTCCTGTCTCAGAAACTCTTTGTGTCTGTGTCAGTGTTTGCTGGCCTGGGCATCTTACTGGGCATCGTGTGCCTCACGTTCAACATCTACAACAGCAATGTCAGGTGTGTCTATCAGTCTGTGCTGGATTCCCATAAACAAGATGTCAGACCGGTCCCTTTTCATTACAGCTGGAGCTCGATGCAACCCAGAATAGTAGCAGAGGAGGGCATGAGAGTGAATGAGATGGAATAAGATGGAGAGGACTTCAGATGTTCCATCTGTGCTAGTTAATAGCCAGAGCCACAGTCTCCTTCACATATGTATGCATTAGATAGTGATGCAGTGTGCACAGAAGCGTGCAGAGCCGAGTAAGTGGCTGATAGATTCAGAATATTAAGTGCATGATACGCATACTAAGTATGCGGTGTACTTGTGATAAGCACAGTCAGACTGCTGTGTGTGTGTGTGTGTGTGTGTGTGTGTGTGTGTGTGAGAGAGAGCGAATTATGCTCTTTCATTTCGACTAACTGACCTGAGATAACACTCAAACATTAGATAACTTTTGTGTGTGTGTTGGTATGTGTGCACGAATGTGTGTGTGAATGTGACTGTGTGTGCGTGTGTGTGTGTGTGAATGTGAGTGTGTGTGTGTGTTTGAGAGAGAGAGAGAGAGAGACAGAATTATGCTCGTTCATTTTGACTGACCTGAGATAACACTTAACCCTTAGATAACCTTTGTGTGTGTGTGTGTTGGTATGTGTGCAGGAATGTGTGTGTGAATGTGACTGTATGTGTGCGTGCGTGTGTGAATGTGACTGTGTGCATGCGTGTGTGTGTGCGTGCGTGTGTTTGTGTCCGTGTGCATATGAGTGTGTGTATGCGCGGGTGTGTGTGCGTGTGTGTATGTGTCTGTGTGCATATGAGTGTGTGTATGCGCGGGCGTGTGTGCGTGTGTGTATGTGTCTGTGTGCATATGAGTGTGTGTATGCGCGGGTGTGTGTATGTGTGTGTGTGTATGTGTGTGTATGTGTGTGCGTGTGTATGTGTGTGTGTGCACGCGCATGTGTGTGTGTATGTGTGTGTGAGTGCGTGTGTATGTGTGTGTGCACACGTGTGTGTGTATTCACATTCAGCCTCATGCTCTGCCGACTCATTTTAAATCAGTTTGTATCTGCTGCAGAAATTCACTCTCAGTCTGTTCATTTCCTCTAAAATTTGTGACAGAATCGATGCAGACATGCAGAGTAACACTCCTCCACAGTAACTCACCCATCCCCCGTTCCGGCCCTTATCTGTCTTGTGATATTCAAAACAAGTCTTATCGTGTGAGTTTAGTTTGAACTTATCGTGCGAGTCTAGCCTGGAAAAATCAGTTTGTAATAAAATCCTGTTAGTGAGGTCATCACCCTGTGATATAAGTTCATTTATCGATCAGTGTTTCTTATTTGTCAGCTGTGGGTGTTAGGTATTAGTGAGAAAATGTATTCTCAAATCTGATTGGTCAGCAGGTGTTGAGTCATTTTCTTTAAGCATGATGTATCGACGTTTGCATTATGTTAATTTTAGGGGCTTGTAGCAGATTTGAAACCCATGTCCAAGATAATTTTCATCTTATAAACTTCAAACGAGAGACAGATCTCTCTTTATTATTATATATATTATTATTATTCATTCATTCATTCATTCATTTTCTACCGCTTATCCGAACTACCTCGGGTCACTTATCTCAGGCGTCATTGGGCATCAAGGCAGGATACACCCTGGACGGAGTGCCAACCCATCGCAGGGCACACACACACACACACACACACTCTCATTCACTCATCCAATCACACACTACAGACAATTTTCCAGAGATGCCAATGTCTTTGGACCGGGGGAGGAAACCGGAGTACCCGGAGGAAACCCCCGAGGCACGGGGAGAACATGCAAACTCCACACACACAAGGCGGAGGCGGGAATTGAACCCCCAACCCTGGAGGTGTGAGGCGAACGTGCTAACCACTAAGCCACCGTGCCCCCTATTATTATTATTATTATTATTATTATTATTATTATTATTATTATTCAATAAAAGCACACATCCTTATATACTGTGGTTTGACCAAATGAACAGATTAGCTAGCTGATAAGAATAAATGTATGCTAAGATCCTGGAGGACATGCTAGGCTAACACAGTGTCTACCTCTACCATCCTGTTAGAATCAATTCTGGTCCAAATGAACTGATTTTTTTAATGTTAAACATATATATATATATATATATATACATTTAAGTACATATTGCATCTAATGTGTAGTGCTACTGTAATTATGCCCAATAGTACACTGTGTGTACTGACTATATGTATGAGCATATTGCACATTTTCACCTGTTGATTTCATTATCTGTATAATTATCTCTGCAGTTTCCGGAGGTTGCTCCTAAGAATTTCACTCACCAAGGCACATGTGCTGTGGTGATGTGACAATAAAAGTGACTTGACTTGACTTCACTTATATTCGATGAAGTCACGTTGGCATTTCCGGAGGAATTCCTCATGAGCACATGGAGCTGCATTAGCAAAAAAACTCTAACTGTGTTTTCCACCTTAAACGTTAGAGATTTACGTCGAGAACAATGTGAATAGATCATTTTCAGTTAAATACAGACTTGTACAGTATTCAGACACTGGATTTAGGACCAAAACACAGTTACAAGTGTCTCAATCTTATGTATATCATCTCAAAATATCAAATCAAGTACGAGTTTTTTTCATATTTAATGAAATATACCCAAAGCACATATTTAAATGAAGTCAGACACCTTTATTAGGCATTATGTAACTGTTGCCTTTTACGTGGCGTCATGCTGAAATCGACAGATGAAAAAAATCCGATTTTATCAGTCCTTATTTTCAAAGTTTACTTTTTCATGAAGTCTGATTCGAGGGAAGTATCTACTGAATGAATAAGTGATAAATGAACATTCTGAGCTGTCAGTTTGTAATAAAAACATCCAGATGCCATCGCAAACTTTAGTCGTCGGTGTCACGCGGCGGTGAGAGAGCGAGACGCTTTAGCTTTCTCGTACGAAATATTCCAGATGCTCTCACACACGACCTGCATAAACAACGAGGTGCGACTGTTGTTAAACACAGCACATCCTGGCAGGCACACGTGGAACCTGGAGGCCGTTACATTTACTGGTGAGGTCGAGGATCTCTTGTGAATATCCCCATATGTTCCAGGTACATCCAGAACTCTCAGCCGTACCTGAACAACATGACTGCCGTGGGCTGTATGATGGCTCTGGCTGCCGTGTTTCCTCTGGGGATCGACGGGCTTCACGTCCGTCGCTCTCAATTTCCTGTAGTGTGTCAGGTATGTCCAAAGGCGTCATGGGAAAATGTAATGCGGCGGGTTGAGCCGTAGGATACATACAATAGAAGCTTTTTTTTAATATAATATTAATATTTCTTGTATTTCATGCACTGAACATTGAAAGGACAATTTCTTTTCCAGTTCCGCTTGTGGCTGCTGGGGCTCGGCTTCAGTCTGGCCTACGGCAGCATGTTTACCAAAATCTGGTGGGTTCACACGGTTTTCACCAAGAAAGACGAGAAGAAAGACAAACGGAAGGTAAATTTTACATCCGCAAATGTTATCCAGAGGTCATTCATGAAGCGCTAATCCTGACTTTATTCAATTCTCAACGAAGATCATCTGTGAAAAATTGTGAAATTCTATGAGTATTATGATCACATTACTTTTTAATTATATGATAATAAGTCTGCCGAATACATCCCTTGCTCTTTCCTTCGCTCTTTTTCTGTATCTCACCCTGATGTCTTTTCTATTCTTCTTAACTAAAATAGGTCACTCTCTCTCTTTGCCTTTCTAACTCCATCACTTTAGACCTCATCTCTGTGGCTGACCTCAGAGAAATGGGTCTCCAGACGCCCTTGAACACTTCTAAATGAGCCATTTATCGTACAGCCCAAACTCCATGACCCTTTCGCACGGCTCTGGCTGAGGCGATTCTCTCCATCATTTCACAAAAACCCACGTCAACACAGCCACTTTCTCGTTAACACTCTCCGCTCGGCACGATACGTGTCCGCCATCACGTAGAATTCTTGGGTGGCAGGAATAAGAGGAGAGAGAGCAGAGATAAGCAGAGTCGGAAAAGCAGAGGCTTTTTCAGAGATAAGAAGCCATTAGTGAATATTTATGAGCGTCTGCCTGTTTTTTTGGGGAATTAGAATATGGAGAGTTGTCACAAATGCAGCTTGTACGCTACTTAACGATGATGATGATGCTCCACGCTGCACAGAAATGCGACCCACGGAAATGCGGTTCACATTTGCCTTGTTCGAGGATTCACTGAGGCCACATCAGGGATGTAAAATGCAAATATTTGAGAGTAGATGAAATTTGCTTCCTGTCATAAGAGATTAAAGGAATACTCCAGAGTGTTTGAGTCTAATCTCTACCTACCTCAGCTGTACAGTGTGTTTGATTATCGCTGACAAGATTTCTGTCTCATTTCCCTGTGCAGTGGAAAAGAGACGAATAAAGAACCTGTTTACTCTGTACCTCAGGAAATGTGTTCGGCGATCAAGGACGTCACAGGACATGTTATTTAGCGCCGTTTGGATCGGTTGCTGCCATGTGAAGTTCTTGTGCTGAGTTTTTTAGACATTTAAGCAGGCATTTTAACGTGACTCGGTGCTCGCTGAAGTGAAGCGATTTCACTTGTAACAGTTTTCCTTTCACTCTCACATATAACTTTGTGTTATTAACGTAAGCATTTAAACGACATTGTAGAAAATGTCGTATGGTTCCTGCTCTTGATATTGTGATATTTTCACGGAGCAGAGTTCACAGTCTGCTTGTCGTGAAAAACACGGACAGATCGCAGATATTTCGCGCCGTCTGTTCGTTCCCATGATGACGTACAGTAGGCTTATGTCACATAGTATCACCTGCTCAGCTGATTTCGGTATGGACCAAAATATATTTACAAATATACAAACACAGTGTCAGACTGATCTTAATGGCCCGAGACTGACTCTTAAACTGGTTTTCTTTGCTTTCCTCGGAAATAGGAAATGGCTCAACAGTGAAGTAAAAATAAATCTTGCATTATTACTTAAAGCAAGTCTATTATTTTGTAAAATAAGAGCTAACTGTCAACTGCGAGAGCCCAAAACAGTGACTGCTCCGGGTGTGTGTTCACATTGTGTGTGTGTGTTCACTGCTGTGTGTGTGCACTTTGGATGGGTTAAACGCAGAAAACGAATTCTGAGTATGGGTCCCCGTACTTAGCCGTATGTCACGTCACTATTCACTGTTCACTATTCTCTATAACAGTGAGAAACTTTTCTGCGTCGATCATTCTCAAGATGGATTTTGTTCTTTTCAAACACAGCTATCCATAACATAAAACGTGAACAGGAATCATCGACTCTGTAAAAGAGTAATGTTTTCAATTGAAGCCTGACGCTCGTATAAGATCTACGCTCTGTCCTGGGCTGAATTGGCTTTGCGGTAATGGCCTACTTGTTTTCTCCTCAAGTTCTTTGTGCACACAGTGGTTATAGGGTCATAAATCCTTTCCTGTCCATTCGAGTTGTTTCTGCCCATGAGAAAAGGTGACTTGTTGGTCTTTGTGTATTCCAACAGCATCTGGAGCCTTGGAAGCTCTACGCGACAGTCGGTGTGCTTCTGGTAATTGACGTCCTCTCCCTCATGATCTGGCAGATCATGGATCCGCTGCACATCACAGAGGAGGTACGGATACGGCCATGTTCGATTTCTCGCTGCATACAGCACGTGCCTGTGATGAGGCAGGAATTAAATGGGGTGGTGGCTGGGACTTTTTTTTTTTACTCTTTCAGCTGAGGATACTCTGACGGCTGTGAATATAAATCACAGTTCTGCTAGAGAGCTACATTTCTGGGATAAAAGTATCAGAGAGAGGATTTGAATTGAAATAAAATGGATTTTTTTTTCATGTTTCTCTTCCTTTCCTTCTCTCTCTCTCTCTCTCTCTCTCTCTCTCTCTCTCTCTCTCACTCTCTCTCTCTCTCTGTCTGCCTGTCATTGCTCTGTTGCACACTTTGAGCAGAAGTTCACAAGAGAGGCGCCTAAAGAAGACCTGGACGTGTTGATCGAGCCGCTGCTGGAACACTGCAGCTCTGAGAAGATGAACACGTGGCTGGGTAAGGACACGTGCAGGAGAATATTAGACAATTAACACACAGCTTTTGTGTTAATGGAGACAAATACAAAAGGCATTTGGTTGACCCTCGAGCTCGAGTGCATAAGGATGAAAAGAAAAAATGTCGTGTCTGGAGGCTGATACTTTTATGTGGACAAGCTTTCATTTATTCATCCTTAGTCACTGCCTGTTCAGGGTCCTAGTGCTGAAAATTTAAATACAGTTTGTTCCTGTTTTGCAAAAAAAATTCAGTTTAAATCACAGATCTTATAGAGAGATTCTCAGAGAGAGAGAGAGAGAGAGAGAGAGAGAGAGAGAGAAGAAAGAGAAGAGAGAGAGAGGAAGAGAGAGGGAGAGGAAGAGAGAGAGAAAAGGAGAGAGAGAGAGGAAGAGAGGAAGGGGAAGAGAGAGAGAGAGAGAGAGAGAGAGAGAGAGAGAGAGAGAGAGAGAGAGAGAGAGAGAGAGAGAGAGAGTAAGAGAGAGAGAGAGGAAGAGAGGAAGGGGAAGAGAGAGAGAGAGAGAGAGAGAGAGAGAGAGGGAGAGAGGAAGGGGAAGAGAGAGAGAGAGGGAGAGAGGAAGGGGAAGAGAGAGAGAGAGAGAGAGAGAGAGAGAGAGAGAGAGAGAGAGAGAGAGAGAGAGAGAGAGAGAGAGAGAGAGAGAGAGAGAGAGAGAGAGAGAGAGAGAGAGAGAGAGAAGAGAGAGAGGAAGAGAGAGGGAGAGGAAGAGAGGAAGGGGAAGAGAGAGAGAGAGAGAGAGAGAGAGAGAGAGAGAGGGAGAGAGGAAGGGGAAGAGAGAGAGAGAGAGAGAGAGAGAGAAAGAGGCAGAGAGAGATAGAGAGAGAGAGAGAGAGAGAGAGAGAGAGAGAGAGAGAGAGAGAGAGAGGGAGAGAGGAAGGGGAAGAGAGAGAGAGAGAGAGAGAGAGAGAGAGGGAGAGAGGAAGGGGAAGAGAGAGAAAGAGAGAGAGAGAGAGAGAGAGAGAGAGAGAGAGGGAGAGGAAGAGAGAGAGAAAAGGAGAGAGAGAGAGAGAGAGAGAGAGAGAGGAAGAGAGGAAGGGGAAGAGAGAGAGAGAGAGAGAGAGAGAGAGAGAGAGAAGAATTTTAAAACTCTCACTGGAGAATCGCTCGTTTTTTTTCCTGCAGGTTTTTTATTTCACATAATATTTTCGACTAATGAAACAAATGAATCACATCCCTGATAAAAATGATTAAACTGCTCTGTGTTGAACAAATGCATAAAAAATTCAAATGCATGTGTGAAGCACATTTGTAGCAGTGACCTTGAGACCACGAGGCTGATTTACCGTGAATATCTCAAGCTCTGCTGTTAAATTATTATTAATTAATGCCTTTTTTTAATCCGGTTATATAGGTGCACTTGCTTATATTTAATAAAAACATTTTTTAAAAATTATTTTTATTTTCCGATCAATTTTCAGACAGCCAGGAAGCCCTTGTATGGATAAAAGGCAGCATTCTGAGTGGCTCTATTACAAGTTTGTGTGGTGTCTATGACCTTGTTGTGTCCTCATTGTTCCAGGGGTGGTTTATGGCTACAAGGGCTTATTGCTGCTGCTTGGCATCTTCCTCGCCTATGAGACCAAATCTATCTCTACAGAGAAGATAAATGACCACCGAGCCGTGGGAATGGCCATCTATAACGTCTCTGTGAGTCCCTCAGCTTGTCTGTATCTCCGTTTGTTGTTCCTATCATTCTGGAAATTTCAAAGAGCCTCTAAATCCAATCCACCTGTCTGAGGGAGTGGATTTGGTGGAGATTGTGTGTGTGTGTGTGTGTGTGTGTGGATATGTAAACTGTACCTCACATGATATGCTGATTAGTTGATTATGTCTGCTGCACTGTGAAGATAACGCTGAGTCAATGTTCTTGTGATCGTATTTCAGCCTTTTCTTATTATACTATTGGCCCTTTTTACGTATTCACTTATCAATCAGTTTAAACAGATGAATGATTTTCTGTCTGTGAGTCTGATCTAAACTGAGTCAGGACTCTGTAGTGTTTCAGTGTGAGACGTGTGTTTTTCCCTCTGTTGATAATCTTACACTGAATTTTAGTGGTTGAAGATGAACACCTTCACATTTTATGAACTTGGGGCATCTCAGAGAGCAGAAATAGGTTTGGGTTTGATATCACTATATATTATATATATTAACGTTTAAGAATTTAAGATTTGGGGCACGGTGGCTTAGTGGTTAGCACGTTCGCCTCACACCTCTAGGGTTGGGGGTTCGATTCACACCTCCACCTTGTGTGTGTGGAGTTTGCATGTTCTCCCCGTGCCTCGGGGGTTTCCTCCGGGTACTCCGGTTTCCTCCCCCGGTCCAAAGACATGCATGGTAGGTTGATTGGCATCTCTGGAAAATTGTCCATAGTGTGTGATTGCGTGAGTGAATGAGAGTGTGTGTGTGTGTGCCCTGCGATGGGTTGGCACTCCGTCCAGGGTGTATCCTGCCTTGATGCCCGATGACGCCTGAGACACCCGAGGTAGTTCGGATAAGCGGTAGAAGATGAGTGAGTGAGTGAGAATTTAAGATTTTTTAGGAACGTTTCTATGAATATATTGCCCCTAGTATTCTAGGGAAAAACAGAAATGAAACACGACAAATTCTTAAAGTCCTTAAAATCTTTTTATTTGTGATTTTTTATTTTTTTTTTTACTTTCGCATTTCATGAGTTCTAGAGTATAAAAACCTTTCCACTTTAGTAAGTAATGATTTTATAATGCTAATGAAAAATAATGATTTTACACATTTTCCAGAGAATTTATTTGGTAATTAATATCACTTTTACTTAAGTAAAATAAAACGTGCTTCTTTTACCTGCTACTTACTGATATTTTTTAAGAAAAGGATTTTTTTTTTTTTTTTTGGATTTTGACATTTGAATGTTTTTTTTTTTACACAGATGGAAGCACTTTATAAAATTAGCCACTTCTCAGAAGTTTACATGTAAAAATCTGTGCTGGATGTTGAGTATAAATACCTCGAGTGAGCAAGACCTAAGGCAATATTTTCATCCTCTTAAATACAGAGTAAAGGATCGTAGTTTCAGGATGAACATTAAAGCGATTCAAATTTCACAAAGTGATGAAAATGCAAAAATTCATCTTTCACTGCAGGATCGATATCAGTTCTGTGAGAATTTCATTCTTTTCATCAGTAGAAATAAAGTCTCATGTTAACCTTCCTTTAACTCATTAAACCCATCAGATCTTATCAGAAAAATCCCCTAATAGAAAAGCTTTTTTTTTTTTTTTTTACCTCATGCAGTGTCATTGTTCTAACAAAAAACACCACGTTAAGGGAAAATATCCGATGTCATGATGCACCTCGAAAACGGTTGAATATTTTTCACCTTTGCTCAAAGTAAATTATTCTGACAATAAACGACAATTTATTATATACCTTTTTTACCAGACATTTTCATTTGGTTTAAACAGATGAAGGATTTTCTGTCAGTGAGTTTGATCTATAATGAGTCAGGACTCTGTTGTCTTTCAGTGTGAGACGTGTGGTTTCCCTTTGTTTATAATCTTACACTGAATTTTAGAGGATGAAGATAAACACCTTCAACATTTTAGATGTTTATGAACAAACACTTGGGGCATCGCAGAGAGCAGAAATGGGTTTACACGTGTATATGGAAAAAAAATGCTTTTTAAAATATATATATATATATATATTTCCTTTAGAATTCTAGCTAAAAACAGAAATACTTCTGAAACATAACAAACTCTTAACGTCCCGAGTGTCAGCTTTCATATGAGCTTCATGTTAACATCACTGTGGCGTGAGACACGACAAAAACGTTCAATACTGAACATGGAGCAAATTAAATTTGTTTTTTTACCTCTGGGGAAAAAGTGTTCGCCAAAAAAACCACATCGGTTTTATTTCGGATTTAATTTCTCACATACGCAACCATACGCAGTGCACCGAAATGTTTTTTCCACCGTGATATGAATCCGGTATAAACTAGAATCCAGCTTTTAATCTGTTTGTAGTTAAATTGTTGTGAATTGAGATGAAAGTTAGTTTCTGTTAACACTTACTTTACAGAAATCACTCCTTCAGCTGCCACTCTGTTTCTGACAGGTAATAATAAAAAAAAAAAAAACAAAAAAAAAAACCCACAGCTTCTCATGTTACCAGGAAACCAAAGTGCTGACACTGGAATACGTTAAATGTTAAAAATGTAATATGTAAGTGCTTCTGTAAACGGCGAGGCGTCTCAACAATCTGTAATAACATCGTTCAGAACGGTGAAAGCGACCTGTGAATAAAAACGAAGGTCACGTTTGGGGGATGCGACTGAAACGAACTTGTATGTGACTGGAAGTAGAGCCGTTTACAAAAAAAAAAAACTGCTGAATTTAATACGAATATCATCGGTATCTGAGTACAATTCCTATAAAGGTCATGATGATGAGTAAACAAATGTCACCGGTGGTCAAACTGTAAAAATGTATAAAAAGAAATGGTGGGTTGATGGTTGGAGCGCTGTTGCGGAAAACTGCTTGCGTGGCGGAAAAACCCACGTGAACTTGACGCCTAGCTTGATTAGCGTAAGACCGGATAGTGCTCGGTTACCTTTAGTTTTTTAATTTAAAGGAAGATGTTTTAAATCTAGATTTTGTTTGAATGCAACTTGCATCTCTACCTGCGGGTGCAGGATTAAAACTGATTGTATCTTTGGATATTTTTTGGTGGTAATAAATATTTACTATAAACCTGGTTCAAAATACATTTTTAAGATGAGTTAAATGGTGGATTGAATTGAATCATTCACCGTAATCTAGCAACCCTTAACCGTTCACTGCCGAAAATATATGAAATAGGAATTAAATAAAATTATAGCACGGATAAATGCTCTGTTCTTATTGGTCAAAAGGTGTGATTTTTAACATGCATCTATGTATGTGTGTATATACTGTATATATACAGAGAGAGAGAGAGAGAGAGAGAGAGGTGAACACTGTCATATTTATAGTAACGATTTACTCAGGTTCTTGTACAGAAGATGTTCCACAGAATCATTTTCTAAACCGTTCAATAGTTTTTATTGCGTGAAAAACGTGATTATTCTGAAAGGAGTCTCCGTTTCCAGCAGCTTATAATAGTCCAAGTTTTCCAACATGACTTTTTCTGTTTTCTATTTTTCTGCTCTTATTCTGTGACCTCGTTCACCAGACTTAGTGTATTATACAGTGATAGTCTTGTTGATCAGAAGGTCAGGGTTTAAGCCTCAGCACCACCAAGCTATCACTGTTGGGCCCTTGAGCAGGGTCCTTAACCCTCTCTGCTCCAGAGGAGCTGTATCATGACTGATCCTGTGCTCTGACCTCAACCTCCAAACATGAAAATGCACACTAAAGCATTTCACTTTGCTGTAATGTTGTTGTTGTCCTTCAGCTGCTCCCTGTCGTACTGTATGTTTCGATTTTGGCACAGGTTTGTGCCCTGGATGCCCTTCCAGACACGACCCTCCTGTTTTATCTGAGCTAAAGCCTGGCTCTGAGATGAGATTTAACCCGTCAGTGTCTGGGTCAGTTCGCTGCTAAGGTATGGAACTCGGGTTGCGTCAGTGAGAGCGTCAGATCCAGACGCTGGTTCACCAGGGACCTGATTTATATGTCTGCCAAACACTGAAAATGTAAAGGACAACAGAAATTAATTTGGTTTGTAAATGTATCATTAAATATAAATATGATTTGATAATTTGATAATATACAGATAATTGTTTTTGGCAGATTGCTGCAATGTAAGAGGAATAAAACATAAACATGCTGCTATTAGAAAATAATTAACACCGATGAGATATAATATATCTATGTATAAGAATGATATGAAGGAGTAGGTTCTGAAAATATCATCACCTTCTGTTTTTACACTAAATCACTTTTATTCTGTGCTCCGTACGCAGTGTACGTACAGTGCGAGTCCAACTTACCTGGGTAAGAATCTAGTAATGAGTCCTACATGATGTCAAATACCCTTTGAAGGTTTATTCTTGCTTTGTGACACATTTATATCTTACATTTTCTCAGGCATTTTCTGTTTCAAGCAGATGCTATTACTCAGCTATAGACACCAACAACCCCGTGAACACTTTGCGTGTTAAATCTTTAACTTCAAAGAGAGCAGACTGCTGAGCAGATAACACCATGCTGAGTCAAAATCACTGCTGTGAGCAGGATGCTACGCTCGGGCTTTATCAATCATACCAGCTCACAAGTGCTTTCTGACTGACTCTTCTTCTCTCATTTCATCCCCGCTGTCATCTTCTGCCTCGTCTCCACGGGTTTGTCCGTTATACACCTAGCCAAGTTTGGGCTTATCTTAGCTCAAGGACTTTGTCAGCCTGCTATTAAACAAATGACTCTGATGCTTTGAGAGATGCAGAGCCAGAATTTTTTAAGAAAATAGATAATTAAAGGAAAACGCCACCTTGATACGCACTACATACTGTATGTTTGTATTTAAATATTCACCATGGGTTTAACGATGTTTATGACGTGTTCCGTCTTAATGTCATGCGAGGACGTTGTGGTTTCTAGCGCAGTTACGCTGGAGGTTAATATTAGAAAAAAATCTCATATATAATGTTCTGAAGAAGAAAAAACTAGATAGCGAGCAAATCTTCTGTCGACATTTTACGGTGACATTCCAAGTCATTCGTTCATTCATTCATTCATCTTCTACCGCTTATCCGAACTACCTCGGGTCACAGGGAGCCTGTGCCTATCTCAGGCGTCGTCGGGCATCAAGGCAGGATACACCCTGGACGGAGTGCCAACCCATCGCAGGGCACACACACACACTCTCATTCACTCACACAATCACACACTACGGACAATTTTCCAGAGATGCCAATCAACCTACCATGCATGTCTTTGGACTGGGGGAGGAAACCGGAGTACCCGGAGGAAACCCCTGAGGCACGGGGAGAACATGCAAACTCCACACACACAAGGCGGAGGCGGGAATCGAACCCCAAACCCTGGAGGTGTGAGGCGAACGTGCTAACCACTAAGCCACCGTGCCCCCCCCCCCCCCCCCAAGTCATATTAATGAGAAATGCAATGCAGCTCCAGTGACGCAGTTGAACCTCGGCTAAGTTATTTAGCGAGCTACGAGATGGCATTGAAAGTGATATCAGCATGAAAGATTAATGATTGGCAGTCAATCTGTTTGAGGGTTCAGTTAAGGAGGTCAGACGACCGGACTGACCGAAGGACTAAAGTGCCGCCGCATTTCGCCGCTCTCTTTAAGTTGAGTTGAAGCCGAATCCCACCGCACTGCGGTATTTTCAGCAGGTAGTCCAACATAATAAAATAAGCTTAAACAAAAAATAAATCGCGGATAATTCGTTGCACAATAAATCTTGGATTACGTGTTAATTATGAAGATTAATATTGAAGTCATTCCGTGTGAATATCTCCTTTCATTAAAGATTAATTACAGTAGGGACGCGTACATTTCCAGTCATCAGTAACACAGAAAGGAACATTTTTGAAATACACCTGGATCTGTTCAGGCTGCAGTGATGATGATGATGATGATGATGATGTGTATTTATTTGTTTAGATAAAGATTTAGCTTTGAGTGACCAATGGCTCATGACCTGTGCAGTAAAGCGTGATGATGTAGCGATGTTATGTTATCAGCACCTCGTGTCCTGTCCAAATAACTAACGATCCGCATCAAAAAAAGAATAAATAACAATCACCTCCTGTTATTGTCATCCTTTTTTGTCCTGCCGGTTTGGATGGAATTGTGTTTGTTTGGAGAAATGTCTGACCATGGGTCAATATATATATATATTGATTCACCGTGCTCTCTCCCCTTTTTTTTCTCCTCTGTGTGTACATCATTTGTCCTCTTTCAGGTTTTGTGCATGATTACGGCTCCTGTCACCATGATCCTGTCCTCGAAGCAAGACGCCTCTTTCGCGTTCGCTTCTCTCGCCATCGTGTTCTCCGTCTACATCACGCTGGTCGTGCTTTTCGTCCCCAAGGTAAAACACAGGATCGTTAAAGCAGATATGGTGGAGTAACCTCAGGTATCAGCGAGCGTTTAGTCTGAAGATGAGAGATCTGTCTGGTATTTTATCCTGTCACTGAAAAATGACAGCAGGGATTGTATTTATTGTATTGATTATGCTTTTGCTTCAGCCTTTAGTCTGGATTTGTATATCTGTATGCATATCTGCGTGTATCTTTTGTGTGTATGACATTGTAGATGCGAAGGTTAATCACACGTGGCGAGTGGCAGTCCGATCAGCAGGAGACCATGAAGACCGGATCGTCCACGAATAACAACGACGAAGAAAAATCCCGCCAGCTGGA
This sequence comes from Tachysurus vachellii, assembly GCF_030014155.1. NCBI lineage: Eukaryota > Metazoa > Chordata > Actinopteri > Siluriformes > Bagridae > Tachysurus > Tachysurus vachellii. The sequence goes on along the minus strand of NC_083462.1, from coordinate 7,370,485 downwards.
GCGAGAGAATAAAGAGCTGCAGAAGATCATCCAAGAGGTGAAGAATTATCAGGCAACAATCTCTCATTTTTCTCGTTCTCATTCAAGGTTCTTAGCTGAAACTGGAGGCATTTTGCTTTTAAATGATTACCAGATATCCAAATTTGTTTAACTAGCTAGTTAACATGCTAGTTAAGGATATTAGAACAATCTTGTGATTTACTCAATATGGATATTATATAATCATTACTTTCTATAATAAATAAAGGGATTATACTTTCTTTGAACTATTTAGTCGATATCACAAAAAAAAGAAAGAAAAATAAATGAGAGAACATTTCTTCTTCTCGTGATCTTCAGGAAATTTAGCTGATCATGTAAATGTCGTAGGGGCACGGTGGCTTAGTGGTTAGCACGTTCGCCTCACACCTCCAGGGTTGGGGGTTCGATTCCTGCCTCCACCTTGTGTGTGTGGAGTTTGCATGTTCTCCCCATTGCCTCGGGGGTTTCCTCCGGGTACTCCGGTTTCCTCCCCCGGTCCAAAGACATGCATGGTAGGTTGATTGGCATCTCTGGAAAATTGTCCGTAGTGTGTGATTGTGTGAGTGAATGAGAGTGTGTGTGTGCCTTGTGATGGGTTGGCACTCCGTCCATGGTGTATCCTGTCTTGATGCCCGATGATGCCTGAGATAGGCACAGGCTCCCCGTGACTCGAGGTAGTTCGGATAAGCGGTAGAAGATGAATGAATGAATGAATGAATGAATGAATGAATGAATGTAAATGTCGTAGAACAAAAACGTACATTTTTCATACCTTGTAACGTCGAATCCATTAAGACTTGTTTAATATAGTTAACAAGTTTATTTATAATTACAACAAAATAACCAGCAGTTAAGAATGTTTGAATATCATCAGAAACTCAACTCACTCACTTGGAATAGCCGCAGTGTCAGAAATCATAAAGCAGAACTATTGAAGATTATCAAACGAGGCTTGAGGCTGATAAACTGTTATCTCAAAGCGTCCACAAGTTTTTAACAAAACGAATCTCATAGCTCCCGTCCGAACCGGAAGAACTTAAAAAAGTTTGGGGCTGAAATATTGTTTTATCAATAGAAGTCCCATTAAACCAGGGAGTCTTTTTACAATCTCTAGCAACATAGATATAAAATGTATTTCAAAATGTCATCTCTCAATGATTGCAATATAAACCAGACGGATAAAAATGGAGCCCCAGACATCTATCTCATGCCTGGGACTCTTTCGGATGGTGGGGTAGGTATGGACCTGGAGGAGCAACCATTCTGACACTCGGGTCACAATAAAGTCAGTAATATACTTAGGAAGTGTAATTTTGAATTGAAAAGTTTTAATTTCAAACAAATGAATGACTTTCTGTTTGTGAGTCTGATCTAAAATGACTGTGAGACGTGGGTTTTTCCCATTGAACCTTACGCTGAATTTTATTGGTTGAAGATAATCAAATTATGGGGCATCTCGGAGAGCAGAAATGGGTTTGATATCACTGTTTACTATAAAAATACAAACATTTGTGCAGAAACAACTATGAAAGGGGGCACGGTGGCTTAGCGGTTAGCACGTTCGCCTCACACCTCCAGGGTCGGGGGTTCGATTACCGCCTCCACCTTGTGTGTGTGGAGTTTGCATGTTCTCCCCGTGCCTTGGGGGTTTCCTCCAGGTACTCCGGTTTCCTCCCCGGTCCAAAGACATGCATGGTAGGTTGATTGGCATCTCTGGAAAATTGTCCGTAGTGTGTGATTGCGTGAGTGAATGAGAGTGTGTGTGTGCCCTGTGATGGGTTGGCACTCCGTCCAGGGTGTATCCTGCCTTGATGCCCGATGACACCTGAGATAGTCACAGGCTCCCTGTGACCCGAGGTAGTTCGGATAAGCGGTAGAAGATGAATGAATGAATGAACTACTATGAAAACTACAAATTCTCATAGCCCTGAGTGACTGCTACCATATGAGATACTAATCACCACTGTAGAGTGGGACATGACAAAGACCTTCAGTTCTCAACATTAGGACTCTTCCAGAAACCACAGTCAGTGTTCGTAGCGTAGTAGGACAAGACAGCGCAGAGATCATAAGTCTAGGAAATCCAAAAATTCCAGGGTCAACCTGAAATTTTTAAAAATCATGGATTAGACTTAAAGGCAAATGCACAACAAAGTTTAGTGGCAAGACACTGGGTATGAAGACACAAGTGAAACAAGGGTCAGGTGCATTTAATCAGACCGATAACAATATAAGGCCTAAGACAGAATCCAAACTTGGTTTCTGTGTTGCCATGGTAACTATGAGAGAAATTCGAAAGGGTGCTTTTCTGGCACATGGTGTCTCAGTGGTTGTGAGAGTGTGAGGTCTCTGGGCTACTGATTGAAAGGTCAAGAGTTCAAATCTCATAGGTTCTTGTTTGGCAAACTACTCCAGGGTGCTGTATCATGGATAATCCTGTCCTCGGACTCCGACTATGACCTAGATGTGACATGCGAAGGAAAGTATTTTATTGTTGTGGAGCAGGTGTAGTTGTGGTCTTACAGCTCCAGGGTTATTTGGTCAGTCTTGAGCTCAGGTTAAAGCCTGATCACACTCACGTACGTATGATGCATCAATGTCTGTCCTCGGTTTCCTCTGGTTTCTTCCCACCTTCCAGAAACATGGTGGTAGGCACATTGGCTATGATAAAGTTCATTACACTGATTACCGAAGATGAACAAATGAAAATGCGTCTTGAACGTTTGTCTCCGTTTTTTGTCTTTTTTTGAACAGAAGGAAGAGCGCGTGTCCGAACTGAGGAATCAGCTCTCAGAGCGACAAGCTTTACGCTCCCGGAGACGTCCGTCGTCCACCAACCTGAACCACAGCACTCCTCCACTTCCAGTCTCCCACACTGACCCCAAATCTCTTCTTCCTCCTCCCGGATACCCTCTTCCCACCTCGGACAATCACTCTCTCCCTCCGACCTTCTCCAACTCTACCATCATTTACCAGCCAGATGGCAAGATCAGCCGCAACAACTGCCACCCCAGCCGCCTGCAGCTTCTCTACAAGTGAGGCGACTAAAGATCAACGAATGCGGCAGGAAGAAGACCTGAACTAAAAAGGGAGAAGGGGCACAAATCTGTTCATCATCTACCTGTATTCTTGTCTTATACCTTGGTGTTCGTTCCCTCATTTTGAAACATTTTGGTGACGGAACAAGCAGCAATCACGGCAGAGTCGCTCTTGTCCGAGCTGCATGTGTGTGGAAGTTTTCTTCTCGGAGAAAAGCTAACTCTCAAAAGCATTCTTTGGAAAAGTTTCACAGAGCGGATCATAAACCTCTAATATGAGGTATCTGGTATCTTAAATGGTTTTTGCAATGCCATTTTCATAGCTGAGCTACCTGATCACTTGGCATGTCTCGGCATGTTTTAATGGAGCTGGAAAGTGCTTTTTTATGTAGGAAATGTAAGAGGAGGATTTGAATTTGGTGTTGAATCTTCCTGAACAGTAATTATTATAGTCTCACTTCCCCCCATCTTAAACCTTTTTTTCCACAGGAGGTGTTAGAAGGGAAATCTGTCGATTTTGCAACCGTGTCCTTTTTTACCGTGACATCATTGCTCATTCCCTGAGGCTTGCAGCTAGTAGCATTGCATAATTAATCTGTAAAAGCATTTACAAGCTCTTGGAAACTGGTGTTTCTTTTGCTTCTGGCTATTTTGGAGTTGGACAAGCGATACCAGAGCTGTCCTGGTTTAACCTTGGGGTGGATCAAATACTTTAGGGTGTAATGATCAAACATAATAAGCATTTACAGCTTCTGGTGGTGGAGTGTGTTCACAAAGCGTGCTGGTCTTCGGCGGATGAACAAGGCGTTGTTAGGATTGTTGTGTTTTACAGTCTTATTAATAACGTACGTCTTGAAGTTGTCAAGCACAGTGTTACAAAGCACCTCCACTCATGCTCATCCTGGAATACGGTTCCATTTATGAGCAATTAAAAACCCGATCGTATTTTACTTCCAAGCACGTTTTGTTTTCATTCAAGGCCCAATCTAAACAGATGCTCAGAAATGACGTGCATCGGGTTATGGCTGCAGTCGCTCGGCCTCCCACAGTTTAGTGCAGTAAACGTTTCAGAGTTTGCAGATGTTGCACTGTTGCGTGCTTAAAAAGCCTATTGTGGCAGATTGCATGTGTGTGATTTGATTGATTTTTTTTTAGCTTATCTTTTATCCTCCACACAGACGAAAGCTTTAGATGTAATCTACCAGCTGCTATAATCCAGTTAGCGACATATCTTAACGACTCCTGCACAGAAGCATATTCGTTTTAAATGCAGACCAGCCACGTTATTATATAATATAAACCCCCCCCCATACTTAAAATGAAAACCCTTTGAGTTCAACAAAGAGAGGGGATTACTGTGGAATGCATCACATGAGTCATAAAACAACACCTCACGTATTTCTGTCACTTCCTACAGTTTCCTCTCAGTACAAATCCCAGACTTGTGGTTTCATACTGACTTTTGATGAGAAGAACCCAGGGTTGAGGTACTTTTTTCTGAGCAAGCTCTTACCTGTTGCCTTCTCTTTCTGGTCTCCTTGAATTGTGCAGTCTTTTTAAGTACAGTATGTGGGGGTGGGAATGTCATTCGTAGTGTTTGAAATACCAGCTTGGATCCACAGCCTGTGTGACTTTTATCTTTAAGTTGACTCACGGCCTTTTCGATTCGCCTCGGACTGCACAGAATCGGGTCCCGAAAGGATTCGTTGCATAAAGTAACACAGCGTTATTCATCTGTTTACACGAATTAGTTTAAAACAAAGGCACACAAAGGAACAAGATATTTGAGTTTATATTTAATTATCTATTCATTCTTAGACGGCAGCATCTGATTCTGGCATCTTCGAATCCACTGAAAAGAAACTCCAGCTGTAATCGTCCAGATGTTATGCACATACCATGTGTGTACTTGTTAACTGTGTTCTCCTGCACATGCGATATAAAGTGTGTACGGTAAATCGTATTCCCCGTGTGGTATTGAAAGTATATTTCTATTCACCGTTATAGACTTGAGATGTTCAGATTCTGTCAGATGAATCAGAATTGGTGTCTATGGATAAATAAATAAAGAGAATTGTTTTTTATACTATAGTGTGTGAGTCCTTCATCTTCAATCGACCTTTATGACCTTTACGTTCTTCGGTAAAAACAAATGTGTTTCAAATCAAATTTTATTTGTCACATACACATACTGTACGTACAGGGTACGATATGCAGTGAAATGCTTTATGCAACTGTCCGGTATAAGAATAAAGAATATTAAAAAAAAAAAAGTATAAAAAAGCAAAAATGAGAATAAAATAATAAGAAAGTATAAACTATATAAGAAAACTATGTAAGAAAACTATAAAAACTATATAAAAATATGAAATGTATGGAGAATATAAAGAAATAATGTATATACATATACATAAATATACATATACATAAATGTGTATGGTTTTTAAAGATTGTCCTTAAAGTGTCCAGGTGCAGTACGGTGTGTAAATAGTGTATAAAGTGGCACTGTGCTGTGCAAGTCCAGAGTTAAAGTGTCCTTAGAATGTCCTTAGGTTTTGCACTCAGAGAAATGAAATGCCGCAAAGTCATTAATGAATGTGGGCTTGAGCTTTTGGATCAGTTGTTTTTTTTTGTTTTGTTTTGTTTTTGTTTTTTTTGGGTTTTTTTTGTTTGTTATAAATTTTCTGAACTTATCTGAATGAATGAATGAATGAATGAATGAATGAATGAATGAATGAACAGCGAGGGTAAGTAAATTTTATTTATAATAAGTAAAAAAAAAAATTTAATAAAGTAAAATAAGATGCAAGTATAATAAGTAATAAGAAATAAGTAATTAAAAATGAGTAAATGAGGTAAGTGAAAGTAAGTCAGTAGATTAAGTAAAAAAGTAAAGTAAATAAAAATCTATAAATACTGAAATTAAATGAAGTACAAAGTAAAGCAATAACAGTAAGTAAGAAAAGCTAAGAAAGTAAGTTATTTAGTCAATAAATGTAAGTAGAATAAATTAAAGAAGTAAATGAAGTAAGTTATTTCTTACTTTTATGAATTATTTAACTTATTAACCTTAATTTTTTTTTTTTAAAGGTAAGAAAGAAAGTACATACCGTATATGTAGGGAAGAACAGAATAGTAAGAATAGTTAGAAAGTAGTAAGAAGTAAGAAAAACCAAGAAAAGTATGTAAAATGTGTAGGTCTAAGTAAAACTAAGAATTTAAATAAATGACCTAAGTGAAAGTAAGTAAAATGTAAAAAAAAAAAAAAAGAAGAAGTAATGAAATAAAATAAGGGGGAAAAATAAGGAAAGTAAGTTGTTAAAAAATTGTATTAAATTAAGTAGGTATTTAAAAGTAAAAAAAAAAAACAATGTAAATGAATTAAGTAAAAGTAAGTAAAATGTAAAGTAAGTAGTTAAATAATAAAAGTGAGTATGTCAAGGTAACAAAGGAAGTTATTAGGTAAAGTATGTCAGGTACTTGTCCCTGGTTGTACCATTTAGACTCACTAGACGTTTATATGGCTCATAAAAAAATTTTTAAAGACCATTTTAAGTGACGACTCCTGCTCAAATAGCCCACGTTGCTTGCTTTTTAAAGTTCAAGTGCACATTTATTATCGCTTTTAAAATAATTGACATCAAACGCTTAAGAAAGGTCACATGGCCCGTTTTAGCTGTACCCGGAGTATAGAGGTCATTCCAGCACTGTGCTGCCTAAAGCCCAGAGGGTCTCATTAACCCAAACCTGCTTATGTTTGACTGACAGTTCTCTTCTAAATCTGTCTTTCCTCTACAGTCTCTCCTCCCTATTACTCAAAATAGGGTCTGTTAAAAGAAGATTCAAATTTTTTTTTCCCAAGTTGTAAATTTCTAGGTCATCTGACCCCAGATTGCTGTGACGGCAGAAGTGACCTGCAGAGGAGGACTTGCTGATGGAGTCAGCACGTGGAAAAGGACGGAGTTTCCCCTTTCATCGAAAAATCACTCTCTCTCCCTTCGTGTAAGGAGATGGAGCACAAGTGGAAATTGCAGCGAGTGTTAAAAGTGACGCAAGGTGCGATTCACAAACCTTACTTTAGCATTAGTGAGGTGTTTTAATCAAGCTTTCATCTAAATGGAAATCAATCCTCAAAGCATTACTACTCATATAGCACAGACTGACCACTTCCTCTTTGTACATGCAGTCATCATCATCCGGCATCATGGTAACATGGTACATCTGGGGCAATATGTGTAAGAGTATTCCACTATCAGGTCACTGTGGTTAATAAAATAAACCATGTACATGATGACACAGGGTGACTAGTCAGTAATAATATGAGTAGAAATAAGTAATACAGCTTTCCTTCTGAAAGTGTTTTTCTCCTTATGAATGTCTTTAATAACACGAACAGCTGACGGAAATGACAGAAAAGTCATCAGGACGTTTATCGCCATCACGACAGAGTTTTTTTGTTCTTTATATTATGTAATATTATAAGACTTTACATTACTTTACATCATGTGATATTAAATACATACAGTCCATTATATTCTATTACATACGTTACAATGCTTAATGCAATAATGATGATTTACACTTAGATAAAAACGTTAAAGAATTAGATTTATCCAAGCTTTAGATTTAACCGTCCAAGAACGTACTATATGCTGTTTTCTTTTTGTTTGTTTGTTTGTTTGTTGTTTTTTTTGTTTGATTATTACCGTCAGACGGATAATTTATTTCAGTAATTAATAGACCAGGTAAAAAGTGTGGACGCTTACTTTAAAATGATTTCACTCTTTTTTACTAATTTTGTAGCATAACATTTAAAGCATGAAATGTCCCAATTCTTATGCGAAGAAAAATCCCTGTCATTTAAACCCCAATAGGTCAGTAACAAGGCAGGAAAGAACGAAAGAATGTTTCTTTTTTTTTTTTTTTCTTAATTTATTATTTATTTGGTCATAAAACATGCAGCAAAATGATTTCAATACATTTAAATAAATACTTCCCAACATAATAAATAAATAATTTATATAAATTGAAATAAATAAATAAATAAATATATCCATACATAAATCATTTAAAAAAATTGGCAGAGCGTTCATCTTCATCTTTAGATCGTGTCGTCAGTGACACCATTTTGTTCATCTCAGTCTGTTTCAGTAGTCTAAGGTTCCGTTCAACATGACATTACATACAGTACGTTTGTTTTGATGCAAAACAATGAATACTAGTCACTCTAGGTTCCGTGTCTAGGAACCATTACAAAGCTTTAACATGACTACATTTTAGATCTTTATAAGGAGAAAGCTCCGAAAAACGTTTTCCCGTGTGCGGTCTCCACTCTGGACAGCAGTTTCTTGTCCATGTTGGTGCGCAGCTGGTCTCCAGCATGCAGCTCGAACACGGCTCCTAGGTAGATAGCGCCGAACCAGTTCGACTGGTAGCCTTTGTGTGTTTGCCTGCAGGCTGATCTGGTGGCGCTCAGCAGTGGCTTCCATGTGCTGTAGGAGTCGGACCAGCGAGAGACGGTGTGGCTCATGTGAACCACATGGCCTTCGTTGTCCTCGTTATCGGCCAGGCAGTTCAGGTGGTACGAGGCCTGGCTGTAAACGAAGTAGAGGCCGTTACGGAGAATCTTGATCTTGTTGTCCTCCAGTTTTAAGCCTGACATGAAAGACTGGTCTGCGTTGTTGGACCATGCCACAGAATCCTCAACGCTTAAGTTGTATTGACCTTCAGGATAAGAAAAATTCAAATTAAACATGTTTTCTTGTTGCTCTAATATTTATTTCTCTTGATCTAATGGTTAATGCAGCTGAGATTTCTGTAAAATCTTTCCACAGCTTAGAATAACAAGCATTTCAAATTGTAGCTGGTGTTTAATAGATTTCAGTTTTGTATCGATTTTCTTTGTCTATAGCTCAAAATTAAAATTCCTAATAACGTTCCTAACTCATGTTTCCTCGGAGCTCGGCTGAGCTCTGTAGCTAATGTTTCTGTTCTGGCTCCTGGATCTATTCTTACCTGAGAGATGAATCGCAGCCTTCGCTGACTCGGAAATCTGCCTCAGGGAGTGCTTGATTTCTGGAGCGAGAAAAGCAACAATGCTATTAGCATCCTGAGTATCAGAATAGGTTTCTGAGTGAAAAGTGACTAATGATGACAACAAATTTGAGCAGGACTTGAAGTGAACTCACCTTGTGCTTCATCTGGTTTATTTTGTGTCTGTTAAATGAAGAAGGGAGAAAGAGGATGTGAGTTATACAGTAGCAGAGACAAAAAAAAATAACACTCTATAGAGTATAACAGAGTCATGTCTGTAGTCACGCATCTCACCTTTAGTAGAGTAAAGCAGACTGCAGCAGCTGCGCAGAGAGCCACGGCAAGAAGAACTCCACACGTTCTCCACATTCCTGAGTCTGATCTGACCTTCTCACGTACGAGCATCACCTGCGGCACGTCCACATCCAACAAAACCTGATCGCTGGCCATCGCTGAGTTGTTTTAGTAGTTCAGTAGTTAGTGTACGTCTAGTGTCGTTAATTTAGTCTTCTAATTTCAGATGCGGCTGAATCAATTCAGTTCAGATCTGACTGGAGCTGGAGCTGGATCTGATCTTCGTGTCCGTCTCTCGTGATTGATTGTTGAGGTCCTGTGTGCTGAGCTGCTTTTAAAGCTTAGATCTGTAGGTGGAACAGAGGAAACTCCACTGATGTCAACAGTTAAAGGAGACCGGAGGGGGAAGAAACCACACACACACACACACACACACACACACACACACACACACACACACACACACACAAACACACACACACAGAGTTGCTACTGCAAACAAAAGTCCAAACACACATTAAGATTCCACGCTTGACTTGGATAGTTTGTGTTTTTAACTTTAAAGACAAAATCTACAAGTTTTCTAGTTGTGGGATTTTCTGTTTTTGTCTCATGCGTGTTTTGTGATTTTTTTTTTTGGTCCTCGTGTTTTGGGCTTCCTTCCTTGTTTCTCTTTCGGTCCAATTTGAGTTGTCATTCTAGCTTTTTTTTTCTTTCCTTCCCTTCTCATGAAATAAGTTGAATAGATTACTCAAGCTTATATTTTTCGTGGGTGATTTTGAAAAAGTTTTTTTTTAATTTTTTCAAGTATGCAAATTCCAGTTGGTGTTCATAAGAAAACCTTAAAAAATTTTTTTAAAAAAAGGTTCTTTGTAGAAAGTTCAGTAGAAAAAACAAGGCCATAACCAAATGTATGTACGTTTTTTGTCATCTTGAAATTGATGCCTGTTTCCTTCTGTAACTTTTTTAGATTTTAAATATATAGAACATTTTCACCTGGAACTCTATTTCCCAATATAAGACTATAATAGGCCAAATATCAATAGAACATAATGAACCTTATTATAAAATGTTTTACTCACTTCAAGTATTTTACTGTTGGGAGATGTTTGCTATCTGTAAGTCATTTCTCTGCCAATGGAAAATAAGAAAATAAGAAGAATAGAACCTTGAAGTGAGTTTCCAAAAAAATCTAGAAAGTTCTTTATTAGTCTTAGATTTGCATTATAAGAGTAAACATGAGGAGATATTTTCACTTCATTAGATTTTTTTGCAGTGTAGAAGATCCGAGCTCGAGCGCTATGTCCAATTGTTTTATTTACTAGATTTTATTTGAATGAACTTCCCCTAGAGGTCCGGACAGCTGAGTCACTGGCTATTTTGAAGACCTACTTATTCAGGAAACACTTCAACTAGCACTTCTTTCCCTTTCTTTTGCATTTAAAAAAACAAACAAAAAAACAAAAAAAAACCTTTGTCACTTTTTCATTGTAACTTTGAACAAATGTTTTAAACTCATGGTATCTTAAGTATGTAACTTAGTGAGCCAGCATTAATGATTCAATGTTAGAGATTTAAGCACTTATGTACGTCGCTCTGGATAAGGGCGTCTGCCAAATCCTGTAAATGTAAATGTAAATTTGAGTTGATGAAATCTTTGATTGCCATCTTGATCCTGATGGAAAATTCCATAAAAATCATAAATGGTTAATTAACAATTGGGGCTCATTGTGTGGTCAAAAAAAAAAAAAGGTTTAAATATCGAACCCGAAGTATGGAGGAATCTCCAGAGGTTCCACACAGGATTTAAACTGAGTTTCAGTATGAGAAGAAGATACAAGCACTTAAAGAAATACACAGTTTTTAGTAGGATTGAAGTTTTTAGTGATTTTATTGATGTCCGGTTTAAATCAATTAAGTTCGATTCACGTTGAGAAAAATCTTTCCAAATTCCAAACCCTTCTATTTATTTTTTTAATTACTAGTGAACATTTAATGGTATTGCGCTTTGTGCTCTGTGATATGTTTAAAAGTTTTAGTTTGACTCATGTTCCATGACTGGAAGACATTATGTTTGTTAAGTTAGCAACTGAATTAGCTTCGTTTTTAGTCAACTATGAGATCTTTGAACGAATCGGACCTCGGCTATGCGGAAGGACAGAAACAATCGCGTATAGACGTTACATAACACAACCTACATTACTTATCATACATTTTAGCCAAATAAGAAGCTTATAGCTAGCTAATGTTAGTGTGACTAGCATGCTAACCCAAAATTACACAGAGCCTACTAAATAAAGTAAGCATTTTGGTTTGGCTGTTTAAAAATCGCCCCATAAGTATATAGAGATACGTTCTTGCATCATTTAGATCTTGTACATCATTTTAGCCTTTAATAATAATCATTTATGTTACAGAATTTTAAAAACTAGAGTTTTTGAGGACAGACTGTCAGACTGAATATTTATAATCACATCTCCAGTGTCACCCTAATGAGGATGGGTTCCCCTTTGAGTCTGGTTCCTCTCAAGGTTTCTTCCTTTCCATCCAAGGGAGTTTTTCCTCACCACAGTCGCCTCAGACTTGTTCATTAGGGATCAAAACAAACACATTTAAATATATCTAATATTAATCCTGAATTTTTGTACTATATGAATCTTTATATTAACCTTTTGTCTTATGTTTATGTTCTGTAAAGCTTCTTTGAGACCATGTTAATTGTTAAAAGTGCTATACAAATCAATTTGAATCTAATTGAATAGAATAAGTACACAGACAACGTACAGTTTAGAAAGCTAAAACAATGAGCACATTCCTTTTTGTTTTTTATTCAGCACTTGTTTTTTTTGCAGCTTTACTTTCTCTGAGTTTTACGTCTATATCGTCAGACTTTCGTTTTCTTTTAATTTGGTTATTGTGTTCTTGAAAAGTACGACCTGGGGACACGCTGGGTTTCAGCTTCTCAACTTTTTTACAGTCTTTCCTTCCTTTAGCTAAAAATAGGGTCCTGTTGCAACAAGAGGCGGCCGGTCTGCTTTAATATGTAATACACAACTTCTCTCTCTTGACACGTGTGGGATGATGAAGAGAAATCCTCTGCTTTTTCTAAAATGTGCCATTTTACCCCATAACATTTAACATCAAAGGGCTAAAGAAGATAAAATAATCACAGCTGTTTGTGAGTGTAGGATTATGAGCTAAGGACACTCTCGACTCCTGTAGTGTGTTTTGTCGCAGAAAATTCAGTCTCCAAATAAACTTCAGATAAACTTGGTTCAGGGTATAAAGATCTATCTAGCAGTCAATCATCATCCAAAATATTCCATCTACATTTCTTGTTGATTTCTGTAAACAATCCACATAATGCGCTCAAATATTTCAATCTGAACAAGTACTAAAGTGTAATTTTGTTATAGCCAAATAAGAAGCTTATAGCTAGCTAGTGTTAGTGCGACTAGCATGCTAATATCGACATAACGTAGCCGTAATTTAAAAAAAAAAGCAGGGCTCTGTATTTTTCTCATATAATATATTTATAACAGTATATATCATGTTCTTGAATAGTCATTTAAACACTTATTAGCGATAAATGTTAAATAAATAACTGGTGATTTGTAGGGTATAAAAAAAAAATACAGAATAGTCTTATTAACCAGACACACGCAATGCACAATTTAGCTTATTATTTAGAATAAAAAGGTCAAAATTGAGTTGAATTTTCTGTTTTTATTTGCTACTGTGGTACCTCAATTTTTCCTTTTTTTCTTAAACCTTATCTCTAGATTTTCTTCGTCCTTGCTCTTAAATTCAATCTCGGTTCTCTGTTATCTCTCTAGCACCTGTAGACACAATAGTCACAGTAACTCAGCAGCTTCAGAGCAATGAGGAGGTTTAAAGCAATCCTGAGGCGACAGAGGTTACCCAACCCTCCCTGAGACGACACGAGGTAGAAAACCCGAGTTACGTAACCTTAGTGTTTGTCTAGGGACGAGATGAGCTTTAAATAAAAATGAGTTTTACTAGCGAGGATTCCAAACTTGTGGCATTCAAGAGCCATGAGTGGGAGTTTGAAATAAACTTGTCCTGAGTTACATGAAGCGCAACATGATGGGTTTGAGATGATGAATGAACGTTAAGGAACTTCACCACTACTTCTTCAAAACTGGAAATTCACCTCTCCCTAATGACTAAGTGTAAACGTTCTCATCCTTTTATGGTAGATTTATGGAAGTGATAAGGTTGTACTGTACACATGCCCACACGTTACACACCAGAGCAGCATGACAGCCTTCATGTGATGACCTTCTCACTTACTGTGGTGGTTTCTATGTTTGCATATATGATACCACAGGAAATGCAAGTGTTACTCATCAATTATTACAATTATATGAAAAGCATGTCATGATGTCATTAATGACAATGCTATAAAAAAAATCGTGTAATCGTGTTCTTCATAGTTGGTGTTGCCGATGAGCTAATTGAGAAGGATCTCCTGGTTACACAACTCCAAACTGACTGTACATGAGTGTAGAAACGACACTATTTATAAACACACTCTATGGTGTCACCCAAATGAGGACGGGTTTCCTTTTTGAGTCTGGTTCCTCTCTAGGTTTTTTCCTCATACCATCTAAGGGAGTATTTCCTCACCAAATTCACCTCAAGGTTGTTCATTAGGCTCGAATTCCAAAAATTAACATAAACATTTTTGATGTTCTGTAAAGCTGCGTTGAAACAATGTCCAGTGTTAAAAGCTCTTTACAAATAAAATTGAATTAAATTGAAATGGGGGGCACGGTGGCTTAGTGGTTAGCACGTTCGCCTCACACCTCCAGGGTTGGGGGTTCGATTCCCGCCTCCACCTTGTGTGTGTGGAGTTTGCATGTTCTCCCCGTGCCTCGGGGGTTTCCTCTGGGTACTCCGGTTTCCTCCCCCGGTCCAAAGACATGCATGGTAGGTTGATTGGCATCTCTGGAAAATTGTCCGTAGTGTGTGATTGTGTGAGTGAATGAGAGTGTGTGTGTGCCCTGTGATGGGTTGGCACTCCGTCCAGGGTGTATCCTGCCTTGATGCCCGATGACGCCTGAGATAGACACAGGCTCCCCGTGACCCGAGGTAGTTCGGATAAGCGGTAGAAGATGAATGAATGAACTGAATTGAATATGTAAATATATTCCATGTTTTTGGATTCAGAAGCTCTATTAGAGTGTTATTAAGAGTGTAAAGGTAGTTTAGTATTGTAAGATAGGATTTCTTTATAAAGCAGAGGAGTGTTTTTTTACTGATACACTGATAGCCAACGCACAGAACACAATAACGTCATCGTTTAAAAAGAAAAGCTTTACATGTTCTGTATATAAGTAAGTCTTCTGATGTACAATGTAATAATATGATGTTTTTCCAAAATTCCTTTCATGCCTGAAGAAGTTTTGTTCTTACGTCATTGTTCTTAAGAGCAACACATTTAGAAAAAAACATTAATGGGAAGTTTTCTATGAAGGGATGTTTAATATTTACAGATGGAGTCTCCAGGTTTAGAGATATTAGAACGAGAGTGAAAGTTGTTCAACAGTCCTTTATTTCGTCACATTTTGTTGTTTCAGGTGAAAATTCAAGCATCATGTTACTATTAATATTTTACTTAATATTTACTTTTACTTAATATTACTTAATATTAACATGTTACTGTTAATATTATTTAAACTTTTTTTAAAACATTTCTGGGATTTTTTTGGACTGAAGAATAAATTCTATAACGAAATCCGATTCTACATTTTAATTCCTTTAAGTGCGTTTTAAATGTTCGTGTTAGTTTTTGTTTTGTTTTTGAAATCTTGAAATTTAATATTTTTGTCAAGTGCAGGAGGAAAAAAGAAAAAAAAGGGTTGCACAGAATTTTATTGTGGCTTTGTTTTTGTTAACAGCCGAATATGGAAGTGAGTCAATTTTTTTTTATTTTATTTATTTCAGTGATACTGTATGGTTTCTGTTCTCTTTTATAAAAACACTGAGCGAATTTTTTGTATGAAGGTCAAAGCGAGTGATTCTTTTCTCTGTAGTTGTTGTAGTTTTTATTGTTTTTAAAATACATGCAAGTGAAAAGATGATGCACTTTTGGAGAACCACACGAAAGCGTCTGAGCTCGGGGTGTGGGCGGAAACTAAACCAGCGATGTGAAAGATTTGTAAGCTTCTGAAGAAGTAATCTGAAAGTGGGGCAGTTTTAAATAGTACAGGAGAGTTCTACTTCTCACTAAACGCTGGTGGTAAGAAAGAGTAAAAATTTGGGGCCTAATACGGGAGAGTCCCGTTTGTTTCCATGGCTCTACAGAGCTGCTGAGGTGACTGTGGTTATTTTTGTACAATATCAGATTCTCTTATGCGATTGATTTTTGCTTTTTTTCATTTACTTTAACAGAAGCTCAGATGATAGCTTACGCTCAAAATTTTAACACTCTAAGTTCTAATACGTTTTTGTTTCCATAGTAACAACAATTTTTAAAAAAAAAAGAAAAAAAAAAAAAAGAACTGACGTTATTTAAGAAAGGAAAAAAAAAAAACTTGAACATATTCATGATTATTTAACATGTACAGAAGAAATCTTCAGTCAGTAAGTTTTCAAGCGAGAGAGAAAATAGATGTAGGTGAATGAATGACTTGGGAACTAACTTGAATTAAATTAATCTAACTTTAAACCACAGAGCGTATGAATGCTCAAATCTGATTGGTCAGATAATTTTACTACAACAGCACGGCTCCGAAAGTAGAACAGGTTTATATTAATGCATTTGTTTTAGTACATTATTGTTTTTATAGTAGCATCGTTTCTATAGTAACATCGTTTTTATAGTAACATCGTTTCTATAGTAACATCGTTTCCGCAGCAGAAGCTTCACATGCTCTAAGATTAATAAATTGAAGTAAATTTAACTGTATATAATCATTGTTGCCTTCAGGATAGAGGAGTTTGTTCTTCCACCGGTTTTCGTGTAAAATGACAAGGTGTTTTTTTTTTTGAGAGAGAGAAAGAGAGATGAGGCTGGTGAAGAAATGACAGTTTATCATCATCTTCCACTATAAACCTTCACAATACATGATGTGCTATACATTAAATAAATAAAACATTATAATCGTTCTAATCTAAGCAAGAATGACATACTCCAGACCTTGCGCTTATACAAAAACAATCTACGGCACTGTGCTTTGTGTTGTGCTGCATCACACCACGCCGGTGTGGAG
>NC_083462.1:7343861-7348861 GCF_030014155.1 Tachysurus vachellii | reverse complement strand
ACACAATACATCTGTATGTGTGTAGGGGAGGGGCGCTGTGACTAGCCTATCACTGTAGGGGAGGGGCGCTGTGACTAGCCTATCACTGTAGGGGAGGGGCGCTGTGACTAGCCTATCACTGTAGGGGAGGGGCGCTGTGACTAGCCTATCACAGAACGCTGACACAATCAGCTAGCCAATGATGATTTTCATACAATCCGAGCACAGATATTGACTCGTATTACTCGTATAATACTCGTACTCGGCAGAAGTGCTTTATCCGTACCGGATATTCGTTTCAGCCAAGTATCCGGCTCATCTCTAATGGATATGACTTTGTTTATTTTAGGGAAAACTGGACGGGTGAGTACTTCACATGACATATGTTGTGGCACCCTCTGTAGCATGACATATGTAGCATGACATGACATATATTGTCATGTCAATCCAAAGGCCTTAAACGCTTGAACCCGAGAAATGCTGCTTGCAGCTTTAATTATTATTATTATTATTATTAGTATTAGTATTGTTATTATTATTAGTAGTAGTAGTATTGTTATTATTATTATGTATTATTATTCATTCATTCATTTTCTACCGCTTATCCGAACTACCTCGGGTCACGGGGAGCCTGTGCCTATCTCAGGCGTCATCGGGCATCAAGGCAGGATACACCCTGGACGGAGTGCCAACCCATCGCAGGGCACACACACACTCTCATTCACTCACGCAATCACACACTACGGACAATTTTCCAGAGATGCCAATCAACCTACCATGCATGTCTTTGGACCGGGGGAGGAAACCGGAGTACCCGGAGGAAACCCCCGAGGCACGGGGAGAACATGCAAACTCCACATACACAAGGCGGAGGCGGGAATCGAACCCCCAACCCTGGAGGTGTGAGGCGAACGTGCTAACCACTAAGCCACCGTTGCCCCATTCGAATTATTATTATTACTATTATTATTATTATTATTATTATTATTAGTAGTAGTAGTAGTAGTAGTAGTAGTAGTAGTAGTAGTAGTAGCAGTAGTATTACTACTGCTACTACTACTACTACTACTACTACAACTACTACACAAAAATAATAAAATAAATAAATACAATTTTTTTTTTTTTTTTTTTTACAATCAGTCCTAATAATAAAGTGCTATTTTGTATTTAAAATAAAAAACCACTGTCCATGTCTGGTCACAGTCACAGTCACGTTATTGTTGTTGCTGTCGTGTTGTTGTTTATTCATGTTTAATTTAAGTTCATTATTTATTTATTTATTTATTTATATACAGTTGAGTAACTTACGTTTTAGTGCAACTCAAATGGAGAACTTTACAGCGGGGATAACCTCTGCGTGGGTGTGTGTGTGTGTGTGCATACATGTGAGAGGGTTTGTGTAAGTGGGACTTTCCCATCTCTGCCCTTATCATGCTTGTTTTTAGCCAGGTGAAGGTTTTACCTGAAGAGTGAAAGGAGCAAACAAAACTCAATTCAAATTCAAAGCTGTGGAGGAGGGTTTCTGTGCTTACTCATACATGGAGAAATATTTTACTTATTCTGTTCAGGCAAGCCCCTCTCTTTTAATTTCCCCTTTCATGGAACATCTGAGTTTGATAAAAGAAAACAAGCATCGATCAGGATGCAAAGCTTTATCTTGATTCAGTAAGAATTAATAAGGTATACAGTTTCAAGTCTTTCCCACTCGTTCATGTCATGATTTAGATCCATGTTATTCCCAACAACCCTTAAATGTACATTAAATAAAACTGTCCATATAGTATATACTATACTACACATTTACAATCGATAGCAGTATTCATTGTGGGTCGTTTACACTACAGCTCTACACTCTCATGAGTTTTTAATTACCTATTGATCCTTCACGCATCCCTGAGCAATTGATCAAGATCATATAACTATATATACATGTGAATAAATTCACAGACTAACACATCTCTTTGTCCTTGTAGGTGGAAGCGTGGTTAAATCCACTGTTATGCTCAGTAAGACCACAATGCAACACCTCCAGAGCTGGAGTTTCCCCATGTGTGACACTGTATAAACAACACACAGACCACTCATAGTGGATTTCCACATAGATTTGGAAGGGAAGTGTGATTTTCCTTTTTGTCAAATAAAGCGTTTCTTCGTCTTGTGCTAATGCATGATATCGCACGTGCTAATTCTGTTAGACATTTTGACAATCAGGGATTTTGTTAAACAGGCAATAAATAAAATCTAACACAATATATACTGTAGCTAGCGCCTGTCTCAGAGCATGTCCTGTTATTTCCATGTCCATGTTAAGTACTTTGTTACGCCACATTTATTATTAATTATGATAAATAGTTATTATTGACATAACAGAAACAGACAGGTGACAAATTAAAGGAAAATCTTTATTGTAATAAAAAAAAAAAAAAAACAATGTTCCTCTGATGGATCACCTTTATCCTATATGACTCCGCCCCAATCCGCAGGGCACGAGGGCTACCTGAACGGTTTGTTGAGGATGAAAATGATGTAAATCATATGCTACAGCTGTCACACTCACCAGAACTCAACCTAATTGAACATCTGTTGGGTAATTTGGAGCGACGGGGTAGACGGCGCTCTCCACCACATTCATCAAAGCCCCAACTGAGGAGCTAGTTTGGGGAAGAGCAGTGTTTATCGCTCCAGTACAGATCCAGAGATGTGTAGCATCAGTGCAGCTGTTCTAGTGGCGTCACACTTAACTAAGGCACTTTGTATTGGTTTTCCATTTATTTTTCACCCGTGTGTATATTGTATTATAATCTAATTTGGCTTTGTTTATAGACAGACAGAAAGAAAGAAAGAAAGAAAGAAAGAAAGAAAGAAAGAAAGAAAGAAAGAAAGAAAGAAAGAAAGAAAAATGCATCAAGAAAGAAAGAAAGAAAGAAAGAAAAATGTATCAAGAAAGAAAAAAGAAAGAAAGAAAGAAAGAAAGAAAAATGTATCAAGAAAGAAAGAAAGAAAGAAAGAAAGAAAGAAAGAAAGAAAAATGTATCAAGAAAGAAAGAAAGAAAGAAAAATGTATCAAGAAAGAAAGAAAGAAAGAAAGAAAGAAAGAAAAATGTATCAAGAAAGAAAGAAAGAAAGAAAGAAAGAAAGAAAGAAAGAAAGAAAGAAAGAAAGAAAGAAAAATGTATCAAGAAAGAAAGAAAGAAAGAAAGAAAGAAAGAAAGAAAGAAAGAAAGAAAAATGTATCAAGAAAGAAAGAAAGAAAGAAAGAAAGAAAGAAAGAAAGAAAGAAAGAAAGAAAAATGTATCAAGAAAGAAAGAAAGAAAGAAAGAAAGAAAGAAAGAAAGAAAGAAAGAAAGAAAGAAAGAAAGAAAAATGTATCAAGAAAGAAAGAAAGAAAGAAAGAAAAATGTATCAAGAAAGAAAGAAAAATGTATCAAGAAAGAAAGAAAGAAAGAAAGAAAGAAAGAAAGAAAGAAAGAAAGAAAGAAAGAAAGAAAGAAAATGTATCAAGAAAGAAAGAAAGAAAGAAAGAAAGAAAGAAAGAAGAAAATGTATCAAGAAAGAAAGAAAGAAAGAAAGAAAGAAAGAAAGAAAGAAAGAAAGAAAGAAAGAAGAAAATGTATCAAGAAAGAAAGAAAGAAAGAAAGAAAGAAAAATGTATCAAGAAAGAAAGAAAGAAAGAAAGAAAGAAAGAAAGAAAGAAAGAAAGAAAGAAAAATGTATCAAGAAAGAAAAAAAAGAAAGACCGAAAGAAAGAAAGAAAGAAAGAAAGAAAGAAAGTTCCATGATTCTCAGTATTTATTTGTATTTTATTGTTGTTTTGTTTTAGTATCGAAGCTCTCTCATTTATTTAAATTTCATCTACTTTTAGGATTTTATTTAAAATAATAAATAACAACACTATTTTCCATTTTTTGAAAGAAGCTACAATATATTTAACTGCACATTGGAAAATGTAGAATTGAAATATTAAATCATATTTAAATATGTTTTATTAAATTTACAAACCACAAAAAATAATGGATGAAGACGTTACTGTGTCCTTGGACAGTAGATGAACTAAAAAATTAATTCTGGCAGCTTTACTATAGAAACATGTTGATCAGAGTAACTGATCTGTCCATTGTTTTTGTCCCATAAATAGAATTAGCATTGATTTTCTCATAAGTGACAGAAGCAACGCACCTCCAAATAGATAGTTAGAACACATCAGTCCTTTAAAATAGATCGTCTGGATTTCACCTGGGAGTGACATCGTTTTTTAAAATGACTATTAATCCAATATAGTGTGTGTTGACGTGTGGCTGTATACAGTATTACATAACTGATAATCCCTCAAGGCTCAGTAATGGGTCTTCTGGTGTGTCTAATCTCAGCGCTCACAATTCTTCTCTCTGCTCTCTACAGGGATAATCGCCGTCTTTGCATCTGCCTTTTAGAAATTAATTAACTCCTGCATCTTTGCATGTCCCAACAACATCCATTATATTCAGATGATGAAATAGTTCTTTTAGTTTAAATGTAACTTCAGGGATTAATTTGTCTGTCAATCAAAAGTTCACCAACGTGAAGCCTTAGATGTTAACTCTTTAGCTCTTGAATATGTATTTAATCTTACCATTCATATAAAATTGATCTCGGTCTCGGCGCAGATGAGAAAAAGTCAGTTACAACATCTGGCCAAAAGTATGTGGACATTAATCATAATACTCATTTGATTGATTTCCCTTCACTGTTATAATAAGCTCCATATTTTTACTGTGGAACAGTGTTTGAGTCTCTTAGCTCTAGTGAAGGGAAATGTAGAGCTACAGCATACATTAGCATTAGCAGAGCATTAGCATATATTATCTCCACATAGGTACGTTCTGCCTAACTGGGAAATTTTTAAGTTTTACTTTTTTTTAGAGTTTGTCACTAAATATAGACAGAATGTTCTAGTAATGTTTTCTGTTTGCTTGGTGGCAGCATGCGAGTCACTTTAGTCAATAAAGGGGATTTTGTCAGCGCACAGCTAGTCGCCTACAAG